>NC_044393.1:104696042-105028184 GCF_006542625.1 Nomascus leucogenys | reverse complement strand
ACAAACAAACAAAACTACAATGAGATACCACTTCATACCTCCTAGTAGGATGACTACTAGCAAAACCCAGAAAACAGCAAGCATTGGTAAGGATGTGGAGGAATTGGAAATATTGTGCATTGTTGGTGGGAATGTAAAATGGAAGAGCTGGTGTGGAAAACTATAGCGATTTCTTAAAAAATTAAAAATAGAATTACCATCTGATCCAGCAATTCCACTTCTGGATATACATCCAAAAGAATTGAAGGCAGGAACTCCAACACATACATGTACACCCATGTTCATAGCAGCATTATTCACAATACCTAAAGGGTGGAAGCAGTCCAGCTGTGTATGATGAATAATGAGTAAACCACACGTGGTATATCCATACAATGAAGTATTATTCAGCCCTAAAGAAGGAAATTATGACACATGCTACAATGTGGATGAACTTTGCTAAGTTAAACAGTCCAATCACAAAGGGACAAATTCTATATGATTCTCCTTAAATGAGATACCTATAGCATTGTCAAATTTGTAGAAACAGAAAGTAGCATCGTGGTTGCCAGGGGCTGTGTATTGGGGGGCAAGTTATTGTTTAATGGGTACAGAGTTTCTGTTGGTGAATATGAAAAGAATTCTGGAGGTAGATGGTGGTGATGGTACCATAACAGTGTGAAGGTAGTAATGCCACTGAACTGTACACTTAAAAATGGTTAAGATGGTGAATTTTATGTTTTGCATATTTTACCACAATTTTAAAGAACGCAAATAGATGATAAACATGGCAGTGTTTTGTGGTTACCTGTGGGTAGGTTGGTGCAGAAGGTTAACTTGGTTGGGAGGATGGTCATGGTAATGTTTGTTCTAGTTGGGTAGTATATCCATGGGTATTTAATAGACATGTAAAGCTAAATAGTAAACTTTTATTTTAAAATAGAAAGGGAAAAGGGTGATTTATCCCTTGATGATTAGCTAAACAGAGGCTGATACATAAAACCAAATGCCAACTTGCTGATTTTCAATGGAAAAACATATAAATATATTAATAAAATAATATGTATGTATGCATCTGCACTCATATCTGCCCACCCAAAGTAGCTATTATTTATTGAGAGATGCAGGAAATGTGGAAACCTGGGAGAGAAGGGCGCAGAGGGGCTCATGGGGGACTAGTCTGGAGTGAGAGCAGGCAGCTGGAAGCTTTCATGTACATCTTTCCTATTTTGTTCACTGTCATAAAGGATCTTCTGTGGTGTTTTGGAATTTCTAGTGCTTTTTGTGTAAAGTATTGTTTGCCACATAAGCAATATGATGTTATTACCTAAATTGTCATGTGGCATTGCTTTTTATTATATTTTAAACCTTAATATCTTTTATGTTTCAATGTAATAATATAATAAGTAATAACCCTAATGATCTTTCTTTTGTTGTATCTTTGTTGGAGTTTGTGCCTGAGTGTTTCATGAAATGAAAGTGGATATTGGCTAAGATGTTCTACTGCATTACAGGTTTCTTACAAGACTGAGCATTTGACCTTATGAGCTTGCTTTTATGGAACTGAAAATTAACGTTCCAGTAAAAGAAGCTTTTAGGTCCTTTACTAAAATCATAGGTTTGTCTTGTTTGTTTTAAGCATTCTACCCCACTTCCTCATTTCCATGTGGTGTTGTCTTTTGTGACTTATTTCTGTCACCGGGGAGGTGGGGGTGAAGGGTAGGGGTGGAAAGCACAGGGCCCTGAGGGCTGACAGACCTGAATTGAAAGTGGATTCTGGCATGCAGGCAAATTATTTCACTCTTTTGAGTGTGAACTTTGTTATGTGTAATCAAATTTACCTTTTAATATATTGCAAAGATTCAGTAAGCACGTATAAAGCAACTAGTAGGAGCTCTGCAAGTGTCAGTTATCATTTCTTCTTTTCTATGAATTTCAAACTGAAGAATTATTAGTACAAAAATAGAAGAAAAGAGCCTTACTAGTGAACCAATGAATTATTTGATGTGATTTGGTGTACTAAGAAAAATTTTTTCCCAAATTCAGAATTATGTTTAAAAATTTTGATATCTAGTAACCATAGTCTTTTTATAATTCAGTTCTTTCATTTACATATTGAAAACTTAATTTATTTGTAATCTGGAGGATTTTTATTTGTCTAATATCATGGGAAATTTCTGCCTATAAATTTTAATGCAATGGAGATCTTAATTCAATGAACTAGCAATACTAGTGTTTTTATTTTAACTTACCCCAAGCACTTTCTTTTTGTCTGGCTTTAACAGCTTGAGCATCTTATAGTTTTAATTTTTTTATCTTGTATAGACCACATTAAGTATATTTGTATATAAAATAGACTGCATAGCATATTAATATTAAAAAACATTTCACTGTTTTACTATAGAGCTTAACAAAGCTTTTCACAAAGCCGTTTTCTTTGACGTGAGACCAAAGCTTTTTTGTGTATACTCTTAATGATTACTTGGGAGCAAAGGGAGAAATGTTTGACACTCTCTAGAGATGCTTGTTTGTAGTTTTTTCATGGCTTAAAATAAAATAATTAATACCTGCTTTTATTTTCTGTTCTTTATTAGTGCTTCTGCCGATCTTCCCCCGATGACTGTGTATATGTTTGGTGCAATCTTGATGCCATGCTGAGCAAACCTTATTTTAATGTTACTGAGAGACCCTTTTTGTTAAGTGAAAACAATAGCTTGATATTTATTTTAAATGTTCTGTGAATGTAGAAATTTTCCCAGGCTTCCTAATGGGTAGAGACATAGTGTATGAAGTGGTTTTTACATCCCTTACAGGAGGGCAAGATGTCCAGGCAAAACCTTGTTTAAATGCTCATCACCATAGAAACATGACAGCTTCTCCATAGAGCTTTTGTAAGTACATTGTAATTTTCACTTCATTGATGTGAATTAAATGTATAATTGACCAGCACAAAAATTCCAAGAAGCAATTATATCATAACCATTTGAGTGTAGTAGACTATCCATTTAGTTCCCATTTAAATCTAAAAGAAATCTATGTGTCTACAAGTGTTTAGTCTTTACTAATCTATTTCATCTAATTTAACGTTTTATAATATTGAGGTTGTAATTTCAAAAAATGCTGGTATGAAATTAACGTGATTAATTCTATAGCTTACTCAACAACTCATGTTTCATTGGCAGAAAAGTACTTAATTTCAGTGGTGTTTCTAATACACTGAGTGCTTATTATACTGCAATTTCAATCAGAAGGAAGGAGTTTCGCTAAAGTAACTTAAACTTACGGGTTTTTTTGTGGGGGATGGCAGGATAAATGTTCATACTGGGAAACAAAAATATTGTGAAGTTCATGAAATCCTGGTGATATATGACATAATCTAAGCATTCAAAACTAGGTGAAGGAAGTACAGTTATTGATAATAAATAGAAGTTCTTATAGTCCTGTGATCTTGTATTCAGGAGACTTTTTTCACTGAGAGGAACAATGGAGACCTTCTTCCTTGTTTACAGTGTTTTGCCACTTTGTTGTTTGAAGGGCATTTTAATAAGTTACTCTGACATCTGGTACATCTTTTAGCTCCAGTATATGCAAGAATGGAGTTGATAGGAAGCTTCCCCTTGGGGCTTTCTAGCTCCTGATTCTGACCCTTAATGGAAAAATGAGTAGTCGGCATGTTTTTTGCTTATATGCTGTGCTGCTGGTGATTAATGGTGGTGATAAAAGTGCTCACAATGCTTTTCATTACTTTGCAGTCAGAATGGCATCCAAAAGTCTAAAAATCTCTCACATGGCATGCCATAAAGGCTGTGTTCTTGAAGCTTGGTAATATTTTTATGATCTCAAGAAAGATAGTGATCACAGCTTATAGATTTTTAGGACTTGTATATTTGCTAGTGGAAGCTGAATTAACATGAAATTTCTGACTATTTATAGTCCCATCATCTCTCTTCTCTCTAGCTCAAAGTTTTTGAAGTTAAAAAATTTGCCACATTGCATTCAATGAACATACTTATCTTTTTTAAATGTTCATCTAAAGCTCATGCATGTGGTATTTAATTGATTTTAAGTTGGACAGGTTTTGTCTCATTTAATCACAGAAAGAAAATACAATTAACAAAAGAGAAAACTTAACTATCCTAGCCTTCTAGTGGATCAAGTCAGAATAACAGCTCTTTCTTACTATATCAGTTATCCTCAATATTTCATAGGACAAGCATAATCATATTAAATAATTTTGATGGCTTGTACCGTGGAAGCCTTTTCTATTAGTATTGTTGATTTACTCTTTTAATATAGATCGATAACTAGAAATGAGCAGATTTCTTTTTGTGAGTTATTTACTGACTTTCAAAAGAAATATTGACTAATTTGAAATAACTTTTTGAACAATTTATATGATTTGACTAGAGAGAGTTCTTTTGGCTAAATGTTTCTGAATTGACTGCTTAAACATGTGAGTATGTATTTCAGACAGTTCTTGTTATTATTTGTGTATCTATAATAGAAAAATCATCGTCTTGGATGGGTATGGTGGCAGTAGGAAAAGAAGGGATGAATTTGAGTTGTAATTACAAAGTAGAATCAGAAGCACTTGGTGTTTGACTGGACCGAGGTTCAGGGTGTATGGTGGGGGTAGGGTATGGGGTTCAGCAGGAAAGGTAGGTGACAAGGGTGTTTCCAAAGTATCTGGCATAAACAACAAAGTGGGTAATGGTGTCACATATTCAGGTATGTGATATTGAAGGAGGAGCAGAGATAGAGAATAAAATGATAAGTTTGGTCTTAGAATTAAGTTTAAGGTACCGATGAGATGTTTAATGAAAGATGGCAGTTGGTGTATATGGTTCTTGGCCACAGCTGTAAGATTTGGACTAAAGATACAAACTTCAGAGTTGTTGGCTATTGGAAGAGGCAAGATCACTTAGGTAAAATCAGAGCAATATATCTGTGAACCGTCTTCATCAGAATCAACTGAGTTACCACTTTGGGGTTGATGCTCAGGAATTGGCAAGCCCCTTGGTAATTATGATGCAGGTTGACATTTGAGAATTACTGATATGACATGTGAGAAGATGAACATCTGAGATTGGGCCACAGGAGAAAAGGGATTCAAGGTATTTTCTTTTATAGAATGAAAGAAATAGAAATGGAAACAGAAGCTAAGGTGTAGGGGAGGGAAGATGAGGGACTCATAGACCCCACTCAGCTGTGTCCTACTGAGGTAGAGGAAAGTCAGTTGTAGTTGGAAGGAAGTAGAGGATGAGATTATAGATAAAAAAGAAAGGAAAACATTTTTTAAAATGTTGTGAAAGGCCAGGTGCAGTGATTCACGCCTGTAATCCCAGCACTTTGGGAGGCCGAGGTAGGCGGATCATGAGGTCAGGAGATCGAGACCATCCTGGTTAACACGGTGAAACCCCATCTCTACTAAAAATACAAAGATAATATTAGCCGGGTGTGGTGGCGGGTGCCTGTTGTCCCAGCTACTCAGGAGGCTGAGGCGGGAGAATGGTGTGAACCCAGGAGGCGGAGCTTGCAGTGAGCCGAGATCGCGCCACTGCACTCCAGCCTGGGCGACAGAGCGAGACTCCGTCTCAAAACCAAAAAAAAAAAAAAGTTGTGAAAATTGCTAAAGTCAGGCAGAAATCAGTATAAAGATTGCCAAGTAGCACTGAAGGCCCACTTTGGAATATAGTAGTAAAACTTTCTCATGATTGTATAATACAAACTTTTTTTTGACAGGGCTGGGAATCAAGGAGTAGGTGCCAGAGGATTGTTGAAGCTGGTCTGGTGGAAGCCAAAGGTTCAAGGAGCTCTAGAATATTGTTGATACTGGCTCATCATTAAAATTCACTAGTGAACCGTGGGGTTGAGGCCAGGGAAAGAGAAGACTGATTGGAAGGATTAGGAGGGAACAAGGAAGTGAAGGTTCTGAGGATGTGGAGGCAGAGCTAGGCTGGGGCACTGAGGGGACAAGAAAAGATAGGAAATTGTGGACTAAGAGGGCAGTTTCAAAGTTGGAGTTCTTAGAAGTGAGCCTGAGAGATGGTGGAATAGGATTAATGCATGTGTGGGTGGCTATAGTAGAATGGGCATGAAGCTCATTGGAACTGAGGTGATGAGCTAGGATGTTACTTACAAGGGCAGGGGATGTGATAAGAAGTACTTGTGGCCGGGCGCAGTGGCTCACGCTTGTAATCCCAGCACTTTGGGAGGCCGAGGTGGGCGGATCACAAGGTCAGGAGATCGAGACCACGGTGAAACTCTGTCTCTACTAAAAAATACAAAAAATAAGCCGGGCGTGGTGGCGGGCGCCTGTAGTCCCAGCTACTCGGAGGCTGAGGCAGGAGAATGGCGTGAACCCGGGAGGCGGAGCTTGCAGTGAGCCGAGATTGCGCCACTGCACTCCAGCCTGGGCGACAGAGCGAGACTCCGTCTCAAAAAAAAAAAAAAAAAAAAGAAGTACTTGTGAACCAGGTGCTCACATCATCGAGAAAGATGGGACTGCTTCTTATAGGTTTGTAGATGGTAGGGAACAAAGTTGGGAAGAGAGTGATAGGATGGCATTAGAAGGTGGCATAAATTTAATTTAGAAACACAAATGATATGTGAACTCCCAAGCCTTGGAAATTTCAGAGACAAAGGTAATAATTTGAGTCATTATAGTGAACCATTACATTGTGTTTACTAAGAACCAGATATTGTCCTAAGCGCATATATATATAATATATATATATAATTTACATATATAATATATATAACTCATATATATATAATACTCGTTCGATCTTTATAACAACCCTATAAGGTAGGGGTGCTATTCATATCCTCATTTCACATGGGAGGAAACTGAGGCACAGCAAAGTTTAGTAATTTGCCCAAGGTTATACAGTAGTGGAAACAGGATTTGGACCCAAGAAATTTACTTCTGGCATTGGGGCTCTTAACCAGCTTAGTATGTCTCATAAACTGAAATCAGATGTATTTTTAAAAGCTTTTTTGGGTTCTGGTCTCTTGGAAGTTACTTCCTAAGAAAAAATTAAAAATTAAAAACAACATTAGTTTGTACTCTTATTACATAAGTCATACACACCCACTCTAAAAAATTCAGAAAAAAAACAGAAGAGCATAAAGTATAATGGAAGAATTATTCCCTATAATTGTAATTCTAGAGATAAGACTGTTAATTATACATGTTCACATTTTTTTTCTAAATGTATTTTTAAAAATAGGTCATACTGTGCATGCAGTAAGATTATATTATGAACATTCCCCATGATTTAAGATATAATGTCTTACGCTCTGGAAGTATAATAATTCATTCATCTTTTTTTTACAATTAGAGGTGGAGGTTGTTTAGTTTGCAAATGTACGTGTGCATGTGTGATATTTTAAAAGATTTGGTAAAATTGTTTAAGAAGATCTTCATTTTTTATTTTTATTTTTTGAGATATAGTCTCGCTTTGTTGCCCAGGCTGGATTGCAGTGGCTTGACCTCGGCTCACTGCAGACTCCACCTCCCAGGTTCAAGTGATTCTCCTGCCTCAGCCTCCCGAGTAGCTAGGACTACAGGTGCCCGCCACCATGCCCGGCTAATTTGTGTATTTTTAGTAGAGACGAGGTTTCACCATGTTGGCCAGGCTGGTCTTGAACTCCTGACCTCAGATGATCTGTCCACCTCAGCCTCCCAAAGTGCTGGGATTACAGGCACGAGTTATTGCACCCAGCCTATCTCATTTGTTTTTATGGCTGCATAGTATTCCATGGTGTATATGTACCACATTTTCTTTATTCAGTCTGCCCTTGATGAGCATTTAGGTTATTCCATACCTTTGCTATTGTGAATAGTGCTGCAGTGAACATATGAGTGCATATATCTTTATGTTAGAATTATTTACATTCCTTTAAGTATATACCCAATAATGGGATTGCTGGATCAAATGGTAGTTCTGTTTTAAGTTCTTTGAGAAGTTGCCACACTGCTTTCCACATGGCTGAACTAATTTATATTCCCACCAGCAGTATATGAAGATTCCCTTTTCTCTGCAGCCTCACCAGCCTCTGTTGTTTTTTTGACTTTTTAGTAATAGCCATTCTGACTGGTATGAGGTGGTGTCTCATTGTGGTTTTGATTTGCATTTCTCTAATGATTAGTGTTGTTGCATTTTTTTTCATGTGCTTCTTGGCCACATGTATTTCTTTTTTTGAAAAGTGTCTCTTCCTGTTCTTTGCCCACTTTTTAGTGTGGTTGTTTTTTGCTTATTAATGTGTTTAAGTTCCTTATAGATTCTGGACATTAGACCTTTGTCAGATGCATCGTTTGCAAATATTTTCTCCCATTCTTTAGCTTGTTGTTTACTCTATTGTAGGTTGGTTGGTTTGTTTGCTTGTTTCTTGCTTTGCAGAAGCTGTTTAGTTTAATTAGGTCCCATTTGTCAATTTTTCTTTCTGTTTTAGTTACTTTTGGTGTCTTCATTATGAAATCTTTGCCAGGGCCTCTGTCTAGAATGGTATTTCCTAGGTATTTTTTTCCAGGGTTTTTAATGGTTTTAGGTTTTACATTTAAGTCTTTAATCCATCTTGAATCGATTTTTGTATATGGTGTAAGGAAGGGATCCAGTTTCAGTCTTCTGCATATGGCTAGCTAGTTATCCCAGCACCATTTATTGAAGAGGGAGTCCTTTCCCCTTTGCTTGTTTTTGTCGACTTTGTTGACGATCAGATGGTTGTAGGTGTGTGGCTTTATTTCTGGGCCCTCTATTGATCTATGTGTTCTATTGATCTATGTGTCTGTTTTTATACCAGTACCATGCTCTTTTAGTTACTGTAGCCTTGTAGTATAGTTTGAAGTTGGGTAGTGTGATGCCTCCAGCTTTGTTCTTCTTGCTTAGGATGAATTTCAGAGTAGTTTTTTTTAATTCTGTGAAGAATGTCGTTGGTAGTTTGATAGGAATAGCATTGAATCTGTAAATTGCTTTGGGCAGTATGGCCATTTTAGCAATGATTCTTCCTATCCATGAATGTGGAATGTTTTTGCATTTGTTTGTGTCATCTCTGATTTCCTTGAGCAGCATTTTGTAATTCTTGTTGTAGAGACCTTTCACCTCTCTGACTAGCTGTATTTCTAGGTTTTTATTTTATTTTATTTTATTTTATTTTATTTTATTTTTTGTGGCCATTCTTGGATGTTATTGGTGTACAGAAGTGCTACTGATTTTTGTACATGGATTTTATATCCTGAAACTTTGCTGGCATTGTTTATTAGATCCAGCAGCTTTTGGGCAGAGACTATGGGGTTTTCTAGGTATAAAATTATATCGTCTGCAGAGATAATTTGACTTCCTCTCTTCCTATATGAATACCTCTCCTCTCCCCTCCCTTCCCCTCCACTCCCCTCCTCTCCTCTCTTCTCTTTTCGTTTTTTGTCGCCCAGGCCGGAGTGCAGTGGCACAACCTCTGCTTCCCGGGTTCAAGCTATTCTCCTGCCTCAGTCTCCCTAGTAGTTGGGACTACAGGTGCCTGCCACCGCGCCCAGCTAATTTTTTTATTTTTAGTAGATGCAGGGTTTCACTATGGTGGTCAGGCTGGTCTCAAATGCCTGACCTCAGATGATCCACCCAGCTCGGCCTCCCAAAGTGTTGGGATTACTGGTGTGAGCCACCACACCCAGCCTTTTATTTCTTTCTCTTGCCAGATTGCTCTGGCCAGGACTTCCCAGTAATATGCTGAACAGGAGTGGTGAGAATGGGCATCCTTGTCTTGTTATGGTTCTCAAGGGGCTATGCTTCCAGCTTTTGCCTGTTCCGTATGATGTTGGCTATGGGTTTGTCAAAGATGGCTCTTATTATTTTCAGATATGTTCCTTCAAAGCCTAGTTTGTTGAGAGTTTTTAACATGAAGGGATGTTGAATTTTATAGAAAGCTTTTTCTGCATCTGTTGAGATGATCATGTGGTTTTCTTTTCGAGACGGAGTCTTGCTCTGTCACCCAGGCTGGAAAGCAGTGGTGTGATCTTGGCTCACTGCAACCTCTGCCTCCTGGGTTCAAGTGATTCTCCTGCCTCAGCCTCCTGAGTAGCTGGGATTACAGGCATGCGCTACCATGCCTGGCTAATTTTTGTGTTTTTAGTAGAGACGGGGTTTCACCATGTTGGTCAGGCTGGTCTTGAACCCCTGACCTCGTGATCCACCTGCCTCAGCCTCCCAAAGTGCTGGGATTACAGGCATGAGCCACCACACCCAGCTGATCATGTGGTTTCTGTTTTTAGTTTTGTTTATTTGATGAATCACATTTATTGATTTGAGTGTGTTGAACCAACCTTCCATCCCAGGGATAAAGCCTACTTGATCATGGTGGATTAGCTTTTTGATGTGCTGCTGGATTTGGTTTGCTAGTATTTTGTGGAGGATTTTGCATCTATGTTTATCAAGAATATTGGTGTGAAGTTTTCTTTTTCTTTTTGTGTCTTAGCCAGGTTTTGGTATCAGAATGATGCTGGCCTCATAGAATGAGTTAGGGAGGTATCCTTCATTTTTAAATGTTTGGAATAGTTTCAGTAGGAATGGTACCAACTGTTCTTTAAATATTTAATAGGATTCGGTCATGAATTTGTCTGATCCTGAGCATTTTCTAGTCAGTTGGCTTTTTATTACAGACTCAGTTTCAGAACTCATCATTCATCTGTTCAGGGTTTGAATTTCTTCCTGGTTCAGTCTTGGGAGGTTGTATGTTTCCCGGAATGTTTGTATGTTTATCCATTTCTTGTAAGTTTTCTAGTTTGTGTGCATGGAAGTGTTCATAATAGTCCCCGATGGTTTTTTGTATTTCTGTGGGGTCAGTGGTAATACCCTCTTTGTCATTTCTGATTGTGATTATTTGGATCTTCTTTTTATCTTTATTAGTCTAGCTAGCAGTCTATCTACCTTATTTGTTCTTTCAAAGAATCAACTCCTGGTTTCATTGATCTTTCATATGGTTTTTTGTGTCTCTATTTCATTCAGATCAGCTCTGATTTTGGTTATTTCTTGTCTTCTGCTAGCTTTGGGGTTGGTTTGCTCTTGTTTTTCTAGTTCCTCAAGTCATTTGTTTTCCCATTTATTGACAATTATACTTGGTATTCTTTTTAAAATCTTATGTCTTGATTGCATTTTTTTCTTATTTCTAATGTGTTTTTGCTACTTTATTTTCTTGATTTTTCTAGCCAGACATTTATCAGAATTCTTTTGAATTCTGAATTCTTTGATTTATTTTTTCCTACTTTTTTGCTCTTTTTTATTATACTTATTTATATTTCCTGTTGTATTTTGTTTTATTTGTTTCTGAGACAGGATTTCACTGTGTTGCCCAGGTTAGACTGCACTAGTGCGATCATAGCTCACTGTAACCTCAAACGCCTGGGCTCAAGTGATCTTGCCACTTCAGCCTCCCAAGTAGCTGGGACTACAGGTGCGTGCTGCCATGCCCATCTCATTTTAAAATTTTTGTTAGAGATAAGGTCTTGCTATGTTGCCCAAGCTGGTCTTGAACTTTTGGGCTCAAATGATCCTCCTGCCTCCCCCTTTAAAAGTACTAGGATTACAAGCATGAGCCATTGTGCCTGGCCTATTTCTTCCTGTATTGTGATTTGCTAGGATTTATTTTGTTGTTCCTTTTACAAATTCTTGAGTTGAGTGCTTTATTTTTATTTTTTCTTTCATAATAAAATTCATTTATTTGAGCATCTGAATACAGATTTTCTACACTTTATGTTTTTATAAAGTATTCTTGTTTTGTTACTTTTTAGATGGCCTATGATTGCATTAGTGTATTTTAATTTAAGCTTTGTTGTTAATTTTTTGTATTCAGATATTTTGACTTATTCTCTGTTGTTAATGCAGTAGTTCTGATGAGGTTTAGGATTTGATATATTTTGTTGGGCAGGGTGGTGCACACTTGTAATCCCAGCTACTCAGGGGGCTGAGATGGGAGGATCACTTGAGCCTAGGAGTTAGAGACCAGCCTGGGAAACACAGTGAGAGCTCATCTTAAAAAAAAAGATAGACATACTTTTTGTAGTTTAATTTCAAATTCATTTTTGTAAATTTTCCTTTAATGATTGAAATAGAGGTATATTCCCTATAAGGGATTACTTTAGGTTTATTAAATCAACCTTGTTATTATTTTTCAGATTCTGTGTATCATTGTTAATATTTTTTCATTCTTGGGCAGTCACAGACTGATAGAGAGGTGTGTCAGGAGAGGCAGTCTGCATGGGCCCTAAGTATTTGTGCGTTTTCTTTCTGAGTGTGCCAAGACTGTGAGGTTTTGACTGCTCTTTACCTGGACCATTTGTTAGGGTTGTGTTTCTTCTGAGCAAACTTGAGGGATGAAGTGATGGCTCCCTTTGGGCCACAGAGCAGCCTGGCTTATTACTGCCTGCCATGAAAACAGTGGATTCCCCATGCTCACTGTTCTTTAGCTGCTGCACGGATCCGTCGCATGTGCAACATCCATCCATAAGACTTGGGAGCAGGGGAAATGACATGCTGACACTCATGCCGCTTGCTGTACTGGAGTAATACAATCCTTTGCTTCTGATCCAGGAGTCTTGTGTCTCCTGCCAGCATCCATGTAACAGCGACAGGCTCACTTACTAATTTGTAAGGATAGAACCACACCCTAGACCTGACAGTTTTGGCAATGAGATTGGATGGTACAGAGGAAGAACAAGGACCTTGCATTCCAGGTTTAATGATATGAAAAGACTCTTCAGATCTGGTGGTGGATGTGCTCAACTCAGTGGTGAGAGGGAGGTGGAGGAGGAAGGGCCCCTGGTAATTACATTACTCCTACCTGTATTGAGTCTGAATGGTGCTTTGGCTGTCGCTCACTCCTCTCCTGTTGTAAGAGGAAGGAATGACACCAGGGCAGTAAGCCCCCAGCTCCAGTCAGAAGGCATTATGGGTGTGGCTGCTGAGTCAAGGAGTCTCAGTCCTGAAATGAGTGGTGCCTTAGCTTCCTAAAGCACTGGGATTACAGGTGTGAGCTACTGAGCCTGGCATCAGGTGACTTTTTGAGTAGGGTCTTTGGGCTTCTTCCGTTTGTGGTGTAGCTTGCATTGCTGACTCTATATTAAATTGGTATTCGTGTTTTACATGATCATACTATGCAAGCTTGGCCTCAGGGACTGTGCCCTCCCTTTGGCCCAATATAAACAGTATAGGGCCCCAGGAGGAGAAGCTAATATCCCAGTTTTTGTGAGAGACTTAATAGCTCACAAGTACTCCAAGAGGCCATTCCCTAAAATAGCAGGTGCCTCTCCTGCCTACCACTGCCTCTGAGCGGTCCTGAGAAAGGACAGCTGTGAATCTGCTGCTCAGCTCTTGTTGAAATGGATTGCCCAACCTGTGGGGCCATATGACTCTCTAGCCTGGCATTCCTCTTCTGGGGTGGAACAACTTAGATTCCATGTCCAGTAAAATGGAAGAGGCTTAACAGGCCTCCTAGCCAAATAAAAATGGTCTCTCCTAGAGCTCAACCTGCCTGGCGCTACTTGGCATCAAGGTTTCATGTGAAAAAGTGGCAGATACCTCTGGGGGAAACCCTATTTCCTAATCTACTGCTGAAGCCAGTAATCCCCTGAGCCCTCCTGATATCAAGGCTGGGCTCTCTGACCTTTGGCTGCATCAGAAGCTGATGGTATTCACTGAGTAGTGGCAGCCCATCACAGTGGATGCATACTTAGGAATTTTTTATTTTTAAAATTCTAAATGAATTTCTTATTATCAAATTTGCATAAACATGCTAGATATAATGAATAAAGGTTTTCTGTTTTATTTATTTATTTACTTTTTTGTTTTTTTTGAGACCGAGTCTCGCTCTGTTACCCAGGCTGGAGTGTAGTGGTGCAGTCTTGGCTCACTGCAGCGCAACCTCCACCTCCCAGGTTCAAGTGATTCTCCTGCCTCAGCCTCCCAAGTAGCTGGGATTACAGATGCCCACCACCACGCCCAGCTAATCTTTGTGTTTTTAGTAGAGACAGGCTTTCACCATGCTGGTCTTGAACTCCTGACCTCAAGTGATCCACCTGCCTTGGCCTCCCAAAGTGCTGGGATTACAGGCGTGAGCCACTGTGCCCAGCCTGGTTTTCTATTTATTTAAATACTGTATAAAGAATAATAACAATGAAGCCCTATGTACTCACCAGTTAATCTAAAGAAATAGAACATAATAATATAGTGGATAGTAAATTTCATCAATATAAAATGTCCTACTTTATCCCATTTAATGTTTTTTGTTTTGCATTCTTCTGTATTTAAACCAGACTGCTGTACATTTTTAAAAAATTAAACAATAATTTTTTAATCATTTTCACTTTTATTTTTTAGTATCACTTTCATTTTGATTGGTCTTAGACAGTTGTGTTTTTTTTACCTAATTTGCATATATAGTTATAGTAGATATATTTGGTTTTTATCGTTTACTGTTTTCGTATTTTATATATTTTGTTATGTTAATATTTTGCTAAACTTGGTTTTCTCTTTTTTACTATATTAACGATTACATTTTTGTTCTATTTTCTAGTATCTTAGTAATATTACTTTTGATACTAGTTACTATTACTGTTACTAGTTTTATTATTTTGATACTAGTAAGATTAGTGGTAACCTTAAGTTTTTAGTAGCATTATTTAACTTTAATTTCTCTACTGTCAGTGAAAAGTGAAATATTATTATTTTGAATGACCCCTATTTAAAATGAAATTTTTTCCTTAACTCTTTTTTTCTCATCTAAATGTCTACTTCTTAATATATAAGAGTAAAAAATTATTATTAAATGACTTCTCTTTCAAAAATATTTTTTGGCACTGCAGTTTAGTTTATATATATCATTATTTATTTTTCTCTTTATTTAGAAAAAAATTGTCATTGTTCACCAACAATTCCGTGCAGTCACCTCACAGTCCTTTGTGAAAGACCAGGTAGGATAGTGACGTGGGCTCCTGTACTTAGCAGAGCCATGAGTTTGAGTCCCTCTCCTTCTGGAAGTTCCCCTGCATGCTCAGGGGGGTCTGTACGGCTTTTACACCCTTGAAGGACAGGGAGACCCCCACTTTACCCCATCATCTTTTTTCCTAAGCATTTGAGGTCAGAGTTGGGGAAGGACAGTTGAATGAGCGTGGCAAAAGCAAATGGCCCACACGGTTAAGCAAGGCGCCTTTCATTTTGAGCAGCTAGCGGCTACTTATGGCTCAACCAAATTTGTGATGACATCAGTTTAGGCATAGGTCTACAGCCTCATTCCTGACACTGTTTGTTTAGCTTTGGGACTCCTTGTCTGAGCAGCTGTACCCACAGGACCTTTTACCTGGTGTTGCAGGGTTCGCTGTTAACACCATCATGATGACATTCCTTCCTACTTCGCTCAGAGGAGAGGGAGTGACAACCTAGCCAGCAGTGGGCTCAGCCTCACTACCTACCTCAGCCTGCAGACTGTTGCCAGCAGCTAGGACTGCTTGGGGTGCCTGCTCCTCCTGCTTGCCCACCACTTGGGTGAGCACACTCACTACTATTAATAGATCCCAGGAGTCTTCTCATAAGCCAATCTTCATGGGCCCCTCCTCTTTCTTTTCCAGAAAGCCATCTATTAGCCCCCTATCCTTGTCACCAAAAACCGTCAAGAACTGTGAGGAGTCTGAGATTTTATTCTGCTTGCAAACCAACAAGTCAGTCTCCGAGTTTCATGGATGCTATTTGTAAACCTGAGATGTCTGGGTCAGAGACAAAGGACTTGGTTATGCACAGCACATAACCGAGTACACAAGCTTCCTTTTGATGCCAGTCCCCTTGACCCCAAGCCCCACAATGGGCCTGTATCACAGCTAGGGAACCCACCATATTTATATAGGGCTGCAAGCAACTCTGTCTAACCTTTGCTTGGAGGTGAACATTGTGCTACCAGACAGTAAACAAACCTGTCCTTTGCTTCAGAGATATACTATCTCTAAATCCCAAGGCCATCTGCTGTACAACCTTAAGAAGACAGTTCCAAATACGGTCTGTCCCTGCCTCTGCTTGTGAGATGCACAGAAATGTGAGAGAGCCGTGGAGCATTGTCTCTCAGCACACAGGCACATACCTGAAGAAAACAAGTTTAATTACTAAGAAATAGTTCTTACCAGAATATCAGAGGAAGTCTGTAAATTTTATGGTGATTGATTTCCCAACATTGATTATCATCCTAAAAATTATTGTTACAGTGTCATAATTATTTAACATAACAATTACAACTTCTTTTGGACAGTGGGTTTTAAATGGTTCCAAGGAGCTAGCACTGTGTAGTTCATATAATTGTAACACTTCTGACACTGTTACACTGTTTAGCTCATGTATATTACAGGTATAATGCATGTGTTACTTGTTTTGGGAGCCCTACTCTTTAGTTCATATATTTCTTAGGGGCTGGTTGGAGGCAGGGAAAGACAGGATTGAGTGTAACACAAACGCTAGAATAAATCTGCATAAACGTGCAAGATATAATTTTATCTCCTTTTGTCTGTTTATTGATAGACTTTCCACAAAATATTTAAGTGTAATAAAAAGGATTTTAGAAAGAGAGAAAACGAGGGGAGGAGGAAGAAAGGAAGAGAGAAGTCATTGTTAAAGGTGGTAGATTATGTTTTGGTGTCTGTATTAGTCTGTTTTCTGTCTCACACTGCTATGAAGAAATACCTGAGACTGGGTAATTTATAAAGAAAAGAGGTTTAATTCACTCTCAGTTCCACATGGCTGGGGAAGCCTCAGGAAACTTACAATCATGGCAGAAGGCACCTCTTCACAGGGTGGCAGGAGAGAGAATAAGTGCCAGCGGGGGACATGCCAGACGCTTATAAAACCATCAGATCTCATGAGAACTCACTCAATATCATGAGAACAGCATGGGGGAAACCACCCCTACGATTCAATTACCTCCCACTGGGTCCTTCCCACACACATGGGGATTATGGGAATTACAATTCGAGATGATATTTGGGTGGGGACACAGGCAAACCATATCAGCATCTTAAATAGTTTGAAAGTTGTGAAGTGGAAGTTCAAAGAACTCTTCAGCAAAGCAGTAGTGTGTTTTGTTTTAGTGTGTTTTGTAAACTATTCACATTTCATCTCCTGTGACTAATAGCTGCTTACTATGAGATCTCATGTGTTAAAATACAAGCCTAATCCATTCTGGTTCACTGGCCTCCCGTGCTATGAACACTTAAGGTGAGCTGACTCTCAGATTTGAGGAAGTATTTTAAACTTGCCAAATGCAGCCTTGTGGTAAGTCTGCGATATTGTTGAAGGACTAGTAAGAAAAAGTCACTTCACCTCAGAGGTCATCATTTAGGGCTAGGTATACTTCTCCATGCTTTTAGGACATTTTCTATTGAATTTGAAGAACTTGGGTGCCGTGATTTTAGTGCATCCTATTCCTGCAATTCAGAAACTAGAAAGTAATCCTTAGGACAAAAGTGAAATAAGTTTATGTTTTGGAATTTTATAACTCATATTTTTATGTTAAATGTGGAATGAGATTACATAATTTATTGAGAAATATGGATGTATTTATAATTTTGTTGGTTTAGATAATTGTAGGTTAGTGCATTGCAGTACAAAATATCAATATGATTCTTTAACTTATAGGTGCAGATTCAATCATTGGGTTATTTTTTGGGGAGTAAAAGCGGTTTCTTTTTTGGTCTTATCCTGCAGTTTTTAAGTTTTAAAAGTCTGGCCTTTAGTTTGGTCCTGAAGGCAGAATTTGTTTTACATTTAAAACAAAGTTGTGCATAATGATTATATTATTATATTCTTGTCTCATGGTTAATGAAAATTCTATATAATGCGAAGAAAAGCATCATATAGACTTGGTAAAAGCAGTATCTCTATAGTTTATAATGCTGGATTACAATGGACAGTTCTTCAGCGGCACAGTAGAGGGCTCCGGAGGCTGTGAGGAGCACCAGAGTCCGTGCTAGAGAGAGCCGGCGCTCTCCAGCAGCTCGGAGCATTGTGGCGCACCAAGTTCAGTGCTCACTGAACTGTTTGGCTCTGTGCCATAATTAGCCTTCTGTTCCCTTGATTAGAATCACGGATAGAAATTCATTAATCTGCTTTGTTAGTGGAAAGTGTTAGGAAAGTAATTGTTAAAAATGGCTCTGCAGATGTTTTTTATGAAGTTTTTTTGTTTTATCCAAGCTTAATAATGTTTTCCATAATTTTGAAAAGTCAGTCTAAACATTGTAAACCGTAAGTACTTAGTGTTTTTTTCCTGTTAATAAATATAAATTTCCTCTCCTTCCAAGGGATTATTTTATGCTTTCATATAGGCAGAAACCTTATTGTTCATGAAATGAAGTAAAATACTAAAATTACATTTCTACTCTGTTTTTTCAGGGAATCCGAGCCCGCATTTTAGAGACTCTGGTCATGCTTCTTCTTCTTGCGTTACTCATCCTTGGGATAGTGTGGGTAGCTTCAGCACTCATTGACAATGATGCCGCAAGCATGGAATCTTTATATGGTATGCATTTCCTTGTTTTAACCAGTTTCCTTACTGGAAACTATAGTTTGGGATATAATTACACACTCAATTTTGAAAACATTTATTGTTTGTTTGTTTTTTTTTGAGACGGAGTCTCGCTCTGTCGCCCAGGCTGGAGTGCAGTGGCGCAATCTCGGCTCACTGCAAGCTCCGCCTCCCGGGTTCACCCCATTCTCCTGCCTCAGCCTCTCCGAGTAGCTGGGACTACAGGCGCCTGCCACCACGCCCGGCTAATTTTTTTTTTTTTGTATTTTTAGTAGAGACGGGGTTTCACCGTGGTCTTGATCTCCTGACCTCATGATCCGCCCGCCTCGGCCTCCCAAAGTGCTGGGATTACAAGCGTGAGCCACCGCGCCCGGCCCAATTTTGAAAACATTTAAATCTTTGTGTAGTTAACAAAGATGTTTGATGTTAATTTACAGAATTAAGAAATCTTTAGATATCTTTATCTAAAAATGAAGTTTTATTTCTTTTATATGTGAAGAACAAGTAAGCAGCTTTTCAGATTTTTTGTTGTTGTTGTTGTTAATTGGTTTCTGTTCTTCAAATTCCATGGAGACATTTTTTCTCCCTCCAAACAGGGTTTGCTAAAGGGTTACTTCTTGGTTTTCTATATTAGATCTTTTTATTGTACTACAATTAGGAATTATATGGCTTAATAAACTCAAATAGGCAATTACAATGTTTACATGAGGTATAGTCAGCCTCTATCTTATCGTAAGATAGACTGACTGTATCTTAATGTGTAGTATTTTGGATTTATTGAAATATATTTACTTTTTTTAATAGATCTCTGGGAGTTCTATCTACCCTATTTATATTCCTGTATATCATTGATGGGATGTTTGTTACTTCTCTGTAAGTATTTTTCAGACTTAATATTAAGAGAAAAATGGAGTTCTCCTTATTCTGGAAAATTCAGGGAAGTTTTCTGATGAGATTTCTTAACTATTTGGAGATTTTTTTGAGTTCGCCCTAACTATTTTTATTCAAAATAAATTTTGATAAATGGAAACTTTGAAATAATAAGATGCTTTTATTGTTCTCTAAGGAAAGCCTCTTCTACCGGGTTGTAGAGTGAGACAGACGGACAGGCGCACACACACACACTCTCATTCGCACACTTCCTCACACACTCATATACAGTCATACTTACATACACTGACACACAAACCATATGCACACTCATACACACATGCCATACACACTCACCCCCATACCTGTCATAATGCTAGATTCTACTTTTAAATGGAAATGGTAGAATTATGTATGATAAGTTTGTGGTTTTTTAAAAGTTTGTTTTGTTTTACTTGAAGCATCACAGCCTATCTCAGGGATAAGTAGATAAACGTAGTTTAAAGGACTTAAGACTATGGTTGTCACCTTTAGATATTCTTGTTTGTTTCTCAGTCCTATTAATTCTTGAAATTTAACCTGTTCTTTGCTCATTTTTCTTTATTTTAAGCACAAGTATTTATTATTATTCAACTGCTAGAATCTTGAATATTATTCTAAGCCTTTTTTTGTTGTCACATATCTTTCGTAACTAATTACACCTATCCTCCTCACATGGCCCCTCTAGCTTCTTTATTGATGATGGTGAAGAGTCCTCTGACAAAACACTGAGAATCTCAGTTGGAGAGAAGAATGTTCTTAAAATGATAATCTTTGAATTTCCCTTATTTTTACGGTCTAGTTGTTTGTCTCTTTCTCCAAGCTCTATAATGTCGCTTTCTGTCTTTTGGTGATCTTATTTCTACAGTGTGTACACCAGTTGGCCTTTCTCGTATGTTCACAGTGATGGGTCAGTTGCTAGTGAAACCAACAGTAAGTATTTAATTATAAATCATTTTGTTTATTAAATAAATGTGTTTACATTTGATCATCTTTTATATTGTGAGCTAGCATTTAGAAATAGAAGAATAGGTTTTGTATGTTTATCACTCAAATTGTTGTTTTATTAAGTTTTTTTTTTTTTTTTTTTTTTTTTTTGAGACAGAGTCTTGCTCTGTTGCCCAGGCTGGAGTGCAGTGGTGCGATCTCGGCTAACTGCAGGCTCCGCCCCCTGGGTTCACACCTTTCTCCTGCCTCAGCCTCCCGAGTAGCTGGGACTACAGGCACCCGCCACCTTGCCCAGCTAATTTTTTTGTATTTTTAGTAGAGATGGGGTTTCACTGTGTTAGCCAGGATGGTCTTGATCTCCTGACCTCGTGATCCGCCCACCTCGGCCTCCCAGAGTGCTGGGATTACAGGCGTGAGCCACCGTACTCGGCCTATTAAGTTTTTTTTTTTAATAGAACTTTGGTTAAATTTCCAATCTTTGGAAACCAAATTTGGTTTTGCTTTTAACATACTAACTATAGGCGCATAAGTAAAAACTCCTCTAGCAAATTTTAGGACAAAATTTACAAATATTTACAGGTATTTTAGGTGTCCATTGCCTAATATCAAAAAGTACCTCTATTATGTTTCAAAATTTACATGTATGCTTTAATTTACAAAATGGTTATATTTCTGAAAATTTGTCTGCATATTGTGTCTCAATTAATTGAACCATACTTTACCTTTCATCTTAGAAACACTATATATTAGTTTTTAAATGATTTTCAGTTGATTGTAATTCTAATGATTTGTCGCTTTCTTTGGTCTCTATTTTGTCAAATATTTAATTATATAAAAATGATTTCTTAGCTGCACCTAGGAAATTTGTCACTTATTTTCATGGATCCTCACTGCTTATGAACTCAAGTGTAAGCTACTTACATGTTACAAAGCCTTTCACAGCCTGGTCCACACTCAGTTTTCCTCTAGCTGTCCCTGTGTTTACTGTCACTCTAGCTCATGAGCGAACTTGCTGTGCTCTGAATAGGCTCTATGCATTCTGTCTCCAGGACTGTCTCTTTCCCTCCAAGGCCTCTTACCTGCTCCAGCTACCTAGCAGCCTCCTACGTCCTAGCTCAAATATCAACTCCACTGTCTACATAGCTTTGAACCTTGCCTTGCTTCTTCAAGGACAAAGAATTAAAGTCCTTTCTTTGCATTTCTCATGTTCCCTTTTGTTTCTATCTCACTAGGAATACTTATTAAATCATTATAATTGTGTATTTGTCTTCCTTGTCGTGATTCATTTAGGGAAAATACTGAGGAAGTGTTATAGGGGCTATACTTTTAGTAAATGCTTGCTTAATTTTGAAAATCATAATATTTTTATATTTTAAAGATAAAGTTTTTTTATTTATAAAAAAATGCATAAATACATTTTACAAAAAATATGTAAATGTTGTATACACACTTGTGTACCACACACATACTGTCAAGTCTTGAAATTCCTTTCCCTTGTAAAGAGGTTTTGGGACACTGAATTCATTTAGTTTCTTCCTACATTTGTTGTTGTTGTTTGTTTGTTTGTTTGGTCTTCTTTCTCCTTTTCTGCTTCCTGACCCCTAACTATAGGCAAATGTTTAAAGTTCTATCATTGGTCTAAAGTTCTATTAATGCTTTGCTCCTAAACCATCTCTGCCATTTCCACATCACTTTTAAATGCCTAATTCTAATGAGGAAAAGACAATGGAAACAAATTACAGTACATTTTAAGTGCTATAATTGAATACCCCATGGAGCTGAAAACTCAACGTGTATGAAACGAAACTACTTACTTAGCTCCCTTCCCCAAGCTAATTTTTCTCCTTAACTTGTCTCTTATTAATGTTAAATACAGTGAACCCCAAGTTTCTCCTCAAAGAATCAGTATGTCAGTATGTTCAGCTCTCTTTTTCTTTGATTCTCCATTTTAAAGTTTAACCTTCCTGGTTCTCTTCGCTCCCTTGCCTCTAGTTTCAGTAAACAACTTTCCCACCAGTCCTGATCAGTATTTCACATCTGTTCCCCGGTCACCTGCTCCGTCCTGACTCACCCCTGGTCACCTTCTTTGACTTGAGTCACCCCTGGTCACCTGCTCTGACCTAAGTCATCTTTAGTTACCTGTTCCTAACTGTCCTTCCTGCTAGACTAGTCACCCTGCCACTCTGGCTCATACGCCTGCTACCTTTAAAATAGCCAGTCGGAATTAGCTTAGACTGTGTGGTCTAACCATAGCCAATAGGGGAACCACATAGCAGTAGCGCCCTGCGTCAGAAATAAGAACTCCTTCTCCTCCCCTGTGCAGGTGTGCTCTCGCCATTACTCCATTCGCCAGTCGCACCCTTCCATAGAAGTAAAAATTGCCTTGCTGAGAAAATTAAATTTATGTTCGAGTGCTATTGCTTTGCAGCACCAGGGAATGAGCATTTTGCATTTCTAACATTAACAGTATCCTCAAAGTCTTATCTTTGTTTCTTTTCTTGTTGGTAACATTCAGTAATAAAGATTATTTATTGAGTAATTAAGTGTATTATATATGCTAGCAATAAAGACTATATTTTACACACATAATTTCATTTTATCCTGATGACAAACCTGTAAGTTGGATAGTGGTATTCTTATTTTATGGCTAAACTAATGTCATTTCAGGAAGATTAAGTAGCTTGTACAAGATCAGAGATCTATGAGGGAGCAGAGTGTGAACCCAAGAGGCTGGTTTCAGACCAGAAGCTGGTCTGCCATTCTATTTTGCCGTAAGCTCCAGAGCTGTAAAACCACTTTGTTTGCTGAGTGGACTTTTACCCCTCCAGTTCTGTGTTTTGCTTACAGTTTCCTCTAATTGAAATGCCTTTCTTTTGGTAATTTAAGCTGTCAGATAAGATGCTACTATGCTACCACCGTCAAAAACACTGGTCGAAACTTTTTTCTCCCCATCTGGGAATAATTTTTCTTCCTTTGAACTTTTGTAGTGTTTTATTTAAGCCACCGTTATGACTTTAACAAATGTTCTAATTATTTTTTAAATTTATCTGATCTCTTCTGCTACACTAGAATATAAGCTGTTTGAGGTCGAGGACTCTGTCTTACCCATATTTAAGCCCCCATTAGCCCATAGTAGTTGAGTATAGGGTTTGAAGGCACGCAACATTTCTTTGGTAACCCTGTTTCTTGGAATATAGAATGGAGATGAGAACAGTCTATTTTTCGTAGGATTGTTGTAGAAATCAAGGAGGATGGTACTCATAAGCACGTAACACAAATATATGTGTGTTATTCACATTGTCACTGCATTAGTCTATTATGCATTGGTATAAACCTGAGGCTGAGTAATTTATAAAGAAAAGAGGTTTATTTGGCTTATGGTTCTGCAACCTGTACAAGAAGCATGGCACTGGGACCTGCCTCTGGCTAGTTCTTCAGGAAGCTTCCAGTCATGGCGAGAGGCGAATGAGGAGCATTTGTGTCACAGGGCAAGAGAGGGAGCAGGTGAGAGAGAGGTCCATACTCTTTTAAACAACCTGCTGTCATGTGAACAAATAGAGCAAAAACTCAGTTATTACTGTGTGGACAGCACCAAATTGGTTATTCATAAGAGATCCACCCCCATGACCCAAATACTTCCCACCGGGTCCCACCTCCAATACTGGAGATCAGATTTCAACATGAGGTTCGGAAGGGACAAATATCCAAACTACATCAGTCACTCATTCACACTAAGACATACCCGTGGTGATAAGTAATTCTTGGACAATTTGCATAAGAAAGATAAAAATCCTTTTGTATGCGTTAGACCTTATGTAAAAACTGTCAATTCTGATCCAGATAGTAGAAAGTGAAGAGAAGTGTTGATGGGAAAGGAATTTTGGATCAAGGCCCCCAAGAACCTGGTCCCAGACCTGTGGGTTTTCTCTGGGATTCCTCTCCCCCGACCCACTGCATCCAGTAGATCCTCTCCGTGTACCACTCTTTCTCCTTGGGAGTAGCTCACATCCCAGCACTTGCCACTCATTGCAGCCTAAATGTTCCCTCTTTGGAGAGGGCTTGCTGGCTGGCCGTTTAGGTATCCCTTCCCCTTTACTTCCTATTCCTTTCTTCCTCATAGGATGGTCATTCTTTGCCATTATTTGTTTGTATATTTATTTGTTTATTACTGTAGATTATTATTTTAGTATTTGTTTTTTCTCACCTTCCAAGTCAGGCTTCTCAAGGATCGAGTTGGTATGTGTGCCAGTGATGAGTTCAGTGCTAGGTCATAGGGGACCGTAAAGATTTGTTGAAAGGCTGGGAATTATTGGATTGCTTCAAATAAATTTCACATCAGCTGTATAAATTGGACATCTGACAGGGATTGTATGATTTGAAAATCTGTTTTCTGAAAATCCTTTAAAATCTGAAAGGAGATGTATATATGGTTTCTATCTTTTTGTCCATTAACTCCTCACAATTTTTTTTTTTTGCTGAGCGTAAGTAGTTTGGATGTGAAGATATGGAACACTGATATCAACTCTAGACTTCTTTCAGATTTTCCCTACAGCTAGGAAGATAATAAGGATCCTCTCAGAAGGATAGCTGTGTTAACAAAACTAGAATTAAATCAATTTTAGGTTTTTTAACAGTACAGACAATATCCCATACAATTGGTAAATTATTAGTATGGTTTTTTTTTGAACTACTGTTGTATGACTTGGTTTATATGTAAACATACCACTTCTCTAGATTTTGGTCTATTGGATGATTTTGATAATACCAATCTTTAGTATTCATGTTTTTAGTACATAAAGATGATATAAAGGGAAAGTATTGCATGTTACTGATGTAGTTTATGGATTTCTTGTTTTAGACATTATGTAAGTAAATGTAAATGAGAAAATAAATGTTGGACTGAGTGTCTGTTCCTTCTATCTCTAAAATATTGGCTTGGGCCCATATTTACTGTAGTTATTTACCATAGTTAGCTTTTTGGTTGTTTAAAATTGGTACATGTAGGCCGTGCGGGCGTGGTGGCTCACATCTATAATCCCAGCACTTTGGGAGGCTGAGGCAGGCGGATCACCTGAGGTCAGGAGTTCAAGACCAGCTTGGTCAACACGGTGAAACCCATCTCTACTAAAAATACAAAAATTAGCTGGGCATGGTGCTGTGTGCCTATAGTCCCAGCTACTAGGGAAGTTGAGGCGGGAGGATCGCTTGAACCCGGGAGGCAGAGGTTGCAGGGAGCTGAGATTATCGTGTCACTGCACTCCAGCCTGGGTAACAGAGTGAGACTGTCTCAAACAAACAATAATAAAAAAATTCATACATGTAGCCCGCATCTCAGAATGTCACTAAAAAACCCTAAAATTCATACATTTGTTGGCCATTGAGAAGAGTTCCTTAGTTTAATCCCTTAAACTTTAAAAATACCCAATTTAAATGTATATAGGGTTTGTGATAACTTTTGATGTGTTTGGTTATATACTAAAATATTTATACTTAATTTGTAAATAAAACAGTTGGAGCTTTTTTATTTTGGGTTCTTAGAAATTTGAATGAATATATTATCTAAAATAAATAGACCAAATAGCCTAAATGGTCTCATAAGCATTAGTTTTGTAACATTGAATTATTGAATAGTTTTATCTTTAAATTTAGATTCTTGAAGACCTGGATGAACAAATTTATATCATTACCTTAGAGGAAGAAGCACTCCAGAGACGACTGAATGGTATGTTTATATTACATATGTAGACTGGGATAAAAAAAAAACTTTCTAATTTCAAAAAGATAGATAATTGAAGGGAAGAATACAAACCTCTCTGAATCTTGTGCTGCTACAGGAGGAGGACACTTTAGAGTAACAAAAGAACTTTCCAGGTGAAGAGAGGTTTATTGCATACCCTGGCTGAGATGAGCTGTAACCTAGCAGGACCCGTTCTTTGTGAGACTTTGGCCACTGAGGGACTAGGCACCTCCTTACTGTTTTAAGCATATGACTTCAAAATTTAATTTTTAATTACTGATGGTTTTTGAAGAACCAATGAAGAAAAGAGTAATGATATAGTTTAACAGATAGTATAGGTAAATTTTCTTTAATTTTACTTAAGTAATTTTCAAATGTTGAAAAGCCAGTCTCCCGCCAACAAGATCAGATAATTAATAACGAACCGCATTTCAGAATCATGATTCAAGAGTAGATATAAAATAGAAGGTTAGTTTATGAAATGCTGAGAAATAGGTATCTACCTACTTTCTTCAGTTATAAATAGTGAATTTAAATCATCACCCCAAAAGTGTTCATAATATTTTAGAGCTTTTTTCTTAGATCCAGGAATTTCAGTTTGTATCTGTTCTAGAGGATTCTTGTCAGTAACATTATATAATTTGATACAGATAAACGTTTAGACTAGAACTATATATGTCTTTTATTCTTCTAACTTACTTAAAACTAATGTTTAAACCTGTTTAATTTCAGAGTTGTAAACTTTAGTCAACAATGTCAGCTTTGTAAAGTTTCCTTAAAGCAGTAAATATTATAATAAATTTGTCTTATTTGGATAATCATGCTACTGTGCAATAAACATGCCTGAGTTGTAAAGAATATGTGTCAGGCTGCTCCCTGCAGTGTGGGATTGTTTCAGCCTCAGGTAGCCACCATTTCTGTTTCACAGATGAGGAGGCTGACATCCAAGAAGGGTAAGATACAGTGCCTCATGAATTGGCGAATTTTGAATTGACTTTAATCAAAACAAAACAAAATCCAAAAATACAGCCTTTCTCACTTTCCCCTTCCACAGTAGGAAAAATAAAAAAGGTCTTTCTAGAATCTTTATAAATCCTTTGGCTCCTCAAGTTTAAAAGTGGCTGATTATATATAAAGAAGTTGAAAAGGAAACTCTTGCTAGATGGCTAAATGTATTATAAAATGAAGCCAAGTCAAAATCAGTAAAAACACCTCACTGGCATAGAAATGTTAGAAAGAAGAGATGGATTGGACCTGGAGAGGATGGAGGATGGTATGATAACTAATGCTAAATATAATTTTTTTACACACCATTTTGGTAGGCCATGCACTGTTTATCATCCGTTTGGTAGATTGTCTAAAATCTTTTCAGTGAAACTCTTAAGTGGTATGTCAGGATAATTATGATTTTGCTGTTTGCCGCTGGTTAGCCACTGTGGACTGTTTCAGGTGGAAAATAAAGAGCTAAATGATTTATGTTTATAACGTAAATGGTTCTATGGCAAAATGGACATTTTGACTAATACAGATTAAGAATTGTGAGCTTCAGTAGGGTATGCTTAGAAATATCTGTAGGAAGGCAAGACTAAAAAAATCATGACTTACCGTTTCTTAAGAAAATAGAAATAGGAGATAAGAGAAACCATCCCCTGGATTTTCTTTAATGTAGTATTATGACTAGTGTGTTTTGTTGTAACAGTTACTTTCTATTTTACATTATAAAACAAAAGTAAAGCGTTTATTGTTTTACTCTTGCTATTAAAAAGAATTCCAGAATAATGAGAGTAAAAGACTTTTTAAAAAATACAAATTCCATTGCTGATTGATCACAGAGTTGCTGGCGGCGCTTTCTTAGTGTGTGTTGGGATGTGTGGTGTGCATTGCAGAAATCTTTGGGGTGTCAGTGTGGCTTACTCTGAGCTCAGTTGTACAGTTATGTGAAACAACACGACAGCCAGCACCAAGAAGTACTTCACTGTAGAAATAACGGTATTTTTTTTAAAGTAACATGAGTTATTGTGGTAGTTATGATATTACTAGAGTTGAATTTTCATGCCTGGTTTTAAAAATAATCAGTATCAGTTTGTGTTGGAATGCGTGACTGTGACTTCTCAATTGTTTATTTGATGGTGCTATAGGTATAAAGCTATTGGGAGGTTTTGTTCTTGTTAATATTGTTTCGTGGAATGTTAATAAAGTAAAGCAAAGCTGTGTGCTGTGATAATGTTAATTGGTATCCTGAGTAAGCCATCTTTTTATCAGCCGCTCTCCACCCTTTCTCCTTTCCTTTTTTGCTTATTACAGATCCTAATTAAGCACTAGATATTGTGTAGATGAATTAAGATGCTGAGTCTCAAGATCATAGGCTAGTTGCCTGAAGAAGAAGAGAAAAAAGGACAAGAATTTATAAATTTTTATCTAGTGCTTAACTACTTGAAAAAAAGGAATAGAGAGGAAGGAGTTCTGTGTTTCTGAGACAGGAGGGAGCCCCAGAGCACCTGTCATTTGGCTAAGACAGCACCTCCCTCATGTCCCTGTTGTCCTGGCAGGAGTAGAGAGATGTCCACAGAGCTCACCGTGATCTCGGCAGGCGGCCTTCCCCTTCCCCTTCCCCACAGCACACAGCCTTCCCCTTCCCCGCAGCACACAGCCTTCCCCTTCCCCGCAGCACACAGCCTTCCCCTTCCCCGCAGCACACAGCCTCCCCTTCCCCGCAGCACACAGCCTTCCCCTTCCCCGCAGCACACAGCCTCCCCTTCCCCGCAGCACACAGCCTTCCCCTTCCCCGCAGCACACAGCCTCCCCTTCCCCGCAGCACACAGCCTCCCCCTTCCCCGCAGCACACAGCCTCCCTTCTGCCATCTGCTTTGGGACCATCAGGACTAATGGGTACATTTTGTCCGTCACTCCTCTTTATCATGGTCAGCACATGGAGCCCAGAACATCCAGGTTCCTTGCACCCTGTGTCTCTGTACATCCCATTTCTGACCTGATTTTCCTCTTTCCTCTAGTTTCTGAAACTTTCTGCTTGTGCCATTTGGAACTGAGAGTTAACTCATGAACAAAACCCCTGTATCTTCAACTGCCACTTTCTTACTCAAAGAAACTTGGCACACATTCCTGCCACCTGCTCATGTGATGGCTCGCTTCTACCCACATCCCTCATTTGGCTGGTCCTGGAGTTTGAGTAGGTGCCCTCCTGTTCCCTTTTACTACTCTCCAGCACTTTGGATCTCATGTCATCAGACCATGACCTAGTCCTGTCATTTGCTCAGCTCCCAGGCCTTTTCTGCTCCCTTCTGGAGGATTTTTGCTCCTCGTTTCTAATCCTTCTCTGATTCTGTGCCTTTTTTGTGATGATTTGGTGTCTGTGTGCGTGTCCTTCCCATCACTCTGGGACACTCCTTGCCTGTCCCTGTGGTTGTCTGCCTTACCCGCTCGTGCCTGTGACATAACCCATTCAAGTTCTTTTGCATAATCTTACAATCAAGCATCCTACTCTCCACCTACCACTTCTTCTTTTTCCAGTTCACTTCTTCTAGCACTCCCATTTCCTACAATTCTTCAGTATGGAGATTTAACATACCCTGATCCTAACACCTTTTTCTCACCCCCTCATCATTTCCCCATCCTCCTACTTCCTTGCACAGTTTGCATTCCTGGACTGTTGTTAGAATCAGTCCCCTGCATACACTCTTAGCTCCCTTTTGTGGTCTCACTGGATTGTACTGAAACCCGAGCCTTTATTTTGCTCGCCTCTCCCTGTTCTGTGCTCTCACTCCTAGCTGGCTGACTGACCCTCCTGCCTGGCCTTCCTTTATATATGTGACCAATATCCTAAATTAACTTTACATTCTCCTGGATGAATTTATTCTGTCTTTTCTTCCCTCAGATCTTCACCATCCTTACTCTCCACTGGTGACCTTGTTTTCTATTTTCTTAGGAAAATAGAAGCAATCATAAGAGAATTTTCACAAGCTTTTTCCTTCATGCCAACCCACCTCCCTGCAGCTCCCCTCACAGCTGTCTTTTCCCTCGATGCTGTGGCTGAATTGTCTGTGTGCCTGGCTAATGCCAGCGCTCCCCTAGTGCCCTGGGTTCCATCTCTTCTCACTGATTCAAGGACACAATCTAGCAATTCTACTCTTTCCGACTCTCTGTCTCCATCATGATCCAGTTTTTCCCCAACTGGATCCTTTCCATCAGCATAAAGATATGCTATAATTTTCCCAGAAAGAGACAGAGGAAGGAATCTGCCTTGACCCCATATCCCCTCCGGGTCACCACCCATTCCTTTGGTCTTTATGGCAAAGCTCTCAAGAGTTGTGTGCTCATGGGTTTCACATTTTGTTTTGAAACTCACTTTTGCTTCCACTGCTCCATGAAATGCCATGGTCAGGTTGGTCTGTGACTTCGTAGTCCTTATCTTACTCTCTTTCCTCCTTGAAATATCTTTTATTCCACTTGGTTTTCAGTTCACCATACTTTCCTGTTCCTTTTATTTAACGGGCTGCTTTTTCTCAATCCACTTTTCTGGCTTTTCTGTGTCTATAACTTCTTCACCTGGAAAGTCTTATGCCTCCGTCTTTAAAATTCTCTATTTGCTTTTACTTCCTTGTTAGTTCATCTGGTCTCATGGCTTTAAATATCACCTGTAAGCTGCAACCTCTACTCTGAGCTTTGAACTTAAAGATCTAACTGTCTAGTGGAAATTTCCATTTGGATGCCCAGTAGGCATCTTAAACATATGTCCAAAATAAACTCAAGATCTTTACTTCTAGATTTTGCTTCTTTTGCCATCAGCCTTCTCTACAGGTGACAAATCATTCTTCCAGCTACTCAGGCCAAATCCTTGGAGTCTCTTTCTCTTAATTCCCATATGGATTCCTTCTGCAAAGCTGTTGGCTCCAGCTTCAGAGTAGCTCCAGAATCTGACTATGCCTCACCACCTGTGCTACCACCACCCCTTAGAGAGGTTTTTGCGGTAGCTTCCTAATGGCTTCCGTGCGTATCTGTCTTGGGCCTAGTGAGTCAGAGAGAGTCTCTGACAGTGTGAGTCAGATCTTCCCACTTATTTGCTCCAAGTCCTCAGATGATGGTTTCTGTTTCAGTCTGGATAACAGCAAGAGTCCTTGCAGTGGCTGCTCACTGCTGCCCCATGTCTGATGCCTGCTGTCTCTTTGCTCTTCCCATACTGAGCCCCTTCCCTTGGGGCATTTTTATTGTGTTTCTCCCCACCTTCTCTCTTCCAGGTCTTTACCTGAATACTCTTTCGTGGAGCTTTCCCCCACTCTGGAGTGAGCCTTGTGGATATCGATTGTATCACTAAGCCCTGCCTCTGCTCTACGCTTCCCCTTTCCTGCATTATTTTTTTCTATAGCATTTTTTAGTGTCTCACATGTTAAGTCTTTTAGTATATTGCCTGTCTCTCCACACTAGAACATGAACTCCAGGGATTTATTTATTTAATTGTATTTATTGAGACAAGGTCTCACTCTGTCACCCAGGCTGGAGTGCAGTGACACAATCACGGCTCACTGTGTCCTCAACCTCCTGGGCTCAGGTGATCCTTCCCCTTTAGCCTCTTGAGTAGCTAAGACTACAGGCGCCCACTACCATACCTGGCTAATTTTTGTGTTTTTTGTAGAGACAGAGTTTTGCCATATTGCCCACGCTGGTCTCAAACTCCTGGGCTTAAGCGATCTGCCAGCCTTGGCCTCCCATAGTGTTAAAATTACAGGTGTGAGCCACTGCACCTAACTGGGGCAGGGATTTTTGTAAATTACAAGTGGGAGCCACCGCACCTTACTGGGGCAGGGATTTTTGTTAGTTTTCTTTCCCTCTGTACCCTGATTCTATAATGTTGCTAGACATGTGGTGGATATGTGGTAAACATTTGTCCCATCAGTAAATTAATAGATGAAAAACGCACATGATGGAGAGTTGTCATTTTAACCATAGAAGTGAAGAAGGAAGAGGAAGTAAAATTTGGTGACAAGAGCGGACAGAATCACTTGGAGAGATTTCTTAGGAAGGCACATGGTGGAGACTGCCAAGGACACACCAAGGTTGAGAGGCAGGAAGACCATATGCACTGGAGTGTTAGTGAAGAGGCCGAAATAAGGTGGTTTTCCCCTTACTTTTATGGCCATGGAATATGAGTAATCAAGAACCATTTCTACTCCAAGACTCCTAAAGAGTAGCCCAACAGAAAGTCCCATTACATTAATTGTGGTAGAACATCTTTTGTAATTCCTTCCCAGCGTTAAGAGGATACACACACACACACACACACACGCACACACAACACACACACAACATATTTAAATGTTTAATGCAACGGCATTAATTGAAATAATTAGCTTTTGTGTGTGTATAGCCTATGGGTGTACTGGGTAACTTTAGAAGTAGTACCATAATGAATAGAAATTATTTTTTGTTGTTTAAGTTCAAAACCTCTGGAGTTCTTTTAATTTATTTAAAAATATTGTAGTCTTTGAACTTAATAATTCAACTCAGTTTCTTTAGATACTATTTTCATCTTCATGGTAAAAAATTAGTGTGTCATTTCTTATGGCAGTTACTTTCCTGCTTGATTCTCATCTTTTCAGTGGTTCACACCCATAATCCCAGCACTTTGGGAGGCCGAGGCAGGCAGATTGCCTGAGAATGGGAGTTCAAGACCCACCTGGCCAGCATGGTGAAACCCGGTCTCTATTAAAAATACAAAAATTAATGGATGTGGTGGCAGGCGCCTGTAATCCCAGCTGCTTGGGAAGCTGGGGCAGGAGAATCACTTGAACCTAGGAGGGGGAGGTTGCAGTTAGCCAAGATCGCGCCATTGCACTCCAGCCCGGGCAACAGAGCGAGACTCCATCTAAAAAAACAAAAAGTTCCTTGCCATTGAAGCTTGTATTAATTATTTATTCTTAAGAGCACAGATGATATTGTTGTTTCATTTTTGCTGGGTGTCAGATTGGAATACCTTTTTATCCTAAAAAATAAAGGGATTGAAAAAAACAAGACATGTCTTATCCAAGCTTTTTGTAGAACTTGTGACCTGTCAGAAGCACTTCGTGTCATCATCAGTCTTTGAATCTCGCTGTTTATAACCAAGTTGAATTTGCCAGGGAATTTTATGAAGGTGCCAAGGTTTAGGGTGGCATTTATGGTTGCTTTTTTAGAGCAGTTGCTTCTTTAGACTATCTTAGAGTAGTAGGCTGTCAGAGGCATTTTCAGGTATCATTGGCAAGGTGATTTGCTAATTTGGTCATTACATTCTTTCATATAACACACTTAATGATATATGGAAGCTCATGCCAGATTTTCTTCTGTCCTCTAAATTACTTTCATCTTGGCTTTCTCTAGGCATTCTTCTAGGTTCTGGCAATGACAATCCTATAAATACTATTTGCTGTTAGTTACATCACTGAAGGGAGAATATTTTGAATTTATCAGACTCTGGGACACTTTGAGAAATGTCTGGTATTAGCGTGAAAGTGATCAAATATAATCAAAAAACATTTGTTTCCAAGGATCTGAAATGGTCAGAGATTCCTTGTTATAATTTGTTCAGCTTCTTGGGCCCTTATTCACAATTTATGACAATAAAATGCGGCCCAAAGAAATTATTTTTTTGCAAGATGAAATGAGGTGACTGCCAGAGATATATGCTAATATAAAATCAGTAAATGAGGAATGCTTTGGAATAATAAACTATAGAATGAGTTAAATATCATATATTTTATGAAATATATATAGAGAGAGTTATTCTATAAAAGTGATCCAAATTGGCTGGGTGTGGTGGCTCATGCCTGTAATCCCAACACTTTGGGAGGCCGAGGTGGGCAGATCACCTGAGGTAAGGAGTTCAAGACCAGCCTGGCCAACATGGTGAAACACCGTCTCTACTAAAAATACAAAAATTAGCTAGGCGTGGTGGTGTGCGCATGTAATCCCAGCTACTCGGGAGGCTGAGGCAGGAGAATCGCTTGAACCTGGGCAGCAGAGGTTGCAATGAGCCGAGATCATGCCAGTGCACTCCAGCCTGGGCAACAGAGTGAGACTCCGCCTCAATAAAGAAAAAAAAAATCCAAATTTGTGTAATAGAAGATGAATTTAATATACCCGAGCTACTTTCTCAACTACAACCTAGATAGACGATAGTATTCCCAATAGTAGCTTATATAAACATAAAAGTTTAAAAATTATCTTAACATCTTATCTAGTTTAGATCTAGTAGCTTATATCTAAAGTAGAAAAAAGCCAAACCATTGTTTTAATTGTACCTAGCATTATATAATGTTCCTAAAGTTGATTGTTTAACAATTTCTATCTTGCAGTCATTCATAATGAAAGTATATTTGCATTTTCACAGTTGTGTTGGATCTCAAAAGTCTCACATTACTAGGTCAATAGCCATATTTTTGTGGATATGTCAGAAGCAAAAAGAAACTATTATTTTAATAATTATTAGCATTGCAAGTGGAATAGGCATAGATACAGAGTTTTTGAGTGTATGGGCTGACTCTCTCATTTGTAGATAGTAACAGTCCATGCTGAAATAGATACATTAGAGATTTGAATGTCCTGGCTTCAGTTTTCAAATGCTTTCCGGAGCTTGCCTAATCAGCATTGGCTCTGTGGTGTACAGTAAGTAGTGTTTGCTTAGAGAGATGGAAACTGTTTGCTCTGTGAATTATTAGGAGATTTGGGCTTTAACAACAAAGTTGTTTGCCTAAGTGATTAGAAATAATTTATAGTATTTGAGTGACCTCACATTCTTCGTGATAGAGATCACTTTGGTCAAATTTAAAGTAATAAGTATAATCAAATTTTTAAAGAGCTTCTTGGATAATATTTTCTAATCAAACTTTTTTTTGGTTATATGGTAAATTAAAAGTTAAATGTAACATCAATCTGTTTATGTTAGAGGTATCTACTTCCAAGTAGTATTCATTATGAGACTAAGTTTAGGACACTGAATTGTTTAGGGAGATAATGGTATTGCATCAATTATTTGAAGGGCTTGCAGATCTAATTGGAAATTTGTATTTGTTTTTAAAAATACATTTTATGTTTTAAGTTAAATACTTAGTATCTCTCCTTTTATATAGGAAGGCCGTCTTATATATTAAGAAAGTTGTAAGGACAGCTTAGTTATTGAATAAATACTGGACTTTGGGAAATTCTGTTATCTTGGAAGCAAAATATTTTTAATACCACACTAGTTTTTCAGCTTAAGAATAAAGCTGGGAAAAGTTGCCTTCAGCTATTAGTTTTCCTGAATCCAAAGAGACGGGTGGGGCAGGATCAAAAATACTTATTTGATCAAAGTTATTGGCTCTGAAGTTATTCTTACCTATGTAAGAAAGATGAAAGGTGTTGTTTTTATTGCGTGTTAGTAACAGTGTAATTTTGAACTAATTGGTGTTGAACTGCCAATCACCTAAGGGGAATGCAAATAGATACTCTTACAATTTCCTTTGAGGTAGTGAAATCTTATGTTGAGGCTGGAAGAAAAACAGAATAATACCATTAAATTGACCTTAAATGAGCTGCTTTGTGGTTTTCTTGGAGAATCCCTTTTTATTTCTCGTGACTTGTCTAAACAGGTTTTGTCTACCAGTTTCACTTACTGACTAGACAGTGCTGACACTGGACATTTTAGATTCATTTGGAAATAAAGTAATGGTGATGCAGTTCCCCAGGATATTTAAAATTTTTGGTCTAACTTAAATCCACATAATACCTCAGTATTTGTTTGCAGTGTGTCATAATTTCTTACAATAGTCATTGTTTCCTTCTGGTCATTTATAATGAAATATTTACTCAGAAAAGCGTACATTTCTCCCTTAGGTATTGCTCTATTATAATAAAGGGTGGTCTTGTCCTTGGATAATGTGTCATCCCAGATAAATCTAGTCGTTTAATAAAAGTATGATTTATTTGAGGACAACAAGAATGTAGTTTTGATTTTTATATGCAAGTCAGTCAGTATTTGTTAATTACCTATTGTGTGCCTAGTGTTATATCACCTGCAAATAAAGCACAGCATTTCAGAAATGCCATTTTAGTTATTTTCCTTTGAAGAATCATACATCGAGTGGTCTAGACATTTGTATTGAGCCCTGTAAACATACCCACAAAGTAGGCATTTTTGTCTTTTCACTTAATTTCAAATTGGCAGCAGGAATACTGTCTATTCTGATGTCCATTCTCTTTCAAAATTCTAAATACTCATGAGCTTATTTTTTCTAGCCTTCAACTGGTTACCAGAATAATACATCTTTGCATGAATGGGGAATGAATGTAGTTTGGAATTGTATTTCCAGTCAATGAGATATAGAAGTTAAATGAGCATTAATTACAGATACACAGTTTAACTGATAAAGAATGGAGATAAAAGTAAAATATATTTATTACTAAGACTATTATATAGTTTAAACTTTGATTCAGAGACAACTGAAAATCTTACAGAGCTGTGCTGTCTTTCTGTAACTAACATTATATGGAAATACTCATTCGTTATGTAACTTAATTGCTTCCCCCTTTGCTGTGGCTGCCAGAAACTCAAAACCAACTTTGGAATCAGAGTTTAGTAGCTTGTGTCACATTACCTGAATATTTCTGTGCTAGCTTTATCCCTCCTCTCATAAATATATCAATTGTATATTAACAAGTAAAGTGATTAAACTCATGAACTCTGAACATACTATAAAACGTTTCGGTGGATTTGAGATCTCAGGTTCTTCGAAAGAGAGGGTATTCGATTGCCGTCTCTTCAGTGTTGGGCAGAGGTGAGCAAGGAGCTGCAAAGGGAATGGGATTTGCTTCTCCTAGAAACCTGGGATAAAATTGGAATTTTGTGATTCCCGAAAGGGGCTTAGAAAAAGAGGCCTCTGAATTCCCTTAGTGAGATTGCATTTGCCCCTGTGTTGCAAAGGTTTGTCTGATCTTGCTGGCCTTGTGTTGTTGTTCTGAAGCCTCCTTTCAGTCTGTCCCTTTGAGAAAGGACCACTCTGCACCTAGAGAGACCCAGTGAGGTTTCCTCCTCCTAAATCAGTTTTTCTGGCCTGTTGGTCCCTAGTCCCTAGGAACAGAATTGAATTGCTGTACCTTTTAGCCGGTTTGTCACTGTTCGAGGGAGTGTCTGACCTGATTAGAGATGAAGGGAACAACAGAGGTGGATAGAGAAAAATTACCAGTTGTTTAGTTCAGTGAAGAAGACCAAGGTGAATATCTAGAACAAGTGGTTCCCACTTGAGTTAACAATTAATGGGAGAGATAAATAAGAATTCATACCTAATCCTCAAAAGTAGTAAGAACGTCCAAGGAAATGTCATTAGAACAGAAAAAGACTGATGCCGAGAACTTGAAAAAAATAAAAAGCTTAATAGACAAACAAAAAAAGAAATAGTCCTTGTGGTAGTCAGAATAATGGTTTCCTAAAGATGTCCAAGTCCTAATCCGCAGACCTTGTGAATATGTTACCTTACATGGCAAAAGGGACTTTGCATATGGGATGAAGTAAAGGATCTTGAGATTATTCTGGATTATGTAGTGGGCCCACTGTAATCACAAGAGTTGGTATAAGTGAAGGCTGAGATGGTCAGAGAAGGAGACATTGGTAATGGAAGAAGAGGTTGGAGTGACTCAAGGAAGGGACCATGAGCCAAAGAATGCAGGTGGCCCTCAGGGGCTAGAAAAGACAAGGAGATGGTTTCTCCCCTAGAGTCTCCAGAAGGATTATAGTCCTGCTAACACTTTGATTTTAGGACTTCTCCCTTCCAGAGCTGTAAGACAATAAATTTATGTTGTTTTAAGCCAGAAACTTTATGATAATTTGTAGCAGCAGCAATAGGATACTAATATAGTCCTTCAAAAATTGAATTAATCATCTTGCAGAATCAAGGGGAAGAACTATTTTGTGTCACACACGAAAAGTACAAAAAGAAGGAAACTATTAATGAAAAATAGACATGAAGTGCAGAGCTAAGATACTGAATGTAAATAATAGGCATCTAAAAGGAGAGAAAAGAACAAGTAGGAAAAGTAGGTGAATAAAAAATAGAAGAAAATATCAATAAGCTTAAGAAAGACTTGAGTTCAGGTTAAAAGGCCACGCACTCCTAGGCAAGATTATTCAATAGAAAATCAAAAAGATTTGGATTTAGTTTGTAAGATTCCTGAATTCCAAGAACAATGGAAAAAGAAAAAGCCCTTACAAACTTTCACATAGAAAAATTCCAGACAAAGAAGAGAGAGATCAACATCAAGCATCCCATTTGCAACCTGCTACTGGTTGCTGAATAGTACCCATAGTTTAAGGGAGGAGTAAAGACTGCAGTTAAAAACTCAGCCGAGTGTGGTGGCATGCACCTATAGTCCCAGCTACTCGAGAGGTGGGAGTATAAGGTCGAGCCCAGAAGTTCGAGTCTAGCCTGGGCAGTAAAATAAAGTGAGACCCTGTCTCTTGAAAAAAAAATTTCATATATTCCCAAAGATGTCATTCATCTGTTATGCATTCCCTCATTTGTTCATTTTATATCTGTATGTTGAGCATCTAATTTGTGCCAAGCACTATTCTAACTTCCATATTGAAGGAAACATTTGGTAACAGTCTTGAACTAAATATTGTTAAAACTGTCACAGCAAGATCCAGGAGTTGGAGGCATGGGTGGGCAGCAGTGAGAGAATGATGAAAGCGTTGTGAGAGCTTCACCTTGGTGTGGGGTAAGTTACTCAGAAAAGCATCCCTGTAGGGCTAGGACTGTGTGATGCTGATATTATAATGAAAAATATATCTAAGTATGAGTATTAAAAATGTGGAAGTAACCATTGAACTGCCAAATTAACATGGGGAAAAAGGATAAACAAAAGTTTCACTAGCTGGGAAAGAAGAAAATGAAGAAATAAAGAGCAAATATAATGAGCAGAAATTACAAAGTTACATAAAAAGAGAAAGAGCACCAGTCTTCCTGTCAACTTGAGGATGGCAGTACTTTTAGTCCCTTGATGTCATTGTTGAGCTGCTGGAAAATCCTCTTTGAAGTTTGCTCTGTGTCTAAACTTCTCATTATATGAACTTATTTCCTCATTTTTAAGCTACTTTGGGTTTAGTTTTCTGATTCAGTATATAGTATCCTAATAGATACACCCCCTTTTACAGATGAAAACACTGAGGTTCAGAGAGGCATAAACCTAAAAGGATGAGAAGTTGAGAGGAGAAAATCACAGTAAAATTTTGGAATTTAGAAGACCTGAGAAAATTTAGCAGACTTGAATAACCAGTTTCACAGACCCAAAGAAGCTAAATCCTAAGTCATTTGTGCTTGATTTATACCCCAGAATCCCCAAAAGTCTCAAAAAGTGGCACCACCAGATGAAGTAGAGTGAGCTACTTCATAAGAGAATTGATTGGAAATCCTGTTTATATAATGGTTTGATCCCCACATCTTTTTGCTCCATCTAAGGTACCAATTTTCTAAAGGTTTGTATCATGAAGGGATGTTGAATTTTATCAAATGCTTTTCAGTATCAAATGAAATGATCATATGGTTTTTGTCCTTCATTGCATTGATATGATATATCGCATTGGTTGATTTGTATATGTTGAACCATCCTTGCATCTCAGATAAATCCCACTTCATCATGAATGATCTTTTTAATGTGTTGTTGAATTTGGTTTGCTAGTATTTTGTTGAGGACTTTTGCATCAATATTCATCAGAGATGTTGGTCTGTAGTTTTCTTTCTTTGATGTGTCTTGGTATCAGGGTATTACTGGCCCCTTAAAATGAGTTTGGAAGTATTTCCTCCTCCTCTGTTTTTCAGAGTAGTTTGAATAGGATTGGTATTAGTTCTTTTTTAAATGTTTGGTAGACTTCAGCAGTGAAGCCATCAGGTCCTGGGATTTTCTTTATTGGGAGACTTTTTATTACAGGTTTGAGATCGTTACTTATTAATGGTCTGTTTAAGTTTTAGATTTCTTCGTGGTTCAGTCTTGGTAGGTTGTATGTGTCTAGGAATTTGTCCATTTTTTTCTAGATTTTCCAGTGTATTGGCATGTAATTACAGTAACTACTAATGATCCTTTGAATTTCTGTGATATCAGTTGTAATGTCTTCTTTTTCATTTCTGATTTTATTTGGATCTTCTCTTTTTTTTCTTGGTCTGGCTAAAGTTTTGTCAACTTTTCAAAACAACTTTTTGTTTCATTGATCTTTTGTATTCTTCATTTCAATTTTATTTATTTCTGCTTTGATCTTTATTATTTCTTTTATTTATTTTGGGTTTGGTTTGATCTTGCTTTTCTAATTCTTTAAGATGCATCATTAGATTATTTGAAGTTTTTTCTCTTTTTTTATATAGACACTTGTAGCTATAAATTTCCCTCTCAGTACTGCTTTTGCTATATCCTGTAGGTTTTGATATGTTGTGCTTCTGTTATCATTTGTTTCAATAAAGTTTTCAATTTACCCCTTAATTTCTTCATTGACCCACTGGTCATTCAGGAGCATTTTGTTTAATTTCCATGTGTTTGTATAGTTTTGAAAATTCCTCTTGTTGATTTTTTGTTTTATTCCATTATGGTCAGAGAAGATACTTGACATTATTTCAATTTTTTGAATGTTTTAAGACTTGTGTTGTGACCTAACATATGATCTATCCTTGAGAATGATCCATGTGCTGAGGAGAAGAATGTTTATTCTGATATCCATTAGATGAAATGTTCTGTAAATATCTATTAGGTCCATTTGTTCTACAGTACAGATTAAGGTTTGATGTTTCTTTTTGATTTTCTGTTATTGGAAGATCTATCCAATGCTGAAAGTGGGGTGTTGAAGTCTCTAGCTGTTATTGTATTGAGGTGTCTCTTTCTCTTTAGCTTTAATAATATTTGCTTTATATATCTGGATGCTCCATTGGTGCATATATCTTTATAATTGTTATACCCTTTTGCAGAATTGACTCCTTTATCATCATATAGTGACCTTCTGTGTCTCTTCTTACATTTCTTGTCTTGAAATCTATTTTGTCTGATATAAGTATAGCTACTCCTGTACTTTTCTTGTTTCCATTAGCATGGAATATCTTTTTCTATACCTTTATTTTCAATCTATTCGTATCTGTATAGGTAACATGTATTTCTTTTAGGCAACAGATAATTGGGTTTTGCTTTTTTATCCATTGAATCACTATGTCTTTTGATTGGAGAGTTTAGTTCATTTACGTTCAGTGTTACTATTGATAAGTAAGGACTTCCTCCTGCCATTTTTTTATTTCTTTTCTGGTTGTTTTGTATAGTCTTCTCTTCTTTCCTTCCTGTCTTCCTTTTAGTGAAAGTTATTTTCTCTGGTGATAGGATTTAATTTCTTGGTTTTTATTTTTTCAGTATCCATTGTATGTTTTTCAATTTGATGTTATCATGAGGCATGCAAATACTATCCTATAACCCATATTTTAAACTGAGGGCAATTTGACACATTGCAAAAACAAGCAAAAAGAAAACTAATACAAACTCTACACTTTAACTTCATCCCCACACTTTTAAACTTTTTGTTGTTTCTTTTTATGTCTTACTGTACTGTCTATGTCTTGAAAAGTTATTGTAGTTATTATTTTTGATTGGTTCATTATTTAATCTTCCTACATACGGTAAGAGTAGTTTACACACCATAATTACAGTGTTATAATATTCTGTGTTTTTCTGTGTTTACTTGTATTACCAGTGAGTTTTGTATCTTCAGGTGATTTCTTATGGCTCATTAACATTCTTTTCTTTCCTATTGAAGAACTCCCTTTAGCATTTCTTGTAGGACAAGTCTAGTGTTGATGAAATGCCTCAGCTTTTGTTTGTCTGGGAAAGTCTTTATTTCTCCTTCATGCTTGAAGGATATTTTCACCAGATATACTATTCTAGGGTGTAAGTGTTTTTCCCTCAGCACTTTGTACATGTCATGCCACTCTCTCCTGGCCTGCAAGGTTTCCACTGAAAAGTCTGCTGCCAGGTGGATTAGAGCTCCATTGGATGTTACTTGTTTCTTTTCTTTTGCTGCTTTTGGGATCCTTTCTTTATCCTTGACCTTTGGGCGTTGGATTATTTGAGGTAGTCGTCTTTGAGTTAAATCTACTTGGTGTTCTGTAACCTTCTTGTTCTTAAATGTTGATCTCTTTCTGTAGGTTTGGGAAGTTCTCTAATATTCTCCCTTTGAATAAACTTCCTACCTCTCTGTCTTTCTCTACCTCCTTTTTGCTGCCAATAACTCTTTGATTTGCTCCTTTTAGGCTATTTTCTAGATATTGTGGGCATGCTTCATTCTTTTTGATTCTTTTTTCTTTTGTCTCCACTATGTATTTTCAAACAGCCTGTCTTCAAGCTCACCAATTCTTTCTTCTGCTTGATCAGTTCTGATATTAAGAGACTCTGATGCATTCTTCAGTTTGTCAGTTGCATTTTTCAACTCTAGAATTTCTGCTTGAATATTTTTTATTTCAATCTCTTTGTTAAATTTATCTGATAAAATTCTGAATTCCTTCACTGTATTATCTTGAATTTCTTTGAGTTTCCTCAAAACAGCCAATTTGGATTCTGTCTGAAAGGTTATATATTTCTCTTTCTCTAGGATTGGTCCCTGGTGCCTCATTTAGTTTGTTTGGTGAGGTCATGTTTTCCTGGATGGTCTTGACGCTTGTGTCTGGGCATTCATCAATATCTGGGCATTGAAGAGTTAAGTATTTCTTGTAGTCTTCACAGTCTGGGCTTGCCTGTGCCTGTCTGTCTTGGGAAGGCTTTCCGGATATTCAAAGGAACTTGGGCCTCAAGCCCAATAATGCTGTGGTTCTTGCAGACTAATGCCTCAGTGGGTTTAGATAAGATCCAGAAGAATTCTCTGGATTGCCAGGAAGAGACTCTTGTTCTCTTCCCTTACTTTCTCCAAACAAACGACATCTCTGTGTGCTGAACTTCCTAGAGCTGGAGTTGGGGTGATGCAAGCACCCCTGTGGCCACCACCACTGGGCCTGCATTGGGTGAGACCTGAGGCCAGCACAACATTGCGTCTCACTCAAAGCCCACTGTAAACACTGCTTGGCTACTGCCTTTGTTCTCTCAAGGCCCTAGGGCTCTACGATTAGTAGTGGGGGAAGCCAGCCAGGTTTGTGTCCTTCCTTTCAGGGTGAAAAGTTCCCTCAGACCCAGGGCAGGTCCCGAGATGCTATCTGGGAGGCAGAGTTTGAAGTGAGAAACTTTAGAAGTCTAGTTGGTGTTCTGTTTTACTGCAGCTAAACTGACCCTCAAACCACAAGACAAAGTCCTTGCTACTCTTCCTGCTCCTACCACTGCCAGCCCATGGGGAGTTCTGCCAGGCCACTGCCAGTGGTCACTTAATGTCCAGAGGCTCTGCAGTTAGCTTGTGAATGTTGCGAGGCCTGGGACTCACCCTGCCGGGCAGCGGGCTCCCCTCTATCCCAGGGCAGGTCTAGAAATGCTGTTCAATAGCCTAGGCCTGGTTTCGGGGGCCTGAAGAGCCTGATACTCTACCCCAATGTGGCCAAGCTAGTACCTAAGCTGCAAGTCAAAGTACTCTGTACTTTTCCCTCTGCTTTTCTCAAGCAGAAGGAGTCTTCCACTGTAGCCACCACAGCTGGGAATACGCTGCATCAGACCTGAAGCCAGCATGTCTCAGAGTCTTCCCAAGCAAGGCCCATGGCATACTAGCTATGTGTCACTCCTGGATCTTTGGGGCCCAAGGGCTCTTTAGTCAGTAGGTGATGGATCCTTCCAGAACTGAGTCTCCCACTTCAAGGTAGCAGGTTCCCTTCTGGCCCAGGGTGTGTCTAGAAATGTCATCCAGAAGCTAGGGCCTAGAATGGGGCCCTTATGACTGTGCCCAGTACCCTATTGTACTATGGCTGAGCTGGTATCCAAAATGCAAGACAAAGTTCTCTTTACTTTCCTCTCTTCGAGCAGAAGGAAGGAGTCACTTTCCTTGCTGTGAGCTCTGCTGCCTGGGGTTGGTGGAGAGGTGGTGCAACCACTCCCTTAGCCACTCTGTGTGGTACATGCTGCCCTAGTCCACTGGCTCTGAGCCCAGCCCAGCAGCAGGACTTGCTTAGGAATTGCAGTTCTTTTGTCCTATACTGCTTTTCAAGTTTACTTAGGACCCCAGAGCACTGTAGCCCGTGATGGTGAGGCTTGCTGAGAAACTCAAGTTTTGACCACTGGGATGGGGAATTTCTTTCTGGCTAGGGCTGGTCCACGTGCTCCTTCTGTGGGCACGCAGTGGCTGAGCCCAGCACAGCTTTACTGTCTGCTGTGACAGGGCAGCATTGGTGCAATTCGAAGTCCCCCATTTGTTATGCTGCCCCTCCCCCAAGTACACAGATTCTCTCCACACTACCCGGCCGCTGCTGGGGGATGGAAGAGGGGTTGGCATCGGCGATTCAAGGCTGTCTTTTCTACCCTCTTCAGTGCCTCTTTCAGGAATACGAAGTTAAAACCAAGTACTGTGAGTGCTCACCTGGTTTTTAGTTCTTATGACAGTGCTATTTTGTATGTAGTTGTTAAAATGTGGCGCTCCTGCAGCAGAGACAATCGGTAGAGGCTTCTATTTGGTCATCTTGCTCCGCCCTCCTACTGCTTTAGTCTTAAATATGAGCAGACAACTAAGGCTCACCACATATCCAAGGAAAGTCTCCCATATGCATCAAACAGGAGAGCTTGGAGGAGAAGAAATATGCATGGGAGAAGAATGTCTCAAAACAAATCTGTCAATATCCTGGCGGAGATAGAGATGACATTCATGAGAAAGACCAGGTTCCATAAAAATGGGATATTCAGTGAGCAGAAAAGGATCCTTGAAATTTAGAAATAACATAGCAAAAAGATTGGAAGATAAAGAACTTTTCCAGAAGATAGGTCAAAATGGCAAAAATAGGTAAAATAGGAGAGAAGAGTTAAGAATATTAGAGAACCAGCTCAGGAGATCCAATGTCCAACTTAGAGGAGTTCCAAATAGAGGAGAGAAAATGTGGTGGAGGAAATGACAAAATGAAGATTTCCCAGATCTAAAGGACATGAATTTGGAGATTGAAAGGGATCATCTAGTGCCCAACACAATACATGAAAATGGACTCTCATCAAGAACACTGGGGACAAAGATCCTACATAGTTTGAAAGGGAAATGACAAGCAGTTCACATTCAAAAAGACAGGAATAAGAATAGCTTCAGACTTCTCAAAAGCAAATCTAGAAGCAGGAAGACAATGAAGCAATGCCTTCAGAATTATGAAGGAGAATTAGTTTTGACCTTGATTTTTTATACTTAATCAAACTATAATGTAAGCGCAAAGGTAAAGTACTCAGACTTGTATAGTCTTTAAAAGTTACCTCACATTCCCCTTTTCTTAGCAAGCCACTGGAGGATATGCACCATCTAAGCAAGGGAGTAAATGAAGAGAAGATAATGGGCTGTGTAGGAAATAAGAGGTGCTCCACAGGAGATGCGGGCAGGCAGTCCCAGGGTGAAAGGGTGCAGGAGGCACAGAGGGCAGTCCATCTAGGGTGGGCAGGTCTAAAGACACTGGGAGAAATTTCTTCAAGAAAATGAAGTTGATAGTATAACGGAGGAATATAAAAACCAGGAGAAAATAAAGACCTTTGGCAGGATGTTTGGTTTTGAATTTGTGTTAAGTACATAGAAAATTAAGTAAAAGAAAAATTATTGCTAATTCTGGGGGTGGGAAGAATGTTAAGGAAAGAAGGAAAGCTGGTCACAGTTTGCTATGTGGATAGGCATTTTGGTTGTTATAATAATGCAGACATTGAATATCAGTCTCGCTAAAGTGATCATTATGGCCATATGGAGAGAAAGGGAGGAGTGAAGAGGTGTGTGGCTCAGACACTTGCGTCCTCACCTGCCACAGTGGGAGTGCTCTGTGCAGGGAATCCAGATGTTGCAATAGGAAGGCAAGTGCCAGAAGAACAAGCTGGACAGCGACTTTTGGGAAAATGGATTCAGGAGGGAGGAGGCATGACAGCAAACCCATGCATGTGTTTGACACTTTGAGCTATGTGCATGCTTCATTTTGATAAAGATAAAACCTTTAAAAAAATCACTTAAAATTAAGACAAGTAGTATAGAAAGTATAAAATAAAGTTGATCAGCTATTATACTAAATAATACTGAATGCAAGCTCTATATTTTACTAAGTGTAAATAGGCTGAATTTGACTGTTAAAGAACAGTTTATCAGATTGGATTATTCAACCTGTGTTTCTCATTTTTGCTACAAGCATCTATTGCCCTTTCTTTTAGTAAACTACCTGATTTGGATTTGCGGATTTCTCCAGTTAGATGAGATTGGCAGAACTGCTCATCAAAGTTCACGGCTCTCCAAGAAACTGACATGTGTCTCTAAGCTATGCCATTAGGATGCCTGCTTCCTAGACTTTTATTCTTCCTCATAGTGACATACAGACTGCGAGTACCCAGGACTGAGTCATCCCAGCTGTTACAATATGAGGAAACTATCCATTTGTTCTGCCACCTGGAACTCTCAGCTGCCCGTTTCCTCTACTTTTTTTACTGGAAAATTTTCCTACTGGTTGTATCTTATGAATTCCTTTTCTGTTTTAACTAGTGAGTCTATTTCAGTTGCCTATAGCCAATGAACTCTAACTGATACAGTTGAAACCTCCAATAAGGTTCAGCTGGATAAGAGAAAAAGAAAGATTAAAATGAAAGGTGTGTGTATAAATGTATGTAAGTAAGCAAGCAAGATAGGTAAAAACAAAAAGAAAGTAGAACTTAAAATCCACAAAATGGAATTTAAGTTGAAAGGCATTAGAAACAAACAGGGTCATTATGAAATGATAAAATACATGATTCATAAGGAAGATGTAACAGTCTAGGATGAAAAAAAAAAAAACCCTAGCAAACAGAACCTCCCAGTCTCAGCAGTCAAATACAAATGCATAATGAAAAAAAAAAAAAACACTCTTAAAAACTGAGAGAACTTAAAGTACAGTTGTAGTGGGTATTTTAATTTCTCTGTTTCAGAATTTAACAGATAAAATATAAAGAATACGAAGATCCACCATTAGAGAAACAAGCAGAAAATATGAACAAGGAAAATTCAGGTGATAAACGCACAGAAATATGTCCAACCACATTTAGGGAAATGCATGTTAAAGTAACAGGAAGAAAACATTTTCCACCCATCACATTGGTAGAATTCGAGAGTTATAATATCCAGTGCTGAAGACGATACTGGAAAATAGATACTTTCAAAGCTATTGGTAGAAATGTAAATTATTTCAATAGTTTAAATTATTACAATATTTGGGGGAAGTAGCCTACTATAAATGTTCATACCCTACTCAGCAATCTAAGTTTTGGGAATCTGTCTTACAGAAATAATTAGAACCAAAATGTACTGGATGGGCATACAAGAATGTTTATTGCAACACTGTTTCTAGTGGCAAAAAGTTGAAAACTTGAATATATGTAAAGGGAATAAAGTTGTAGTACATCTGTACTATGGAATGTTATTCAGCTGTCAACTGGGACATATAATTGACTAGGAAAGCAAATGGTAAAGTAATATGTCTGACCCCATTCATGTAAAACATGTAATAAAAACCATGCATATGATACATATGTATGTATGAATGTGCTTCTGAATGTGAAGAAAGGTATGGAAGCATCAGCCAAGCTGTTCACAATTGTCATTTTAAGGAGGTGAGATAGAGAAGAGGAGGTCTTGATTTTTTTCACTTTCTATAGTAAGCCCAAGTTGCTTTTGTAATTGAGAAAAGATTATTAATAGATCAAATTAGAACTTTACCACGTTAAGAAATGTTTTAGGAAATGTGTAGTGTTTATTTTTAATATTCTTATTTCAGTAGCTTTTGTAGTACCGGTGGTTTTGGATGTATAGTGGTGTGGTCTGAGATTTTAATGTACCCATCACTGGAGTAGCATACATTGTACCCAATATGTCGCTTTTTATCCCTTGCCTCCATCCCAACCCTCTCCCTTCTGAGTTTCCATAGTCCATTATATCACTCTGTGGAAACTTGTAGTGTTTAATCAGCAAGAAGTTTTAATGGGTAATTATATGGATGTGCTTTCCTCTGAATCACAGCAACATTTGTTATTTTCAATTAGCAGGATTTGCCGTGTGTTATTTCAGATTTTAATTAAAGGGCTACCTGTTCTATAGTGTTAGGGGTTCTGTTTTACTTCTAAATATTTTTTGCTTTGAACAGGGCTGTCTTCATCGGTGGAATACAACATAATGGAGTTGGAACAAGAACTTGAAAATGTAAAGACTCTTAAGACAAAATTAGGTATTGTACTTTTTTTTCTTGACTTGTGTACTGGCCTTGGTTTCTTATTAAAGACTTTACTGTAGTCTGAAATATTAGAAAATTTATGAAATCTTTATGTTAAAACTTTTGACCTGCCCAAAATCATTAATAAAGACTATCTTATAGTTTGGGGAGAGGATAAGTTTACATTTATTCACTTTTTTTGGTTTTGTGTGTGTACAAAATGACTTCAAAGGTTCAAAGATTCAGAGATGTTGCTCCATTGCCTTCTCACTTGCATTATTTCCAACAAGTCATCTGTCATACTTATCTTTTAATGTGTCTTTTTTCTGTATCTGCTTTTAAGATGTCTTTATTGTTGATTTTGAACAATTTGATTGTGATATGCCTTAGGGTAGTTTTCCTCATGTTTCTTAGAGCTAGGAGCTTAATAGTTTTCAACTAATTTGGAAATTTTTTGACGATTACTTCTCCAAATATTTTTTCTTTTCCCCTGATGCTTCCCTTTTCAGGGACTCCAGTTACGTGTATTTTAGGCTATAGCTTAAGGATGTTCCTTTATTTTTTAGTTTTTTTTTCTTGCTGTGTTTCATTTTGGTTAGCGTCTATAGCTGTGTCTTCACTTTCACCAATCTTCTGCATGTCTAATCTGCCTTTAATCTAGTGGTTTTTGCTTTTTTGTTTTTCTACAGTCTGCAGTTTTCATCTCTGGGGGTCTGGGCCTGTTTTGTATCTTCTATTATGTCTCTGATTAACACGTTCAATCTGTGTCCTCCTTCTTTGTGAAAATATAGAATATAGTTATGACAACACTTACAATGTTTTTGTCTGCTACTTCTAATGTTTGTGTTAGTTCTTGATATGTTTTGATTGATTTTTTTCCACATAATCACTAGTATTTTCGTGCTTCTTTGCATGCCTGGAAACTTGTGATTAGAAAATAGATAATTTGAATTTTATCTTCTCAGGTGAGATTTTACCCTTGTTGGGTGCCTCACTTATAGTATTTCTTTTTTTTTGTTTTGTTTTTTAAGACAGAGTCTCACTCTGTCACCCAGGCTAGAGTGCAACGGTGCGATCTCAACTCACTGCAACCTCTGCCTCCCCAGCTCATGTGATCCTCCCATTTCAGCATCCTGAGTAGCTGAAACCACAGGTGCATGCCTCCACAGCTGGCTAATTTTTTGTGTTTTTTGGTAGAGATGGGGTTTTGCCATGTTGGCCATGCTGATCTAAACTCCTGGGCTCAAGTGTTCCCACCCATGTTGGCCTCCCAAAGTACTGGGATTACAGGCGTGAGCCACGATGCCTGGCCACTTATAGTAGTTCTGTACGTGAGGAACTTTGTTCTGAAATGCAGTTAAGTTACTTGGAAACAGTTTGATATTATTGTGTCTTGTTCTGAAGACTTTTTAGGCTGGACCAGGGGATCATTGCCTCTAGGGTTAAGTATTCCCCACTGCTGAGGCAAGACCCTTCTACAAATTCTATCCAATGTCCTGTGATTGATGAGATTCTGTACTGTCTTGTGGGAGAAGCAACTATTTTTGGCCTTTTGTGATTGTTGAGTGCTATTTCTTTTCATATTTTGGGGTGGTTCTTTCTTTAGCCCTGGGTTGTTTCTTCACATGCCTGAGCCGATATACTCGAGAATTTTTTACTGAATTCTTTACTGAATACTCAAGGGTGACTCTTTGCAGATCCTTGGAGTTCTTTTTCTGTGCTTCAGTCACCTGTCTGGCACTTTGCTGCGCAGACTCCAGCTGACATAGTCTCCCCAGATTCCCATTTCATGCTCTCAACTCAAGGGATGAGCTGGGCTCAGCTTGTGTTCCTCCTTCCTGCATCACGGCCTGGAAACTCTCAAGACAGTAAGCTGGGTCAGAAAGGGCTTGTGTGGTTTGTTTCCTGTGTCTCAGGCATCATTGTTCTTCCACAATCAGATGTCCAGTGTCTTGAAAACTGTTGTTTCATATCTGTGTGCTTTTTGGTTTCTTAATTGTTTCAGGCTGGATGACAAACCTGGTCCCTGTTGTTGCTGCAGCTTCAGAAGTGGAAGTCCAGTGTTGCATTCTTGAAAATCAAATATGGTGTTCATTTATTTTCATTTCTGTTAATAATATTATATTTCCTGAAGTTACTTCAGTCATCCTGCTGTTGGTAGATATTAGATCTGCTTCTAGTTTTTTGCTGTTACAAATAATGTTGCTATAATCATTCTGGTATGTAACTCTTGGTATATATGTTTTTCCAGGGTACATACTAGATATGGAATTACAAGATCGTTGTATATGTGCCTGTGCAACTTTTGTAGATAAAGCCAAATGGTTTTCTCACATAGTTGTATTAATTTGCATTCCTGCTGGGCATGAGTAGGATTCCTGTTGCTCCACATCCTTGCCTATACTTGACAATGTTGGACTTTAAAATTTTTACTGACTTAGTGGATGTGAAGTGGTGTTTCTTTGGTATTCTAATTCATATGTTCCTGATTTGTATTTGTATTTTTACATTTCTAATGTTCATTTAGCTTCTGTTTGAAAAACAGAGGTTTTTCTGGCAATAGATTCTCTCAGTTTTTGTTTATTGGAAAACATACTAAAAATTTTTGTTTGGTAGTTATCAGCATTGGAAAGATGTTATTCTACTGTCTTTTGGTTTCTTGTTAAAAGTCATGTTGTTGCTCTTTCAAAGGGTTTTAAAGATTTTCCTTTTGTCTTTGTTTAGCAATTTTACTCTGATAGGCTTAGATTTGGTTTTCTTTGTATTTATCTTTCTTGAAATCTGTGTGTCACTTCATGATACTGTGGCTTGATGTCTTTTATCTATTTGGGAAAATCTTGGCCATTGTCTTATCAAATATTGCTTCTGCTCCATTCTCTCTTATTTCCTCAGGCTGCAGTTACACATATGCTAGACTTTTTCATTCTTATATTCTTTTCTGTATTTATCTCCTTTTTTATCTTCATGCTTCAATGCTCTGATATTTTCTACTGGTCTGTCTTCCATTTTGCTTTCTTTCAGCTGTGTCATAACTATTGTCAAAACTATTGAATTCTTTATTTTAGTTACATTATTTTTCAGTTCTAGATTTTCTGTTTATTTTTTATAGATTTAAATTTACTTGCAAAATTTTCCATTTATCACTTATTTTATTGAATATGTTAATCATTTATTTTAAAGCATCTTTCTGATAAATCCAATATGTGGATCACCTGGAGGTCTGTTTCTGTTGTCTTTTTTTTCCCCTCTTTTTCCATTTATTTGTTTATTTATGAGATGGAGTTTCGCTCTTGTTGCCCAGGCTGGAGTGCAATGGCCTGATCTCAGCCCACTGCAACCTCCACCTCATGGGTTCAAGTGATTCTCTTGCCTCAGCCTCCCGAGTAACTGGGATTACAGGTGCCCGCCACCATGCCCAGCTAATTTTTTGTATTTTTAGTAGAGATGGGGTTTTACCATGTTGGCCAGGCTGGTCTCAAACTCCTGACCTCGTGATGGGCCCGCCTTGGCCTTCCAAAGTCCTGGGATTACAGGCGTGAGCCACCGTGCCTGGCCTCTTTTTCCCATATCTGGTAATGTTTAATTGAATGCCAGACATTTCTTATACAAAACTACAGAAACTCTGTATGATGTTTTCTTCTTCTTGAGAGAATGTACTTTTGCTTCTGGCAGACAATTACAGTAGGGACATATCAGTCTAATCCATTAGGTTTGAGGTCATTCAAGGACAGGCTTTAGTCTTTACGATGACCGGTCCATTTCCACTTTGTCCTTCCTTCATACTAGGGTATAGCTTTTCATTGGTCCTAATTGAAAGCCTAGTTGCTTAGTTATTGACTATGACCTCCTTTTCTTAATGAATTTTAGTTTTTACCTCTCAAGAAACATGAGCCTGACAGAAGCTTTGCTTGGCTGCTTAGCCTCATAGTTGCATCTTTCTGTTGTTCTTCTCGGCCTCTTAGCCACTGGCATCTTGAAGGGAAAGTGGCACTGTCTGCCAGGTTCACTTCTTTGCCCTTTTCTTTTCTGTATGATCATAGCCTCTCAAATTTTGACTGCATTGGTAGCCCCAAATGCCAATGTCTGTCCTCTTGGCTCTGTTGAGTTTGCTGAAAGGTTTGCTTTAGAATCATTGCCTTTACCCATTGATTTCTCAACCCCTTGGGTCCATGCCATTTATATATTGGGAAATGGCTTTTGCAGCAGAAGGTGTAGAACAAATTGGGGGTCTTAGCTCAGTTCACTTCACAGAATATTGGCCCCTCAATTTTCATTGTCTTGATAGCTCTCTGATATGCTCATACAGATTTTTTAAAAATTAAGTTTGATTCATCTTTTCTACTTGTTCTTAGCATGAGGATTGGTGTTATAGGTAAAAGTAGAAGTTTGCTTCCAGCCTTTAGAAAACTAGAAGTGCTTATCTTTGGGATATTAAAAATAGAAGGGGGCCCAGGCGCGGTGGCTCACACCTGTAATCCCAGCACTTTGGGAGGCCGAGGTGGGCGGATCATGAGGTCAGGAGATCGAGACCATCCTGGCTAACATGGTGAAACCCCGTCTCTACTAAAAATACAAAAAATTAGCTGGGCGTGGTGGCGTGCGCCTGTAGTCCCAGCTACAGGCTGAGGCAGGAGAATCACTTGAACCCGGCAGGCAGAGGTTGCAGTGAGCTGAGATCGTGCCACTGCACTCCAGCCTGGGAGACAGAGCGAGACTCCATCTCAAACAAACAAACAAAACAAAAATAGAAGAGATTTTTATTCATATAACTTTATTCATTCAGATATATATGTCAATATGTAGATCTATATGAAATACAAATATAGTAGGCCCTCAGTATTTGTGGGGGACTGGTTTCAGAACCCCCATGGGTACCAAAATCCACATATGATAAAAAATTATTGCAGAACCTGTAGCTATAGAAGGCCTACTGTATGTCTGTATTTTCAGAGTCAGCCGTATATTAACAATATATTTCCTTAACAATTGAGATGTCTTCACAGAGCTGAAATTTAAGCATCACAGGATTGAGGTGTTTAATGTAGCAAACTGGTTTTAAAACTCTGATTTTTGTCTGGGTGTCATAGTTCGTGCCTGTAATCTCAGCACTTTAGGAAGCTGAGGGGGGAGGATCGTTTGAGCCCAGGAGTTCAAGACCAGCCTGGGCAACATAGCAAGACTCTGTCTCTACAAAAAGTAAATAAAAAAGATTAGCCAGGCATGGTGGCACGTACCTGTAGTCCCAGCTACTCGGGTGGTTGAGATGGGAGGATCACTTGAGCCTAGGAGGGTGCAGTGAGCTGTGGCTATACCATTGTGCTCTAGCCTGGGTGACAGAGCAAGGCCCTATCTCTAGTTTTTATAGTTTGTGGAGGAAAATTAAAAGTAATTTATGTTTTTTAAAGAGAAATTATGTAAAAAACAGATTATAGCATTATGGAATGAAAATGTTAATCTGGAGAAAACTTTGTTTTATTTTGTTTTTCCTTTTAATAGAGAGGCGAAAAAAGGCTTCAGCATGGGAAAGAAATTTGGTGTATCCCGCTGTTATGGTTCTCCTTCTTATTGAGACAGTAAGAATTTATTTGCCTAGTTAAAATAAAAGCAAATTATATTTTATTTACTTTAGCATTTGAGTATGGCAGCTCCCTCAGCTAAATGGTTTTTCATAAACTAGTTTTCTATCAACAGGATTAAAATCTTTCTCTGCCTTTATTTATGAAAATCCAATAAAGCAAAAATGGAAATTAATGGCAATTTAAAAAAAATTCTGAAGATTATCTGTTTCTTCATGAAAGCAGGAAATTCAGTCTTTTTTTCATTGAAAATTAAGAAAACAAGGTGTTGCAGATAACCTGCTTTAAATTCTGTGATAAAATATGAAAATTACATTATGAAATTAGTTCTGATAATATTTTACCACTTTTTTAAGTCCGTGGAGTCATGTGTTTCCAACTGGTGAGGTCACTTAGTAAAAGGATCTATATACTACCAGCTTTTGTCACAAGCTTTGAAATTACAATAACTTGCAGACTCTTAGAATTTTGTCAGTTCTTGTTTGTAGTCTGATTACTTTAGTTTTATATATAGTGTTTTGGTCTTGTCTGCTTTCCCTCTATTCTGAAACATATATTTGGTTACCTAGATTTTAATATTTTGTATTGGTGAAAAATCTTGAGAGCTGACAGTTTGCTGTTTGTCTTGTAGTCCATCTCGGTCCTCTTGGTGGCTTGTAATATTCTTTGCCTATTGGTTGATGAAACAGCAATGCCAAAAGGAACAAGGGTAAAGTAAAATCGTTTAAAATGTCTTTCTTTTGCAAAAGTATTCTATGTCTATACCCTGAGTATTTCAAGTAAGCAAATGAAAACATTCACCTTTGTGCGTGTATCTACTTCAAGTTGTATGAATTTCTTTATGCAAAGAGCCTTTATAATATAAACTGTGATTTTTGTTTCTAAGTTTTTACTTTGGGTTGACAGGGCCCTTTTTTCAAGTGTTGGAATTTCCTTTTAGATTTCTTATCAGAGTTTATCTTGATTTTACTGAAATTCATTTGGCTATATGAAATTCCTTTAGCCATAGTCTTGATTCGGATCCCCCCACCTGAGTCTTTCCAGGACCTTGTGCCATCTGTTATTGCCGTTGTTGTATTCAGTTACAGCCTCTTCTCCATGAGTATAAGCCCACCATCATGCTCCAGGTGCCTCATCCTACAGACAGACAAGAAACTACCCTTTGCCATGTACAGTCTTATCTTTTTCTTTAGTTTTATACCCAAACCCACTGATAGAACAGGAAGTCACTTACTATACTGACTTCCTAGTCACTTTTAATCCATTTTACTATATCAACAAAACAAGTCCTAAGCCCTATAGTATATTTTTGTACCCATCCCCCTTAGTGCTTAGTAGAGAATGACTTGTACGTTATAGGAGATCCCTGTATAATTGTGTAAAAAAATTAGATACTGTTAATCCTTCCTACATGGCTTCTTTTGAGATAGCATAATTCCAAAGTATTATCTCTGTTGATCAATAAGCTTTTGTAGGGGAGAAGAAGTAATACCTTTTTCTAACCTATTGGAAGGTTCATGGCTGAGATGCCTATAACAAAAGATTAATAAGAGAAAAGCTGACAAACTTATTTAAGATAAGTTTTACATATCACAGGGGTCTTCAGAAATAAAGAAGACCAAAGAAACAGAAAAAGCTGTGTACTTTTATGCTCAGGTTTGGTGAAGAGTGGACAGTAGTGGGGAAGTATGACTGGAAGACAGGGGTGTGATCTAATGATTATAAACTGGGGGGATTTAGCAAGGCCTGTTCACATTCTTCTCGGTGTCCTCGTGTCTCTGGAGATAAACATGTGCCTCTCCTCTGGGTGGGTTGGGGGGGCACCCTCGAATGGGGGTCTTATGGCCTGCTTTTCAGGAGAAGGAGGCAGATCAGTGTGTGACCTTCCTAGGTTTTCTCAAATACCAGGTCTCATATTTTGGAGTAGTCTGTCTCGAACCCCATCACTTTCTACCAGCATCATTTATTTCTTCTTCAAAAGATTGTCAAAAAGTTATTTTTTATTGGGCTGACTGTAGATTCTTAATTATTCCTGGTGTTTCTATTAGATGTAATCTGTGCTGACAAGTAAAACATTCAGATAGTTTCTTTTATTAGTAATCTTTGAAAATACTGTTCTACTTCAGTAGGGAATGATTTTTTCAGATCTCATTATAAAAATAGTAACTTTTTGTGTATTTTTTTAAGTTCTAGGTAAAGATAGTTTTTGAGATAGGGATAATTGTTTAGGAAAAAATTTATAGCATTACTTTTAAAAAATCTATGTTAACAGTTACATCTTTTGTAACTCTGAATTCCCAAGGAAAATTTGGGCAAAAGACACTTTCAGGTATGGGAACAGGATATGCACATTTACTCTGTTTCTACTCTTAGCTTAATTTTGACATACTTTAATTGTGTAATCTTTGTATGTTGTGTAAGCATTCAGATAGCTATATATCCTATTCTTATTTTTCTATTGTGTTTTTAAAAACTCTTTCCCAAAACTATTCAGGATTTTTTTCCTCAAGTAGCAAGTTGCCCCATTTTATAACAGTAAGCATAAGGATGTCATCTTGACAAGTAACTTAAATTACATTTAAGATAAGTAATTTTTCTTGAGCTTGTTAAAATTGTTAACATGGTGGCTAAATTTGTTGATGAAATCAGTCTAATGTCGTGTCTTGTTGGCCTTTGAAAGTCTAGATGTTATTTCAAAGTAGTAAACATTCATAATTTCAACTGTCTTATATTTATGAAACAGCTGTTTTAGGGCAACCAATATAATGGTGTCATCGAATTCTGAAAAGTGTCTTTCTCCCACCCCAGGGGCCTGGAATAGGAAATGCCTCTCTTTCTACGTTTGGTTTTGTGGGAGCTGCACTTGAAATCATTTTGATTTTGTATCCTTTCTTTAACTGAATGTTCAGCCTATCCACAAATTCTATACCAAGTTTTCTGGGGCAGTGCTTATTTACTAAGACACTTGTCTAGAAGAGAAAACAACAGGTTAGTCTTCTGGTCTTCCTCAAGCACTTGAAGTGGCTTTTTGTTTTATTTTTCCTATGGGCCTTAAGACTTTGGAGACTGCCGAGAACTTAGGAAACTTGCATTCTGTTGGAAACTTGCATTCTGTTGGAGAGTTTTTTCCTTGATTCTCACAGCTATCTTATGGTGTCCTCTGTTGTCGGCTTCTATAGCCTTCGATTTTTTGGAAACTTTACTCCCAAGAAAGATGACACAACTATGACAAAGGTAAGGTAGAATCTTAGGTGACTGTGCCTCTCATTTGCCTTCCCAGACAGACTGCTTTATTTAATAGTCATCCTGAATGGTTCATTTGCAGTGATAGGTATTTGTTTGTAAGTTGCGTAAACACAAACTGGAAGATTTTCAAAATGCTGAGTGAGTGGGAAAGGGATGTACCCTGTTTAATTTGGATGGCGTCCATTCACTGTAAATGCAGAGAACTGCAGAGCTTGTTAACTAGCTATAGAAGGCTCCTGAAAGGACTCTTTTTCCTCTAAAGAAAACGTATTGCTAATGAGTAACTTGGATTGTGCTAACTGTACTTCAGGGAGCTTGTTTGAAGTCTGAAGAACTTAGTTGCTACAAGTAGTAGAGACAAAGTATTTCAAATTTGAATAATTAAAGTAAGACGGAAGAGTTCTATTCAGAAACATTTTGTAGTCTGAGGCTAATTTGACTTTTTCCACAACATGTCATTGGCTTCAGAATAAAAAGGCTGTTGCTGTATATAGTGGCTGAATCTTTATAAAATATTCCCATAGGGTGACAAAGAAGAATAACTAATAAGAGCTGCAAGCTTGTTTTGTTTTTATTTTATATTTTTAGCCTACTTAAAGGGGGGAAGTTATTTTACACACACACATACACACACAGCTATTTCTTTAAACTGAATAAGTAGTTGAGATTCAGTATCTAGTTTAAGCGATCATAAATATTAATTGGTATTTTCAACTCCTCTTATTTACTATGGAAGAATAAACATGGGATGCATTATTACAAAAGTTTAGAGGTTTTGGATTTCTGGTGCTTTTTAAATCTTACAATTAACATTAGAAATAGATGTAATAAAAGAGATCTTAAGCAATAATCTGGCCTTAAAAATGTAGTCAGAAGTATCCAATATGTTAATTATTTTTTACTTGACAGGCAGAACCTTTTGAAATAACAACTACAATCAGTAATGTAAAATGTATTATGTAGGTGTCAAGTAATTTAAGTATTCAATAACTATATCTGTGCTAGGTACTGTAAACATCTTCTAGAACTTACAGATATAACTTTATTTATTTTCAAAGTGTGTTATTCTTTGAAAATTCTGTACTGAATAGTAAGTATCATTAAGAAATCGGCAAAGTACACTAGGTAACTAGAATGCACAATAATTTCTCAGAATGTTACTGGGTTTGATTGTCATCCTGCTGCTTAACTGCCCAATATTCTTTCTCATTTCTCATAACAGATCATTGGAAATTGTGTGTCCATCTTGGTGTTGAGCTCTGCTCTGCCTGTGATGTCGAGAACACTGGGTAAGTGTCAATGAGAAATTTTCACTTGAAGATCCACGTGTTTAAAAACTGTCTTTACTGAACTTACTTAACATTTACTTTCTAAACTTTTTCATAAAGATTACCTTTGAAATACAGTGTTTCTTCTTACATCATTTTACACCTTTACTTGTATACTTTATGTATAGGGACGTACCAAGACAAGTACTTTTATCAAATAAAGACTATTTATTTTTTAAACACTTAAAAGCATTCTTTCTCCAAACAATGGCCTGGTTTTTTGTTGTGTTTTGTTTTTACTGACACATCTATAAGTTAGGCTTTTGAGTCCTCTAGTGAGGAAACTGCATTAAACTAATTTTTCTATATAAAAGTTTTTGAGCATTTATAATTTAGTATGGTTTAAAAAATTGAAAATTTGTAAGTTATTTTAAGCTGCTTTGTGTCCACGAAATAGAGGTGAAAGCAGTGTAATCTCTGAGAACACACTCTGATTCAAAGGACACCCTTGAGAGTTCCCACTTGCCTGTCATTCATTTCTGTCATTTTCTTAATGTTTCAGTTTACGGAGAATTTGATAATCTTTTAAAAGAAAAACAGATTTTCGCTTTGTCATTGAAATAGTTGAGTAAGTCTTCCTTTAGTCGTCTTTTATAAAACACTATCGTAGACCATATTCTGAGTTCTTCACTAAATATTATTTCAGACAAAAGTTTCCATTAAGCATTTCTATCTAATTCTCTAGACTTAGAATTGACTTAAGAGTGCACACAAATGATTGGAAAATTTCGATCATTAAATTTTAGCTACTTGCTCATAATAAAAATTGCTGGTAACTTTGAGTTGCTTTTGCGTTAGCTGTCATATTGCCTCCATTATTTATTGAAGACTTACAGATATCAGGGATGCAGGCTGTGCAAAGAAAGTAGAAGCTTTGTAGGTATCTTCATAATTCTTACAAAGGATTTCATGTTTGTAATAGAAAACAAAATTAAAGTATAAATGTAAAGGGACCACTGTTCCATAAGCTAATAAAAAACTGGTGTGGGTAATAGTCTTATTTCTTTTGTGTTTGCTTTATAGGACTTGTAATTGTTTTGACATCTGCGTATGTGAATCTTGAAAATGCTGAAAGTATGCTCTTTAGCAACCTGATTTGATGTTAAATGTTATCATTTATATTATGACAGTCTATTAAATAATTTCTGTTATATTTCAGCCAACCTATCATTTTAATACTTACGAAACTCATTCACTGTACTGTTATTTAAGATTGATTGCTAATCATTAATATATACCGATTATATGGAAGAAAATTACATGCTGAGTATAGTTTTAATACAAAGAAAACAAACTAATGGTAAAATTTACTTTTTGAAGGCCAACAAATTAAATTCCAGAGTAGTTTGCCATAGAGATAAATAAAAAGAAAAAAAAGAAAGATAGAACAATTAAAATGCAGCTAACAAATGCCTGGACCCAGCTGTCCAAACAGGATTAATGGAGTGCATTAGGGTACAGTGAGTCATGTGGTGCTTTGCAAAATATCAACACGCACTGCATTACATGTTATGCCCAGTGGCATTGAATAGATGAAAAGAAATAAATACGTTAAACAGATTCATAGAGGCTTTTCACAGTATTAAAAAAGCAAATTTCTAGACTAAAAGAAAAAGCTTTATTTTAGCATTATGGGAAATGCAAACTAGAGAGATACTTTGTAATTCCTCTATTAACCCTTTAGAATTGAGTCTTTGATTTTAAGAAGATAAAATATAGAGAATTGTCATGAATATTATCCTAGTGTATAACAGGATTTTGATTTACCAGCTGAAAAGCTTATAAGACTAGAATAGAGGATGTATTTAAGCAATCAGATTCCAAGCTGTGACATTTTTCAGTCTTTCTTGTTGCCTCTCTCAAGGAAACCCTGACCTTAGTGTGGTCTCCTTTGCTCCTGTGAAATCAGCCAGCAGTGCCCCATCACTTACAATGAAATGAGAAATGCAGTAACAAGAAAAATCATATTTTATCTCTATATGTGTAATTTTTCTATTATTTAAAGTTTTTTTAGTGAAGAGTGTAAATTTGATTATAACTTGAAATACATTGAATCCAGTATAAAAGAAATAATTTGGTGATGTTTTTGCTTCAAAAATGAAAGTGTTCAATGGACATGTTTCTTTTTTAAAAATTTGCCCACTATTGTTGATGCATTACAGGCTTTAGATTTAAGTACATGGTGTGATATGGCATATTTATTAAGTAATTCCTTTTAAATAGCTTGTTACATTTGAATGAAAAATTTTGTACTAACTGAAAAATCACCACTAAGTAAATTTTATAAGCATATTACTTGCCACAAATAATTAAGTTGTGAGAAAAATTTTGACCGTGTATTTTTGGTTAAATAGAATTAGTATAAATGATGGTTTTATTTTTCATAGGAAACACAAATAATCTGTACTTAAAATTTTTTGTTAGAACCCTGCAAAAGTAATGCCATGTAAATGAATATATTTTTCAAAACATTGTTTTGCTGCCTGTTCATACTTAAGTTTTCAGAATTCAAAATTTGGGGAGATTTGATATCTGTATTTTTAGTAAACAACTTACTATGTAGTTTAATAGACTCTCAGGGTGATTAAAGGAGATGTTTGCAAACAAGGTGAAAATAGAACAAGAGCAAACTAATTATCTATAGGTGTCCCAAATTCTGTGCAATAAAATATTTTGAATGTTGCAATGAATTTTATAAGAATAGATTCTATGTGATTGCTGATATGTTCTTTATTATGCTTAATCATGAAACAATTGAGAGGTTGACTTTTTTGTGTTATTCTTTATTTGAATTCTCCTTTAAAGAGGAAAATTTTTCTCTAATGCAAATGATAGTCTTTGAAATGCTTTTAATAATTACTATATTGTAATTATTTTTACAGTTATTTTTCATCTTGGAAGCTCTTTCTATAATTTATAAGTTATGTAGGGTCCAAATACAATTTCTTTTTAGTATACTTGTAGTAAAACAAAAGCACTTTTTCAAATCAGCTTGAATTTATTTTCAGTATTTTCACATATTTCTCATTTGGGTCCCATATAATCTATTATCTTACAGGAGGTAAAGTAGATTATTCTTTTTTACTTCTTGATGAAGGGACCTTGTTTTATAATGGGTCTTTTTTGGAGAGGTCTTTATTTGGGGTTTTGGTAATCCCTATTTATCTTTACCCTGGGCTTTCTCTAGCTCTTGTTGTGAAACAGAAATAAACAATGCTTTCACAGAGGCTTAGCAATGACAAATGTGAAATGGAAGTATAAGTCATATATTCCTAACTATGACATTGATATAAAAATCATTTCAAACCCTATATTGAAAATTTCTCACCAAAAAGTATATATGATTTCATTATATTCAGATATAGAAAATAATAAATGAATAATATGACTTAACTTTTGGTTGATTACTAATGTTCTTGTATCTGAGCAATAAGCTTATATATACAGTTGAGATTTTTAAGAATAAAGAATTCCCAAAAATATTTTGTGCCAAATGTCTAAAACAGTTAAGAGAGCAGCTCATGATATCACCATAAAAACTCATATTCCTGGTATCTACAAAATGTGTTTCCTGACACCACACTTCTTTCAGGGCACACAGCCCTGTCTGAGAAAATGTCTGTGGGTCACACATACCTAAATTTAGTCACCTGTTGATATTCAGCTACTTTAAATTTATTTGTTATAATTTTCATGCAGAAAATAATTTCCTTTAGGACCATTTAGCTGGAGGGAACCGTAAGAGGTAATTTGAAAAATGTTACAGTTAAAATGTTACAATTAAAACTAGACAAATGATAGTAAGGGTCTAATTTGTCCTAAGAATAAAGACCTCTAAACTGTCTGAGTATTCTTTTTTTTTTCTTTTTTCTGAAACAGAGCCTAATTCTGTTACCCAAGCTGGAGTGCAGTGGCACAATCATAGCTCACTGCAGCCTCAACTTCTTGGGCTCAAGCAGTCCTCCCACCTCAGCCTCCTGAGTAGCTGGGACTACTGGCAGCTAGCTACTTACACCACACCACCACACCTGGCTAATTTTTTGTAGAGATGGGGTTTTGCCATGTTGCCCAGGCTTGCCTCAAATTCCTAGGCTCAAGTGATCCACCTGCCTTGGCCTCCTAAAGTGCTGAGATTACAGGCGGGAGCCACGTGCCTGGCCTTGCCGAGTATTTTTTTTTTCTTTTTCCTTCTTTTTTTTTTGAGATGGAGTCTCACTCTGTTGCCAGGTTGAAGTGCAGTGGCACAATCTCGGCTCACTGTAACCTCTGCTTCCTGGGTTCAAGTGATTCTCCTGCCTCAGCCTCCCAAGTAGCTGGGATTACAGGTGCCTGCCACCACGCCCAGCTAATTTTTGTATTTTTAGTAGAGACGGGGTTATGTCATATTGCCCAGGCTGGTCTCGAACTCCTGACCTCAAGTGATTTGCCCGCCTCAGCCTCCCAAAGTGCTGGGATTCCAGGTGTGAGCCACCGTGCCTAGCCAGGCTAAGTATTCTTAATAATACATATGCACAGTCATTTCTGAGATAGATGAACAAATTATCTCATTTGTAGGAAATTGTATTTTTAGCATTTAATCATATAAGTGAATGCATAAATAAATAGTCCTGATGAAGAATACTAAAAATTAGAGATCCGGCTGCCACTTCTAATTCCAGTCTCCTCTTCCAAGTTTCCAGAAGTGTCTTTGGTTTACAGCTTTTCAGACCTTTTCCTGTGCATATGTATACACGTGTTTGTGTGTATATATGTGTACTTTGTAGAAAATTTTAAAATCTCACCGGAGTATTACTTTATTTCTAATTGTTTTGTTGGCATTCTCCTTATTTCTGATGACTCTTAACTTCGTGTGCTGCCTAGAGGGAGTTAAAAGAAGAAAATGTTTTGAAATAATTTTCTTTATCAGATCTCAGTCACCTGAACATTAATTTCAAACCAAAAGAGAGTTACAGAAAGAGATAATTTAATGTTTGCCAGTGACTTGTAATTGCCTAATTCTATGGATTCCATTTTTAATTTCTCTGTGGCATTTACTGTTTGTAATTTCACCCCCCAAATCTTGTCTGTCTTCATTTCTGGTCACTGCTCCTCTCTTTTTCCCTCCTGCTTCTCTGGCCATTCCTTAGCTGTGTCTTTTACTGCTCCTCAACTACCACCCATTCATTTGCCCCAAATTGAGACCTCCAAACCACCACCCACCCTAAGCTAAAACAGAGAAGTCTAGCTCTGTGCTACTTATGGATGTCCTCCTGCCACCTCACACTGGTCATTTCTAAAACAGAACCTGTCATTTCTCTCTCTCCTGTATTTCCGTTCAGTCTCTGGGACACTTTCTATCCAAGTGGTCAAACCAGAAACTTGAGACTTACGGTAAATGCTTCCACCTTCTGTGCCAGTACCTTATGGCAGTATTCACTTTCATCTTGGTAATATTTCTCACATCTACCTCTTTTTTCTGAAACAAGATTTAGCTCTGTTGTCCAGGCTGGAGTGCATTGGCACAATCATTCACGGCTCACTGCAGCCTCCACCTTCTGGGCTCAAGTGATCCTCCCACCCCAGCCTCCCGAGTAGCTGGGAAAACTGCCGCCCACCACCACACCCAGCTAAACTTCTTAATTTTTTGTAGAGATGGGGTCTCACTCTACTACCTGGGCTTTCTCACTTGGAAAATTGAACTCCTCGAACTCCTGGGCTCAAGTGGTCCTCCCTCTAAGCCTCCCAAAGTGTTGGGATTACAGATGTGAACCACCACACCCGGCCTCACATCTACCTCTTTCTTCTCATTTTCCTTTTTAAAAGTGAAAAGAGTCAGACTTGTGTAGCATAAAAAGCAGAGAGCTGAGTATATGATTTTAGTATTTTATTGTGAGAGTAGTGTTTGTGAAGTAGATTCTAAGCAGATGTCCTTTTCTTTGAGAAGGACAGAAAAAGAAGACATCAAACCAAACCAAAAGAAATAAGGACATATTTAATTTTCCAAGTGAGAAAGTTTGACTGAGCCATACCATGGAGACCCGTCTCTGGAGAACTTTCCTCAGGAAGATCGCAGCCAGTTACCATCCACACTGGAGGGCTTAGGCATGCACTTCTTTGAAAATTAGCACGTAAGGTTCTTTCTTGGATTCTAATTATAATTCTCTTTCATTGGATTTTAGTTTGTCTTCAAGTTCACATACTCTAGTTCTGGATGACTAAATTTAAATTGCCTCCAGATTAGAACAAAATGAAATTGTTGCATGTAAATCCTCATGACTAAAATTGATTCGATATTTGCAAGTACGGTTTTCCATCTCTGAGCTTTGGTTCCCATTGTTCCCACAGTCTTCTCCCATTCACCTTTCTCTGTCTGTCCAAATCTTTTTTATTCTCTGAGGCAGAGTCAAATCCTGCATCACACATGAAGGTGTCTCAGAGTCTTGCACTTTCAGCCTTGTTTTATACATACCTATCTGTATTGACTTTCTCATGAAACTTTATGTTCCTTGAAGGACAAGACTTTTTTTCTGCATCTTTTTATTTTTCACAGCATCTAGTTAATAAGTATTTTTGATGTCAATAAGTATTTTGATGTCGGTGGGTGCCACCATGTTGAGTGTATGTTGTGTTCTGGAATAGATGAACTAAGATACTCCATTTGTCCTGCTTTTGCCCTGGTGGTCTTTATTTCCATATTCTAAGCTTTTCTGACTAAATATTTTGGTTTTACTATTAATATTTTAAAAGACCATTACAACAATAGCCAAGAGGTGGAAACAACCAAAGTGTCCATCGTTGGATGAATGGATGGTCAGATTTTGGTACATAAACAATAATGGAATATTCAGCTAAAAGAAGGAATGACATTTAAGTGAAATAAGCCAGTCACAAAAAGGCACCTCTTTATAAGTGTGGTTGCACTTAGAAGAGGTATCTAGAGTAGTTCATTTCATGAGTTGCCAGGAATTAGGGTGAGGAGGAATGGGAGTTCTTGTTTAATGAGTATAGATTATTCATTTTTTTAGGATGAAGAGAATTCTGGGGATGGATAGTACCGATGGTGAATATACTTCCTATCACTGAACTGTACACTTAAAAATGGTTAAATTCGTCAATTTCATGTTATGTGTATTTTATCACAATTAAAAAAGAAAAAAGAGTAACTAAACGGGTACATACTACAACATGAATGGACCTTGAAAACATTATGTTGTTATATTGTACGATTCCATTTCCATGAAATGTCCAAAATAGGAAAATCCATAGACAGAAAGTGGATTTTTTTGGAATACATCCAAAACCCTTGAACTGTTTATTTTTAAATGGTTGATTTTATGTTATGTGAATTTCACTTCAATAAGTTATTTTTTGGCTGGGTGTAGTGGCTCACACCTGTAATCCCAGCACTTTGGGAGGCCGAAGCGGGCAGGTCACTTGATGCCAGTAGTTCCAGACCAGCCTGGCCAACATCGTGAAACCCCATCTCTACTAAAAATACAAAAATTAGCCAAGCGTGGTAGCGTGCGCCTATAATCCCAGCTTCTTGGAAGGATGAGGCAGGAGAATCACTTGAACCAGGTGGCAGAGGCTACAGTGACCTGAGATCACGCCATTGCACTCCAGCCTGGGTGACAGAGCGAGACTCTGTCTCAAAAAAAAAAAAAAAAAAAAAAAGTATTTTTTTTATAAGGCTTTTTTACTCAGTAGATACTCAGTAAATATTTGTCCTCTTCTCTGTTTCCTTGGCGTGGCAATCTAATGCCAGGGCCTAATTGTTTTTAGTAAGTCAGTCTTTATGTGTTTGCATTTGCCTTCTTAGTGCCAGGCACTTGATAAGGAAAGGCAGGTGGAAGGACTTTTGAAAGTTGCCTTTCTGGTGTATAGAGTCCTCACCTGGAGCACCTCCTTTGTCCTTTCTTTCCATTCAGAGTCTACTTGTTATTTAAGGGCTAGTTCAATCCCCACCACACATACACATGCACAGTGAAAGTGTGATCTTGTCATTTCCCTGCTCCAAATGCTGCAAAGACGTTTGCCATTCAAATACTGTACAGTTTCCTTAAGGTAACACATACGATCTATACCTGACCTCTGTCTGTATCTCTTGCCCTTCCAAACCTCACATTCTGAGCCATTAGTAATAAAGGTATAATCTTCAGGTGTGTTAGAAGCAAAGTATGTCTGCTGTGCCTTCTATGCCTTTGAACACAGTGCTTTGTTTACTGTGAGTAATTTTCTTCACCAGCTGTTCTCCAGCAAAACCTAACATGTTATTCAAGACTCAGCTCAGCCATGAACTCCACAAAACAAGTTTGCCATGAGGTATCTCCCGTGCACTCTCATATAACACTCGGTGCAGTTTTCCGTTTATCTACCAGGTCACTTATCACATTATATCCAATGGCTTTTCTTTTCCTCCATAAAGCTGTACACTCCTTGAAGAAAGGGATGGCCTGCCACACAGCATTTAGCACACGTATGCGGTGGGAGGTTTACACACTCTCGCTTCCCATTTCACTTAACTGTTTGTATGTAGACATTTGGCCATACTGGAAATACTGCATTGTTTAAAAAGTCTTGTCTTCCTAGGAAGGCTATCAATACCGTGAGGGAATAAATGTCTTACATACTTATTTTGTAGCTTCTGTAGTACATGCACAGTACAATGTAGGACTATGGGAGGGACTCAAAAATTCTTTAAAAATTTAACTTAAAAACAAATACAGAAAATATAGAGTTTCTAAATAAATGTAATTGGTACAGCCATACATTAATATATTAATGCATGATACTGGGTATATAGCCTGAAGTCTAATAAATGCATTTTAACAGCTTTATTGAGGTATAATTGACATACAATAAACTGCACATGTTTAAAGTGACAATTTTGTAATCTTTGACTTATACAAACACCTGTAGAACCACCACTGCCATCAAGATAGTGAACATATTCATCACCCCCAAACATTTCTCCCCTCAGACTCCACTCGTGTTCCCCTATCCACCGTTATCTCCAGACAGCCATTCATTTGCCTTTTTTTTTTTTTTTCCAGACAAGTTTTTTAGGGCAGTTTTAGGTTCACAGCTAAATTGAGAGGAAAGTGCAGAGATATCACACGTACCCCCTGTCCCCCACATGCAGAGCCTTCCCCATTGCCAACATCTCCCACCAGAGTGGCACATTGGTTACAGTTGATGAACCTGCACTGACACATTATCACCCAGAGTCCAGAGTTTACATTAGGGTTCATTCCTGGTGTTGTACATTCTATGGGTTTGGGCAAATGTATAATGTCCCATATCCACCATTATGGCATCATGCAGAGTAGTTTCACTGCCCTAAAAATCCTCCGTGCCCTGTCTATTTATCCCTCCCTCTCTCTCTCTCACCCCCGGCAGCCACTAATCTTCTTACTGTCTCAGTAGTTTTACCTCTCCCAGAATGTCATGTAGTTGGAATCACACAGTATATAACCTTTTCAGATAGGCTTCTTTCATCTAACGTGTATTTAGGGTTCCTCCATATCTTTCCATGGCTTGATAGCTCATATCTTTTTAACGTCGAGTAAGATTCCATTGTCTGGATATACCACAGTTTAATTTATTTTTGTATAAATTTACGGGGGTACAAGTGCAATTTCGTTGCATGCATAGATTGTGTAATGGTGTAGTCAGGGCTTGTAGGGTGTCTGTCACTTGAATAATGTACACTGTACCCATTAAATAATTTCTCATCGTCCAGCCTTCCCCCTGCCCTGGTGCCTTTTTCAGTCTTCATTTTCTATCATTCTGCACCCTACATCCATGTGAATGCATTATTTAGCTCCCGTCTGTAAGTGAGAACATACAGCATTTGTCTTTCTGTATCTGACTTGTTTCACTTAAGGTGATGATTCCACTCATGTTGTTGTGAAAGACATGATTTCATTCTTCGCTTTGGCTGAATTGTATTCCATTGTGTTTTTATACCACATTTTCTTCATCCAATCATCCATTGATTGGCACTTAGGTTGATTCCATATCTTTGCTATTGTGATCAGTGCTGCTATAAACATATGAGTGCAGGCATCTTTTTGATATAATGATTTCTTTTCCTTTGGGTAGATACCCAGTACCGGGATTGCTGGATCAGATGGTAGTTCTATTTTCAGTTCTTTGAGAAATCTCCATACTGTTTTTCCATAGAGGTTGTAATAATTTACATTCCCACCAACCATATAGAAGTGTTCCCTTTTTTCTGCATCCTCTCCAGCATTTGTTTTTTTTGCATTTTAATAGCCATTCTGACTGATGTAAGATGATATCACATTGTGTTTTTAATTTGCATTTCTCTGATTAGTGATGTGGAGCATTTTTTCATATGCTAATTGGCCATTTGTATGACCTCTTTTGAAGTCTGTCTTTTGCCCACTTTTTGAAGTGTGTCCTTTGCTCAGTTTTTAATGAAGTCATTTTTGTTATTGTTGTTGAATTGTTTGCATTCCTTGTAAATTCTGGATATCAGTCTCCTGTTGGATGCATCATTTGCAAACATTTTCTCCCATTCTGCAGGTTATCTGTTCACTCTGTTGATTATTTTGCTGTGCAGAAGCTTTTTAGTTTAATTAAGTTCCATTTGTTTATTTTTGCTTTAGTTGTCTGTGCTTTTGAGGTCTTAAGTCATGAATTCTTTTCCTAGACCAATGTCCAGAAGAGTTTTCCTAGGTTTTCTTCTGGTATTTTTATAATTTCAGGTCTTACATTTCAGTCTTTAATCCATCTTGAGTTGATTTTTATATATGGCGAGAGATAGGGGTCCAGTTTCTTTTATCTGCATATGGCAATCCAATTTTCCCAGCACCTTTTATTGAAAAGGGTATCCTTTTTTTCAGTGTATGTTTTTGTCAGCTTTGTCAAAGATCAGCTGGCTGTAAATACATGGCTTTATTTTTGGGTTCTCCATTCTGTTCCATTGATCTGTGTCTGTTTTTATACCAGTACCATACTCTTATGGTTACTGTATCCTTGCAGTATAATTTGAAGTTAGGTAAGTTGATGCCTCCAGTTTTGTTCTTTTTCCTTAGGATTGCTTTGGCTATTCATGCTCTTTTTTGGTTCCATATGTATTTTAAGGTAAGTTTTTTTAATTACGTGAAAAATAGCGTTGGTATTTTGGTAGGGATTGCATTGAATCTGTAGATTGTTTGTAGTAGTGTGGTCATTTTAACAATATTAATACTTCTGATTCATGAGCATGGGATGTTTTTCCATTTGTTTGTGTTATCCACAATTTCTTTCATTAGTGTTTTTTGTAGTTTGTTTGTTTGTTTGAGACAGAGTCTCGCTCTGTCGCCCAGGCTGGAGTGTAGTGCCGCAATCTTGGCTCACTGCAAACCTCCATCTCCCAGGTTCAAGCGATTCTCCTGTCTCAGCCTCCCAAGTAGCTGGGACTACAGGTGTGCGCCACCACACACAGCTAATTTTTTTGTATTTTTAGTAGAGATGGGGTTTCACCGTGTTAGCTATGATGGTCTCAATCTCCTGGCCTCGTGATCTGCCCGCCTTGACCTCCCAAATTGCCGAGATTACAGGTGTGAGCAACTGTACCCAGCCTGTAGTTTATTTATTTATTTTTTTTCTTAAAAATATCTTTGACCTCCTTGGCTAAATATTCTCCTAGATATTTCTTTGTTTTTTCTCCTTCATTTATGAAGCTTAGTTTTGCTGGATACAAAATGCTTGACTGACAATTATTTTGTTTCAGGGGACTACAGGTAAGGACCCCAGTCCTTTCTGGCTTTTAAGGTTTCTGCTGAAAAATCTACGGTTAATCTGATAGGTTTTCCTTTATAGATTACCTGATGCTTTTGTTTCATACCTCTTAAGATTCTTTCCTTCGTTTTGACTTTAGATAACCTGATCACTGTGTGTTTGGGTGATGATCATTTTGTGATGAATTTCCCAAGTGTTCTTTGAGCTTCTTGTATTTGGACGTTTATATCTCTAGCAAGGAAGTTTTCCTCGGTTATTCCCTCAAATAAGTTTTCTAAACTTTTAGATTTCTCTTCTTCCTCAGGAACACTAATTATTCTTAGGTTTGACCATTTAGCATAATCCCAAATTTCTTGGAGGCTTGGTTCGTTTTTTTAAATTCTTTTTTCCTTGTCTTTGTCCGATGGGGTTAATTTGAAAGCCTTGTTTTTGAGCTCTGAAGTTCTTTCTTTTACTTGTCCAGTCTACTGTTGAAACTTTCCAGTGCATTTGGTATTTCTGTTAAGTGTGTTTTTCATTTCCAGAAGTTGTGATTGCTTTTTCTTTATGATATCTATTTCTCTTAAGAATTTTTCTTCCATATCCTGTATTGTTAAAATTTCTTTAAATTGGTTTTCACCTTTCTCTTGTATCTCCTTGAGTAGCTTAACAATCAACCTTCTGGGCCAGGCGCGGTGGCCCTCGCCTGTAATCCCAGCACTTTGGGAGGCCGAGGAGGGTGGATCACGAGGTCAGGAGATCGAGACTATCCTGGCTAACACGGTGAAACCCCGTCTCTACTAAAAAATACAAAAAATTAGCCGGGCGTGGTGGCGGGCGCCTGTAGTCCCAGCTACTCAGGAGGTTGAGGCAGGAGAATGGTGTGAACCCGGGAGGCGGAGCTTGCAGTGAGCCAAGATCGCGCCACTGCACTCCAGCCTGGGCGACAGAGCGAGACTCCATCTCAAAAAAAAAAAAAAGAAAAAAATCAACCTTCTGAATTCTTTAACTGGCAATTCAGAGATTTCTCCTTGGTTTGGATCGATTGCTAGGGAGCTAGCGTGATCTTCTGGGAGTGTTATAGAACCCTGTTTTGTTATATTGCCAGAATTACTTTTCTGGTTCCTTTTCATTTGGGTAGACTAGTTTATTGGAAAGGTCTGGAACTCAAGGCCTGCTGTTCAGATTCTTTTGTTCCACTGGGTGATCCCTTGATACGGTGTTCTCCCCGTTCCCCTAGGGATGGGGCTTCCTGAGAGCCAGCCTGCAGTGGCTGTTATTGTTCTTCTGCGCTTAACCACCCAGCAGGGCTACCAGGCTGTGGGATGGTGCTGCGGAATGCCTGCAAAGAGTCTTGTGATGTGGTCTGTCTTCAGGTCTCCCAACTGTGGATACCAGCATCTGCTTTGGTGGAGTTGGCAGGAGAGTGATGGAGACTCTGTGAGAGTTCTTGGTTGTAGATATGTTTAGTATGCTGGCTTTCTCGAATGCTGGTTATGCCAGGAGTGAAAGTGTCATGTGGACAGACTCAGGACCTCTGGTTAGCCAGGATGTTGCAGGCAGTGGAATTAGCTTTTGTTTTCTCCTTCCTGGGAGCAGGGTTATTCTGTCATGAGTTACTGTAATGGCCTGATTTGGTTGGCCAGTTGGTTGGCCTCACTTTCAAGAGAGTTCCAGCTGCCATAGTAGTAGAGGTATCTAAGCTTGCCCCAAGTTGGCCAAGGTAAGTATTCTGGTTTCTCAGGTGATGGGTGGGGCCATAAAGCTCCCTGGAGTTTATGTCTCTTGTGTTCAGCTACCAGGGTATGTAGAGAAATACCATCAGCTGGGGGCAAGGTTAGGTGGGTCTGGGTTCTGATTCTCCCTGGGCAGGGCTTGCTGCAGCCACTGTGGCTGTTGGGAGGTGGTTCTCAGGCCAATGGGGTTTTGTTTCAGAGGGGATCTTGGCCACCTGTGCTGTGTTATATAGTTTGCCAGGGAAGTGGGGGAGAGCTGGTAGTGAAAGGCCTCATCCAGCTCCCACACAGTTGGCAAGGCTGGTCTCTCTTCTGCAGTGCCTGCCTCAGACCTTGCTCCAGGCCATGAGCTTCCCTGCTGAGAAAGCAAGCATGGCTTTCAGGCTTTGCCCTTCCCCATCTGCCCACACTGTCAGTGGTGGCTTCCGTGCTCATATCTGCAGCAGTTCCCATTTGCATCCTGCCCCCCCACCAGATTCTGCTCAAGAAAATTTGCTCAACATATTCTGCTCAGGAAAATCTGTGCCCAGTCAAAGTTATTACAAATTTCAGTTGGAAGCTTCTTTCATCCTGTGACCCCACCCTAATTCCACTGGCTGCCTTCCTCAAGGGCCCCTGTGAGATACAGTCAGGGATGTTTTCCCTGGGCTTGAGCTGGAGACTGGGAGAGTCTACAGGCTCTTCCTGCCACTGATGCTGCTTTTATTTTTCATGTGGCTCCCTGAATCTATTTCAACTCTAAGGAAGGTTAAATCCTTTTCCCGTTATCTGGATTTTCAGCTACCACAGTGACGATGTGTGTTCAGAGGCAGGTTTTCCCCACCTCACACACTGGGAACTCAGTTTTTTGCCTGTGTCTCATGGAATTTGCAGTGATATGCTGCTGCTTTCAAAGGATTCGTGAATTCTTTCAGTTTTCCCGGTACATTCGACAATGGTTCTTGGAGCAAAAGTTCATTGTGTGAGTCTCTGCGCACTGTTCTGTCCTTCCAAGTGGGAACTGCACATTAGTCCTGCCTCCTATCTGCCATCTTCCTCCAGTTTTTTTTTTTTTCTGGCTATTGTAAATGGGATTGCCTTCTTGATTTCCTTCTCAGCTAGATAGTAGTGTTTTTTTTGTTTTTTTTTTGTTTGTATAGAAATGCAACTGGTTTTTGTACATTGATTTCGTATCCTGAAACTTTACTGAATTTATCAAATCTAAGAGCTTTTTTGTGGGGGGAGTCATTAGGTTTTTCTAGAGATAAGATCATAACATGAATGAACAGGGATAACTTAACCTCCTCTTTACCAATTTGGGTGCCTTTTGTTTCTTTCTCTTGCCTGATTGTTCTGGCTAGAACTGTCAGCACTATGTTGAATAGGAGTGGTGAAAATCGACATCCTTGTCTTTTTCCAGTTCTTATGATTTTGGCTGTGGGACTGTTGTATATGATCTTTATTATTTTGAGGTATGCTCTTTGCAGGCTTAATGTGTGGAGGGCTTTCATCATGAAGGGATGCTGAAGTTATCACATGCTTTTTCTGCATCTTTGGAGGTGATCATGTGGTTTTTGCCCTTAATTCTGTTAGTGTGATATATCACATTACTGACTGTATATGTTGAACCGTCCTTACACCCCTGGTATAAAACCCGCCTGATCATGGTGTATTATCTTTTTGATGTGCTGTTGGATTCAGTTTGCTAATATTTCATTGAGAGTTTTTGCATCTGTGTTTATCAGGGATATTGGTCTGTAGTGTACTTGTCTGTTTGGGTATCAGGGTGATTTGGGCCTCACGGAATGACGTAGGAGGAATTCTCTCCTCCTCAATTTTCGGGAACAGTTTTGGGAGGATTGGTATTCGTTCTTCTTTGTGTATTTGGTAGAATTCAGCTGTGAATCCATCTGGTCCTGGGCTTTTCTTTGTTGAGAGATTTTTTTAAATGGATTCAATCTTGCTACTCATTATTGGTCTGCTCGGGTTTTTTATTTCTTCCTGGTTCAATCTTGAGAGGTTGTATGTTTCCAGCCAGTAATTTATCCATTTCCTCTAGGTTTTCTAGTTTGTGAATGTATAGTTGTTTATAATATTCTCTGATGATCTTTTGTATTTCTGTGGTATCAGTTGTAATGTTTCCTTTTTCATTTCTGATTTTATTTGGATCATCTCTTTTTTTTTCCCTTGTTACTCTAGCAATTGGTTTATCAATTTTATTTATTTTCTCCATGAACCAACTTTTCGTTTTCCTGATCCTTTGTACTGTTTTTTGGTCTTTATTTTATTTTATTTTTTGGTTCTGCTCTGATCTTTGTTATTTCTTCTACTGATTTTGGATTTGGTTTGTTACTTTTGTAGTTCCTTGAGGTGTGACATTAGGTTGTTAATTTGTATCTTTCAGTATCTTTCATGTAGTCACTTGATGTCATAAACTTCCCTCCTAGCACTGTTTTTTCTGTATCCCACAAGTTTTGGTATGTTGCATTTGCATTTTTATTTGTTTCAAAATTTTTTTTTTTTAATTTCTGACTTAATTTCTTCTTTGACCCAACGGTCATTCAGAGGCATGTTGTTAATTTCTGTGTACTTGTATTGTTTTCTGAAATTCTTCTTGGTATTGATTTCGTGGTATTGGTACATGAAAATTTTTTATTTTTAAAAATTTTTTGAGACCTGTTTCGTGTTTTAACATATGGTTTATCTTGGAGAACGTTTTATGTGCTGATGAGAAGAACATAAATTCTGCAGTTGAGCAGAATATTCTGTAAATGTGTTTTAGGTCCGTTGCACCGAGTACAATGTTTCTTTGCTGATTTTTTTTTCTCGGTGAGCTATGAATAGGGTGTTGAAGTCCACCACCATTATTTCATTGCTGTCTGCCCCTTTCTTTACTAAATATTAGTAGTAATATTTGTTTTATGAATCTGGGTGCTGTTGGCTGCATGTATATTTGGATGTATTGTTATATCCTCTTGCTGAATAGGTCCCTTTATCATTATATAATGACCTTTGTTGTCTTTTTTTTTTTTAAACTGTTTTTGATTTAAAGTCTGTTTTATCTGATGTAAGTATAACTACTCCTGGTCTCTTTGTTCTTTTGTTTGTGTGGAATATCTTTACTTTGAGGCTGTGTCTTCATAGGTAAGGGGGATTTCTTGTGAGCAGTGTATGGTTGGATCATGTTTTTCTCTATCCATTCCACCAATCTGTATCTTTTAAGAGGAGAATTTAATCAATTTATATTCAAGGTTAATATTGATATGTGAGGTTTTGTTCCTGTCATATTTTTCATTGTTTTCTAGTTTTGTAAGTTCTTTGTTATCTTTTTCTCTATTTCTCTTTGTGGTTTGGTGGAATTCTGTAGTATTGCCATTGGATTCCCTTCTCTTCCTCCTTTGTGCGATTGTTTTACTTGTGAGTTTTATACTTTCATGTGTTTTCATGATGGTGAATATCTTCCTTTTGTTTCCACATTTAGGACTTTGAGCATTTCTTACAGGATCTGTATAGAATTCTCTGGGAGACGAATTCTTTCAGCATTGCTTATCTGCAGAAGACTTTATCTCTCCTTCACTTATGAAGCTTAATTTTTCTGAAAATAGAATTCTTCAATGGCAGGCTTTTTTCTTTTCTTTTTGTTACAGAGTCTCACTGTGTCTCCCAGGTTGGAGTGCAGTGGCATGATCACGGCTCACTGCAACCTCCACCTCCCAGGCTCAAACAGTCCTTCCACCTCAGCCTCCCAAGTAGCTGGGAATACAGGCACATGCTACCATGCCCAGCTAACTTTTATATTTTTTGTAGAGATAGGGGTCTTACGATGTTGCCCCGGCTGACCTCGAACTCCTGGGCGCAAGCCATCCACCCACCTTGACGTCCCAAAGTGCTGGGATTACAAGTGTGAGCCACTATGCCCAGGGGCAGGCTTTTTCTTTTAGTGCTTTGAATATGCCCTCTCATTCTTTTCTGGCCTGTAAGATTTCTGCTGAAAAGTCTGCCATTACTCTTTTCTTACTGATTTTAGAATTCTTTCACTTTGACTTTTGACGATCTGATTATAATATGCTGTGGTGAAGTCCTTTGTGCAGTGTATTTTTCGGGGACCACTGGAACTCCTGTATTTGGATGTCTAAATCTCTTGCTGTACTTGGGATGTTGTCACCATTTATTTTATTAGATATGTTTTCTAAACTTTTTGATCTCTCTTCCCCCTCAGGAATACTGATAATTTGTACGTTAGGTTTTTACGTAGTCTCAAACATCTCCAAGGCTTCATTCTTTTTTGTTCCTTTTTCTTTATTTTTGTCTGCCTAGATTATGTCAGAAGACCTGTCTTTCACGTTCTGAGATTCTTTCTTCTATTGGTCTATTGTTGAGGCTTTTGATTGTATTTTATACTTCCTTATATGAATTTTTTTCTGTTTCAGAATTTCTGTTTTTTTTTTTAAAGATATCTGTCTCCTTAGTAAACTTCTTATTCACATCCTATATTGATTTTCTGATCTTTGTACTGGTTTTCAGATTTCTCTTACATTTCATTGAGCTTCTTTGAAATTAGTATTTTGAGTTTTAATCTGGCATTTTGAGGGTTTTTTTTTTTCAGTTAGGATCTATTGCTGGAGAATTATTGTTTTCCTTTGAGGGTATCATATTGTCTTGGCTTTTTCAGGCTTTTTGTATCTTTACATTGATTTCTGCACATCCGGAGCAATAGTTGCTGCTTATTTTTAAATTTACTTTCACTGGGAGGGGACTTTTTTTCTTGTCTATGTGACCATGATGTGTTTGGGCAGGTAAGGCTGTTTGGCTTTGTTTCAGGATGTGCAGTGGTAAAAGTGCTGTGTGATTTCTTTGGCTATAAATAGCCTTTGTGGTAGCTGTGGGTTTATTGGTGTGTTATGGTGCGGTTATTGGTGGCGGCTGTCGTGAAGTTGTACTAGGGACTGGAATGCCTGATGGATCCCTTTTCAGGTTTCACTGGTAGCAGTGGTGGGCTAAGCATGTCTGTTCTTGTGCCATGGGGCAGTGTATTCTGGCGCCTGTGTTGGCAGTTCAAGGCTATTTCTTGGGCCTCTGTGTAGCTGTCCTGGATGCTGGTTGTAGTTGTGCATGCTGAATGGGTAAGTGGGCCCTCAGCCCCCTTGTAACCCAGGGTGGCATAGGTCATGCTGGTAGCAGTGGTTGTGCAATGATCTTCTCATTTCCAAGCACTTTGCTCTTGTGTTAGAAGTTGTTGCAATGGGCTTTGCAGATTGACCTCTAGGTTAGTAGGTGATGTTTACAGGTTAGAGCCAGCTACAGTGGGTACAATAGGATTTGTGCCCAACCTCTTTTCCATGGGAGAAGTACTTGGGTGTCCCAGGTGGCAGGTTGGGAAAGGAAAACTCATGAGCCCGGATGCCATGCTCCACCTTGGAGAGGCATGGGGAAGAGCCCAGGCAGAGCTGGACTGGGCAGTTGTACTCAGGTCCCCCATGGTGATTGTATGCACAAGTCCCAACAAGGGTAGTGAGGCAGCCCCCAAGCCCCTGGGAAAATGCTTGGGTGAGGGGTGGCCACCACTATGCCAGGGTCTCAGCCTAGGGAAGGATTGACAGCCCAAGCAGCCACAGTTGTGGCCAGCAGACATGGGACTTGTGTCCCTCTCCTATCCTTGTTTTGGCGGAGTGCTCCCTCCCTTGTTCCGACTGTGGCAGCCAACCCAGTTATCTAGTCAGTCCTAGAAGTTTGCATCCAGTCTGCCACTCAGCTTAGGGCCGTGGGAGATGCCACCCAGCCCCCATCCTGGCCTCTGAGGCAACTCTTCTCCTGCTCAGGTCTTAGGAGACAGCCTTGTTCCTGTGCCAGTTGGGCTGGATCCCAGGTCATGCTCATTTCTCAGTTCCGGCTGCAGAAGTTCTTCCCCAACTCAAGCCTCATTTCTGCAAACCCCAGCCCAAGTCCCCCTAACTCCAGTAATTGGTGCTGCTAATTTCCACACATTGTTGAGCAGCTAAGATCAAGAATGGCATCTTACTGTAGCTGCCTGGGTCTGAGAGAGTGCATAGGACACACCCTGGAGCAGTTTCTTCTCATGGTTTCCCGGCTGCTCCTTAAGTGTGATTCTGAGATTGGGAGAGTCAAGGTGCTCTCCTATGGCCTGGATTGTACAGTTTCCCAGGGAAAGTGGACCCCAGAAGGACACTCACTCACACTCTCCCATATGGGGGATTCATTCCCCATTTTTGGCCCCAGGCCACATGGGCTGCCTGTTTTCCTTCTCTTTTTCAGAATTTGGCTTTTCCTTTTCAGGAAGCTTCTTATGCCACAGTTTATCTATTTACCTACTGAAAGACATCTTGGTTGCTTCCAGATTTTGGCAGTTGTGAATAAAGCTTCTCTATAGATATTCATGTGCAAGTTTTTGTGTGGACAAAAGATTTCAACTCCTTGGGGTAGATATCAAAAAGCATTTTTCTTGGATCATATGCTAAGAGTATGTTTAGTTTTCTTTTTTAAAAAACCTTCTCTGCTGCTGCTGAGATGTGAAAAAGAAGTAAAAATATTGTGAAAAAGAAGTAAAAAATATGTGAAAAAGAAGTAAAAATGTGAAAAAAGAAAATTTAACTGTCAAAGTGTCTTCTAAATGGGTTGTGTCAGCAAAAGAAACTTATCATGAGAGTGAACAGACAACCTACAGAATGGGAGAAAATTTTTTCAGTTTATCTATCTAACAAAGGTCCAATATCCAGAATCTACAAGGAACTTAGATAAATTTACAGGAAAAAAACAAACCTCATTAAAAAGTGGGCAAAGGACGTGAACAGACAGTTCTCAAAAGAAGACATTTATGTGGCCAAGAAACATATGAAAAAAAGCTCAACATCACTGAGCATTAGAGAAATGCAAATCAGAACCACAATGAGATACCATATCATGCCAGTCAGAAGGGCAATTATTAAAAAGTCAAGAAACAACAGATGCTGGTGAGGTGGTGGAGAAATAGGAACACTTTTACACTGTTGTTGGGAATGTAAGTTAGTTCAGCCATTGTGGAAGACAGTGTGGTGATTCCCCAAAGACCTAGAACCAGAAATACCATTTGACCCAGCAGTCTCATTACTGGGTATTTACGCAAAGGAATAAAAATCAGTTATAAAGATACATGCACATATATGTTCATTGCAGCACTTTTCACAATAGCAAAGACATGGAATCAACCCAAATGCCCATCTGTGATACACTAAAGAAAATGTGGTACATATACACCATGGAATATTATGCAGCCATAAAAAGAACGAGATCATGTCCTTTGCCCGGATATGGATGGAGTTGGAAGCCATTATCCTCAGCAAACTAACACGGGAACAGAAAACCAAACACCGCATGTTCTCACTTATAAGTGGGAACTGAACAATGAGAATACATGGACACAGGGAGGGGAATAACACACACTGGGCCTTGGCCGGGGGAGGGAGAGCATCAGGATAAACAGCTAAGCATGTGGGGTCTAACACCTAGGTGATGGATTGATAGGTGCAGCAAACTACCATTGCACATGATAACAAACCTGCACATCCTGCACATGTATCCCAGAACTTAAAATTCAGTTTTTGAAAAGAGTGGTTGTACCATTTTACATTCCTGCCAGCAGAGAATGAGAGTTCCTGTTGCTCCACATCCTCACCAGCATATGGTGTCAGTGTTCTGGATTTTGGCCATTCTCATACATGTGCCTGACCTTCTTTGTATAACTATAAATTAGTTTGAACTTCCTAGAATTTTATATATATGAAATCATACAATATGTACCATTTACCTGATTTCTTCTACTCATCATATTTAAGATGCATCTAGGATGATGTGTGTATGAATAGTTCATTTTTTATTGTTCAATAGTACTCTCTTGTATGTATATATCACAATTTGTTTATTCACCCATTGGAAGACATTTGAGTTGTTTACAACTTTTGGCTATTGCAAATAATGCAGCTTGAACAGTCATATCAACATTTCTGTTGATGTGGATGTATGCTTTCATTTCTCTTGGATGAATATCTAGGAAGGGAAGATTTAATTTGCATTTCCCTGATAACTAATGTGATTATTTGTCATTTGTTATGGTATGGCTCTGTCCCCACCCAAATCTCATCTTGAATTCCCACATGTTGTGGGACGGATCTGGTGGGAGGTAATTGAATCATGGGGGCAGGCCTTTCCCTTGTTGTTTTTGTAATAATGAGTAAGTATCATGAGATCTGATGGTTTTAAAAAGGGGGATTTCCCTGCACAAGCTCACATTCTCTCTTGCTTCTGCCATGTAAGAAATGCCTTTCACCTTCCACTATGATTGTGAGGCCTCCCCAGCCACATGCAACCATGGGTCCATTAAACCTGTTTTTCTTCCCAGTCTTGGGTATGTCTTTATCAGCAGCGTGAAAACAGACTAATACAGTAAATTGGTAACAGTAGAATGGGGTGCTGCTGAAAAGATACCTGAAAATATGGAAGCGACTTTGGAACTGGATAACAGGCAGAGGTTGGCACAGTTTGGAGGGCTCAGAAGAAGAAAGGAAAATGTGGTAAAGTTTGGAACTTCCTAGAGACTTGTTGAATGGCTTTGCCCAAAATGCTGATGGCAATATGGACGATGAAGTCCCGGCTGAGGTGGTCTCAGGTGGGGATGAGGAACTTGTTGGGAACTGGAGGAAAGATGATTCTTGTTATGTTTTGACAAAGAGACTGGTGGCATTTTGCCCCTGCCCTAGAGATTTGTGGAACTTTGAACTTCAGAGAGATGATTTAGGGTATCTGGTGTGAGAAATTTCTAAACAGCAAAGCATTCAAGAGGTGACTTGAGTGCTGTTCAGTTTTAAAACATTAAACATTTAATCATAAAACATTTAAAACATTAAGGCATTCAGTTTTAAAAGGGAAACAGCATAAAAGTTTGGAAAATTTGCAGCCTGACAATGCAATAGAAAAGATGATTCCATTTTCTAAGGAGAAATTCAAGCCAGCTGCAGAAGTTTGCATAAGTAATGAGGAGCTGAATGTTAATCACCAAGATAATGGGGAAAGTGTCTCCAGGGCATGTCAGAAACCTTTACTGCAGCCCCTCCCATCACAGGCTGGGAGGTTTAGGAGGAAAAAGTGGTTTCATGGGCTGGACCCAGGGTCCCTCTGCTGTGTGCAGTATGGGGACTTGGTGCCCTGCATCCCAGCTGCTCCAGCCGTGACTAAAGGGCCAGGGTACAGCTCGGGCTGTTGCTTCAGAGGGTGGAAGCCCCAAGCTTTGGCAGCTTCCATGTGGTGTTGAGCCCGTGGTGCACAGAAGTCAAGAATTGAGGTTTGGGAACCTCCGCCTATATTTCAGAAGATGTATGGAAACACCTGGGTGCCCAGGCAGAAGTTTGCTGCAAAGGCAGGGCTCTCATGGAGAACCTCTGCTAGGGCAGTGCGGAATGAAAATGTGGGGTCAGAGCCTCCACATAGAGTCCCTGCTGGGGCACTGCCTAATGGAGCTGTGAGAAGAGGGCCACCATCTTCCAGACTCCAGAATGGTAGATCCGCTGACAGCTTGCACCGTGTGCCTGGAAAAGCCAATACCAGCCTGTGAAAGCAGCTGGGAGGGAGGCTGTCCCTTACAAAGCCACAGGGGTGGAGCTGCCCAAGACCACAGGAACCCACCTCTTGCATCACCATGACCTGGATGCGAGACATGGAGTCAAAGGAGATCATTTTGGAGCTTTAAGATTTGACTGCCCTGCTGGATTTTGGACTTGTGTGTGGCCTGTAGCGTCTTTGTCTTGGCCAATTTCTACCGTTTGGAATGGCTGTATTTACCCAATGCCTGTATCCCTGTTGCGGGAAGTCAGGGACCCCAAATGGAGGGACCTGCTGGAGCTGCCGCAGAGGAACATAAATTGTGAAGATTTCATTTTAATATGGACATTTGTCAGTTCCCAAATAATACTTTTATAATTTCTTATGCCTGTCTTTAATCTCTTAATCCTGTTATCTTCGTAAGCTGAGGATGTATGTCACCTCAGGACCACTGTGATAATTGTGTTAACTGTACAAATTGATTGTAAAACGTGTGTTTGAACAATATAAAATCAGTGAACCTTGAAAAAAAGCAGAATAACAGTGATTTTTAGGGAACAAGGGAAGACAACCATAAGGTCTGACCCTCTGTGGGGTCGGGCAAAAAGAGCCATATTTTTCTTCTTGCAGAGAGTCTATAAACAGACATGCAAATAGGGAAGATATCACTAAATTCTTTTCCTAGAAAGGAGTATTAATATTAATACCCTCGGAAAGGAATGCATTCCTGGGGGAAGGTCTATAAATGGCTGCTCTGGGAATGTCTGTCTTATGCGGTTGAGATAAGGACTGAGATATGCTGTGGTCTCCTGCAGTACCCTCAGGCTTACTAGGGTGGGGAAAAACTCTGCCCTGGTAAATCTGTGGTAAGACTGGTTCTCTGCTCTTGAACCCTGTTTTCTGTTGTTTAAGATGTTTATCAAGACAATATGTGCACCGCTGAACAGACCCTTATCAGTGGTTCTGTTTTTTCCCTTTGTCCTGTTCCCTCAGAAGCATGTGATCTTTGTTAGATCCTTATTAGTAGTTCTGCTTTTTGCCCTTTGAAGCATGTGATCTTTGTACCTACTCCCTGTTCTTACACCTCCTCCCCTTCTGAAACCCTTAATAAAAACTTGCTGGTTTTGAGGCTCAGGTGGGCATCACGGTCCTACCGATATGTGATGTCACCCCCGGCAGCCCAGCTGTAAAATTCCTCTCTTTGTACTGTCTCTCTTTATTTCTCAGCCGGCCTACACTTATGGAAAATAGAAAGAACCTACATTGAAATATTGACGATGGGTTCCCCCAATATATCCCCATTGTATCTAGGAAGTAACTAACTTGCTTTTGATTTTGCAGGCTCATAGGCAGAAGGTACTTGCCTTGTCTCGGATGAGACTTTGGACTGTGGACTTTTGAGTTAATGCTGAAATGAGTTAAGACTTTGGGAGACTGTTGGGAAGGCATGATTGGTTTTGAAATGAGAGGACATGAGATTTGTGAGGGGCCAGGGGCAGAATAATATGGTTTGGTTGTATCCCCACCCAAATTTCATCTTGAATTCTCACATGCTGTGGGAGGGATTCAGTGGGATGTAATTTAATCATGGGGGCAGGTCTTTCCTATGCTGTTCTTGTGATAGTGAATATAAGTCTCACAAGATCTGATGGTTTTAAAAAGGGGAGCTTCCCAGCACAAGCTTCCATTCTGTCTTGCTGCCACTATGTGAGAAGTGCCTTTTGCCCTCTGCCATGACTGTGAGGCCTTCCCAGCCATATGGAACTGTGATTCCATTAAACCTGTTTTTCTTCCCAGTCTCAGGTATGTCTTTATCAGCGTCGTGAAAATGGACCGATACACTGTTGTATATTTTCTTTGGCAAAATGTCTATTAAGATCTTTTGATAATTTTAAAGATTGGATTTATTTTCTTGTTCTTTAACTTTGAGGGCTGTTCACATATTCTTGGTTAAAGTTCTTTATCAAAACGTATGACTTGTAAATATTTCTTCCATTTAGTTACCTGTCTTTTCATTCTCCTAACAATATCTTTGAATAAGCAGACATTCTTAATTTTGATGAAGTCAAATTTATTAAATTTTCTTTTATGGATTGTGCTTTTGATGTCATAATCTACTAAATCTTTCTCTAACCCAAGATCACAAAGACTGTCCTGTATGTTTTCTTCTAGAAGTTCTATACATTTAGTTTCTGTGCTTTGGCCCATGACTCACTCTGAGTTAATTTTTGAATATAGTATGACATATAGATTGGAGGGTTTTTTTTTTCCATACTGGTTGCCAGTTATTCCAGCACCATTGCTTGAAAAGTTTATTCATTTTCCACTGCATTAACTTTGGATTTTCATTGAAAATCAGTTGTCCACATATGTGTGAATGTGATTCTGTTTCTGTGCTCTTCTTTTTTTTTTTTTTCCCATCAGTGTCTTTTTTTTCTTTACATCAGTACTACACTGTCTGGATTACAATAAGTTGATCGTAAAACTTGACATCAGGTAATATAAGTTCTTTAGCTTTTTAAAAAACTGTTGTGTGTGTGTGTGATATGGTTTGGATCTATGTCCTCACTCAGATCTCATGTTCAGTTGTGATTCCCAGTGTTGGAGGTGGGGTCTGGTGGGAGGTGACTGGATTTTGGGGGCAGTTTCTCATGGTTTAACACCATCTCCCTTGGTGCTGCTGTCATGGCAATAGTGAGTTATTGTGAGACCTGGTTGTCTAAAAGTTTCTGGTGCCTTCCCCAACCCTTTGCTCCTGCACCAGCCATGTAAGATGTGCCTGTTTCCCCTTCACTTTCCCCCATGATTGAAAGTTTCCTTAGACCTCCCCAGAAACTGAGCAGATGCCAGCATCATGCTTCCTCTACAGCCCATGGAATCATGAGCCAATTAAACCTCTTTTCTTTATAAATTACCCAGTCTGAAGTGTTTCTTTATAGCAGTGTGAGAACAGACTAATACCGTTTGTTTGTTTTGGAGACAAAGTCTTGTTCTGTCACCCAGGCTGGAGTGTAGTGGTATGATTTTAAGTCATTGTGGCCACAACCTCGTGATGTCAAGCGATCCTCATGCCTAAGCCTCCTAAGAAGTTAGGACTACAGGCATTCACCACCATGGCCATCTAATTTTTAAATTTTGTGTAGTCTTTGGCTCTTGCTGTGTTGCCCAGGCTGATCTCAAACTCCTGCTTCAAGTGATTTTCTTGTTTCAGCCTCCCAAAGGGCTGGGATTACTGGCATGAGCCACCACATCTGATAGGATTTTGACTGGGATTGTATTGAATCTATAAAACATGTTGGAAAGGATTAACATCTTTACAATATTGAGTCTTTTACAAGTCTTTTAATTTCTCTTGTTTGTAGTTTTGTGTAGGTCTTCTTTCTTGAACTTTGTTAGTGTCTTTTAAGGAATTTGTTTATTTCATCTAAGTTGTCGAGTTTATTATAACATTCTTTTTGATGCTATTGCAAGTAGAATTATTTTGTTAGTTTCCTTTTTGGATAGTCCATTCTTAGTGTATAGAAATTCCACTGATTTTTTATGTTGATTTTGTAACCTGTAATTTTACTGAATTCATTTATTCTAAAAGTTTTGTTTGATAGAGTCCTTAAGATTTTCTACCTGTATGATCATTTCAACTGCATATGTTGATAATTTTACTTTTTCTCTGCCTATTTAGATGGATTTTTAAAGTTGTTCTAACTTGATTGCTCTGGCTAGGACTTCCAGTACTATATTGAATAGCAGTGGCAAGAGTGGGCATCCTTGCCTTCTTCCAGATCTTAGTAGCTTTCGGTTTCTTCCCATTGATTATAATGTTAGCTGTGGGTTTCTAAAAATGTCTATTGTCTTGCCCGGGTGCAGTGGCTCATGCATGTAATCCTAGCACTTTGGGAGGTCAAGGTGGGTGGATAGCTTGAGTCCAGGAGTTCAAGACTGGCCTGGGCAACAAAATGAGACCCTGTCTCTGCAAAAAATACAAAAATTAGCCTGGCATGGTGGCATGCGCCTATAGTCCCAACTACCTGGAAGGCTGAGGTGGGAAGGATCATTTGCCAGGAGGCTGAGGCTCTGCACTGTAGCCTGGGTGACAGAGTTAGATTCTGTCTCTTAAAAAAAAATGTCTCTAATAAGGTGAGATAAATTCCTTCTTTACCTGTTTTGTTGAGAGTTTTTATCATGAAAGTATATTGAATTTTGTCAGTTGCTCTTTTCTACATCTACTGAGCTAATCATGTGGTTTTGTCTTTCATTCTGCTAGTGTGGTATATCACATTGATTGACCTTCATATGTTGAACCATACTTGCATCCCAGCAATAAATTGGCCCCATTTGGCTAGGGCGTACGATCCTATTACTGTGTCGTTAAGTTTGCTAGCTAGCATTGTATTGAGGAGTTTTGCATCTATGTTTACTGGGAATACTGCCCTGTAGTTTTCTTTACTTTTGTTGCCTTTTTATTGACTTTGGAATCAGGGCGATGCTGGCCTTGTAAAATGAGTCTGGAAGTTTACTTTCCTTTTCTGTTTTTGGAACAGTTTTTATGAAGAGTTCATATTAATTTTTCTTTGAATTGTCTGGTCAAATTTACTTTTGAAGCCATCTGGTCCTGGGCTTTTCTTTGCTGGAGAGTTTTGATTAGTGATTCAGTCTTCATGTTTATTAGTTTGCTCAGGTTTTCTGTTTCTTCTAAATTTAGTCTGGGCAGATTGTATGTTTCTAGGAATTTATCTGTTTCTTTTGGGTTATCCAATTTGTTGGCATATAATGGTTCGTAATAGTTCCTTATGATCTTTTTATTTGTGTCATTTGTTGGAATATCTCTTTTTATTTCTTATTTTAGTTATTTCTGGCTTCTCTTTGAGTTAGTCTAGCTAAGGATTTTGTCACTGTTATCTTTTAAAAAATCCAACTCTTTTGTTGATTTTTCTAATGTTTTTATATTTTCTAATTCATTTATTTCTGCTTCAGTCTTTATTATTTTCTTTCTTCTGCTAACTTTGGGTTTAGTTTGTTCTTTTCTAATTCCTTGTTCTTTGAGTTTATTATACTTCCTTGGTTAATTTTCATCAGATTTGAAAGATTTTCAGCCACTATTTTTTCAAATAGTGTTTTTTCTTCTCTTCTCCTTCAGGGACTCTAATCATGAGTACATAAGACATTTCAAATTAATTCATGGTTCATTGATGCTTTTTTCATTCTTTTCTTATTTTGCTCTTTGTTTTGTTTTCCTATTGCTGTGTCTTTAAATTTACTAATCTCTTCTTCTGCAGTGTCTAATCTGCCATTAATTCCATCTAGTATAATTTTCATATCCCACAGTATAATTTTCCTTTGTAGAAGGTCAATTTCAGTCTATTTTCTTTCATATCTCTACTTAGCAAGTTTTATCTTTCCTCTAGCTTTTGAAATAAGAAATGTAGTTAAAATAACCATTTTAATGTCTTTGCTACTAATTCTGTCACCTGCTTCATTTCTTGATTAGTTGCTCCCCACAAGCATACACTGCTCAGTTGTCTGCCAGGTTCTTCCTTTGTGCAGCCCTCTGGGCACTGTGTCATCCTTATGCTCCAAGCTTCATCTCATGAACTTAGGGAGATGGCTGGAGCCCACCTCAGCTCTTCTCTCTACACTGCAGTCTCTCTTTAGGTGGTAAACTGTGGCAATCATAGGGCCCACCTTGTTTGTTTCTCATCTCTCAGTGATCACTGTCCTTCGTTTCCTGATGTCTAGGGTCTTGAAAACTGTTGTTTCATATGCTTTGTTCAGTATTTCAGTTTATGAAGTTGAGAGGGAAAATCTGGTCTCTTTTACTCCATATAGGCTGGAGCCTGAAGTCAATAAGTATATCTCCAATTGATATAATTTCATGAAAATATACTTGCACAGTAAGACTGGTCAAAAGGTAAAGTCATCTGGGCACAGTGGCTCACGCCTGTAATCCCAGCACTTTGGGAGGTCCAGGAGGGCGGATCACCTGAGATCAGGAGTTCAAGACCAGCCTGGCCAACATGGTGCAACCCCATCTCTACTAAAAATACAAAAATTAGCTGGGCGTGGTGGTGGGCGCCTGTATTCCCAACTACTTGGGAGGCTGAGGCAGGAAAATCGCTTGAACCCGGGAGGGCTTGGTTGCAGTGAGCTGAGATTGCACCACTGCACTCCAGCCTGGGCGACAAGTGCAAAACTCCGTCTCAAAAAAAAAAAAAAAAAAAAAAGTAAAGCCTTTGCTTCGACAACATCATCTTTCATTCCACCGCAGAAGTGGAGCCTCTCTTTCGTTTTACGATGACTTTGTTTTTGAATGAATAAAACAGTTGGCAATGAGCCAATTTAAATTATTCCTGTTTTAAAATGATTGTAGATTTCATTATTTCATACTCTTTGTCACTTTTTTTTTTCCCAGCACTGTCTTAGCTAATATTATTTCAAAAATCTGGTTTAGAGGAAGAGATTTGAAAACATAGTATAATAATCTAACCTTTGAGTTCAGAAGGAAAAAAGTATGTTAATCCTAATATTTCAGCAAAGAACATTTAATCTATAAGTTTTTTTTTTTTAATAACAAGATGTACGTGTTCTTTCTGGTAATCTTACATTAAAACCATGGATATTTATGTCAGCCATTTGTGTAAATGCCAACATATATAATTTATTGATAAAGTCACATTAATGATCCCTTTATGTGTCAAGCTTTTTAAACTCTCTAACTACTTTTTGCTGCTTTAGGAAGATGAATAGGCTTGCTAAAAGTAGAAGTTTACTCAGGTGGGCTAAAGAACATAAATTCTATTGACTCATATTGCAGGTAGAGAAACCAGCCCTTTCTTAAATGAGATTTTATTCTGTTTGTTAGTCCTTTTATAGGTATGAATAGACAAAGATCATTATTCAAGGAATTATGCATGAAATATTTTCAGTTGAATTCTAGTGGGGGGAGTTGATGTGCAGTTTGTCATGAAGAATTTTTTTTATTGACAGATAATCTAGATAATGTGACCTTATGCTTAGCCACTGCTTAAGTTACTAAGCTTCTTGCCTGGTGTGTATTTTACTTAATCTTTTAACAAAATGAACTTCCAAATGGACATAAGCATTTAGATATTTGACTAAGGGAGTTAAACAACAACATTTGATAATTAGATCTTTCTAATAGTAGTATTTTAAAATATTTTAAATTTGCTTGCTTTTAAAATACTTTTACCTTTTTACAGAAATAGAGGTTTTAAACTCTTTTACATTTGTCAAATGATTGCTATTAAAGCTTTGTCTGAGTATTGCCATTTTTTCTTAATTGTTGGTGCTTTTAATTTTAAAAGTACATTTTATAATCTAATTATTGCCATGCCGGAAACCTCTCAGGCAGAATTTTAGAGAAGTTCATTTTTAAGGTTTCTTGTGGTCCAGTCTTTATAGAAAATTTTCAGAACTGAAGAACTGTGTGTTGGTCAGAGTGATCTGTTAGTCAATCTATCAGATTTTTAAAAATATTAAATTCAACACAACAATGTTTTGGAACTAGTTTTTATGAGGTAATATTTGTCTAGTTCTTCAGTGCACTATAGCAACAGGCTCCTGGGTTTCTGTTGATGAAGTCAACCTGATACAGCCTGAAAACCAAAACATCTGATGATAGAGACTGTTCTTTGCCTACATGTTCCGTATTAAGTCTTGACCCTGAGTCTCAAGATACCAAGTTGAGTCCACTAAGAAGTTCTAGTGAAAGCACTTTCCCGTTTTGCAAAACATGCCTTCCATTCTTACTGTGATGATGCTTTCAGCTTCCTGACTTCTCATTTTATGGTAGTGCTGTCACAACATAGGACATAGGCCATGTCCAGGGGTGGTTGGATTACCCACCACAGAGCATATACCAGTGGTTTCCACAGTAGAGTTTGTGCATTTCCACGCATTCATAAAGTAAGTCGTTGGACTGTGTGAAGAAACCATTAGAACTTGTATTTATATTTATTGTTAATGATTTTTAAAGTCTTTGTTTTGTCTGTATGTGTCATTGAATAGTATATATGTAGCTTATAAATAATTAAATACACATATATGGGGTATAGATGCTCAAATTTTGTTTTTACTGATGGTAGTATATGATCAAAAAAATTTCAAGAGCAGGTAAGACTCGTATAGAGCATCTGCGCAAGGGTTTGATTCTGGGATCTCCCATTTCCTCCGTCAGTGAGCTTCGTGCTGTGTAAAATTTGGGTGTCTGTGTCTGTGGGTTTTTCTTGTGAGAAGATTCATAGCTCTCACCAGATTCTCAAAGGAGTCTTTGGCCCTAATGATAAAATTACTTCTCTGGGATCTCTGGGCTGAAGCCACTGAAGCTTGTTTTGGTAGGACTATATCTTGTTTAAAGATCACTTCCTAGGCTAAATGAAATGGTACTTTATTTGAAAAATAAAACTTATAATTAGATATGTATTCCTTTTAACAAAGTAAAGTTTTATTAATATGAATAGCTGAGAAACTGTAGCCAAGATTGTTGTCATCGTCTCATAACCATGTGTGACATGTGCTGTGTACTCTTCTGGTGTCTGCATTGTAACCTTTTTAAAAAAGCTATTTTATTGTATGTTTTCATTAATTATCTACCTTTAAAAAATATTTTGGTATATTATTGTCTTTCAATTTCAAACACATTTGTCCTGGGTAGAAGTGGCTACAGAAGAGCTGCTTTTGAGATCTCCTGTTTTTATGACAATGTTTATATTTGGTTTTTCTGTTGTCTCTCTAAGCTGCTTTTGTAGAGGCTATCTGTAGTAGATTATGCCCATTGCATTGGAGTGAGGATGAGAGTTCAGCTCAAAGGTCAACTGATAATGTAAAATTGAGTATAGTCAAAGTTATTCTTGAGATCACCCATAAAAATCCTTAAATCACCCTTAAAATATGAGGTACATAATTTTATTTATACAATTTTATAGACGATTGTTATTATTTATTCTAATTCTTTGTAGTTTAAATTTTATATGGCCCCCAAATAGCTCTATCCTTTTTTCCTTGAAGAATGTTGACATTCCCATTATCTGTCACTTGACCGACACCTGAATGATGTGATTTATTTATCTATCAGTGGTCAGAAAAATCCGACCATTCATGTATTTTTTCCAATAAATACTGGACCTGGCCATGTGCTCATTTAATAGAATGACTAAACTATTTTTAAGTAAAAATACTTTTACAAATGTGTATAGGTGAATTTAAGTAACTTCAATGCATATATTATATCATCCTACTGTATTTCCTGCTTTGCCTTTTTACCCTACAAGCCTATAAGCATTACACTCAGATTAACAATTTTTAATGGAAGGAAATTATCTTGTTTATCCATTTATATAATACATATTAGGTGTGTATAAGACATTATTCTGGGCACTGGGATTATAGGAGTGAAACGAAGTTCCTGTTCTTATAGAACCTACATTCTAGTGGGGAAAACAGGCGATAAATAAGCCAAAAAGAAAAAAAAATCAGTCTGTGTGTGCTATGAAGAGTCGTAATTAGTATAGAAGGCCATGGAAGGTCCAGCTGTTTTAGGTAGGGGAGTCAGAGGTTTCCTCTCTGAGGAGATGGCATTTGCCCAGAGACCCGACTAAAGAGAGGGGACGGGCAGTTCCTCCAGATGGCAGCAGCAGAGGAGGCGTAAGGATGTTCTCAGGCATCTTTTTCTTCGTGACTCTTGCTTCCTGTGATGAGTTACAGCCATCCTGTCTCAGTAGAGCATGCAGTCAGCCATCCTCTCCATGTAAGCAGCACGAGAGCCTGATTTTTAACATCAGCATGAGTTCCGTCGAATGTCAAGGGGCGTCCATTCTGACCTCATTACTCATCACTTGCAAGTGACTGTGGCGTGTATGTGAAGTACGTTAGGGCTGGCTTGAGGCTGTCCCACTAGATAATAGTTACATATTTTAAACTAGGATTTATTCATTAGAGCATCTCACATAACAGAAGTGAGAAAGTCCATAGAATTCGATCTAACTTGTACTTTACTTGTAGCACACTAAATATGTCTTAACCTGATTTCATTAAGGGCTATTTTATTTATTTTTAACAGGAATCACTAGATTTGATCTACTTGGCGACTTTGGAAGGTTTAATTGGCTGGGAAATTTCTATATTGTATTATCCTACAATTTGCTTTTTGCTATTGTGACAACATTATGTCTGGTCCGAAAATTCACCTCTGCAGTTCGAGAAGAACTTTTCAAGGCCCTAGGTAATCCTGAGGTTTATGGGTATTTTTTCCTCTTTCTACTAAATAATAATTTTGACATTTGAGTTAATATTACATCTTCAGCTATTTAGTTTCCCAAATTTGTAAAACCTTAGAGGTCAAATTATTGATCCACTACTTTGTGCAGAATTACTTCATTAAGCCTTAGTTTCCTTATGTGTAATGTAGTGATAGTATCATCTTCTTTTAGGGTTTTTGTGAAGATCAACTGAAATAATTCTTGTAAGATCCTTAGCATAGTGCCTGGCACATCCTAAGAACTCAGTAAATATTAGCCCCTTTATTATGACGATGGTTGTGGTGGTAAGGATGATATGGTATTAAAAGCTTATTTCTTGGTAATAATGCCTTTTAGTTAAAGCTTTTTTGAGGCTTGGATTTTACAAGTATTAGGCTAACCCATGAGTCTCTTCATTAAGCCAGAGAATAAATTCAAGATGAAAATGTTAGCATTCTTGGCATTGATATAATAGAAGAGAGGGGATTTACTATTATGTATTCCAAGAGTCACATGTATTGTAATGTTAAAAACTGGTAGGTTTAGCTAAAGGGTACAATCGTAACCTATGAATGTATTTTTATGCTTATTTCCATGTTAGTGCTAAACATATTTCAAGTTTTATACTTTAAGAATACCAGGACAAAGTAAATTATCTTGGTTTGGGGTTGGGGGGGGGGTGTAATTTTATGACAGAAGAAGGGAAAGGCAGTGACTTCTTGTAGAAAATTTTTAAAAATCCTGACATTAGCTCATTTACCTGAGTTGACATGATTTGAATGCATATGACTCCATATTGGGGCTTTTAGCTATTGTAAAAGGCCACATATTGATGGATTCATTAAGGTCCAGTTTTCAGATAACTTAAACAATATGAGTAGCAATAAAGCTTCTCACATCACCAGGCCTTTCCAACCTTGATGTTTGAGAGGGTGACCTTTGGGAGGCACAAAAGATTTCAGATGAGCTGTCCATATATATTTTACTTTGAATATGCCCTGGGAGGGGATGGCTCATCAAATATTGGCCTGACAGGGAAAAGTCACAGCTCATTTCAGCTGACGCACCAGATAATTTATGCCTTTTAATGCTTAGGTTTAATAAAGCTGGCCCAACTTGAAGTGGGAATCAAACAGTCCTTTTTATCAGATGTCTAGCATTAAAACTTAATTTTTAAGCCTGTTATAATATCAGCAAGATTAGCCATGTCTCAGATAAATTTCCACTTTCCATTCGCTAAATGAGATGGTTGCAAATTAACTGCTGTAAGTTTAGCTTTTGAATTAGGTATTCTGGACATCATTTTGCTAAGAAAGCCGCTATTAAAGTAATAAAACATAACCTGATATAAAAGGCCTTATATGCATGTCAGTTCCTTGACCATAGGAGAGAGTAGAATTAGCAAGAGTTGTATAAAACTACCTAATAGATACATTTACTTTTCTCCCCAAATGTTTTTCAGTATTCTTTGGGGTGCTCTAAGGGGCAATTTATACATAAAAAAAGAGTCTTATTAAGCATATGTAATGTTTGAGTGATCTGAGATCTTAACAAGGATTTCGCCGAGACTTGTAATTTGATTGTAAAGTAGCTATCCCCTTTCTTTCTTTTTTTTTTGTAGAGATTTTTTTCCCCTCTGCTACTGTGCCCATTGATAATAATAGTATACATCTCAGAGAATATCTAGCACATAGTAAACACTAGAAATTTAGCTGTGGTGGTGGTGGTAATGGATGGGATTGTTTCTGGAGTTGTCTGCAGAAGAGACACATCAGAACTTTTCAGAAAGCATAACCTACGTGACAGCCAAGTGTTAGATGTGAACTCAGTTAATCGATCCTCTGTCTTCACTCAGTCCCTTTTCCAACAAGCTTTGTTTTAGCACACTTCCTCAACTCCAACAGCTGTGGGTTCCTATTGTCATTCCTGGGACCCGACCATTTTTTGTGTTGGATTGATTTCTATTTTTCCTTCCCATTCAAACATAGGCTCAGTTTTACCTTTTCTTTCGTTAAGATATGCAGGTGACAGAAAGATTAAAATTTGGAGTGCTATATTAGTTTATGAGTGATGTAAAACTGCCTAATAGGTCAGTTACCATGTGAAATTTTAGGGAGAAAAATCTTTTCCAGGTAGGTTGTTGAGATACCAGAAAGGTCTGAGCTTCATGAAAAGTATTTTCTCAACATCTGCCCTATAGAAGTGCTGCTATGTATGGTCATAGGCCACATGGTGATCATTTGGTCAATAACAGACCACTTGCCTGTGTGACAGTGGCCACAGAAGATGATAATGGAGCTGAACAATTTCTGTCACCAGTGACGTGGTAGCTGTTGTAATGTCCTGGCACCATGTATCACCTTTTCTAGGTTTATAGATTTTTAGATGCACAAATATTTACCATTGTGCCACAGTTGCCAACGGTATTCAGTACAGTAACATGCTGTCTGGTTTGTAACTTAGGAGCAACAGGCCATACCCTACAGCCTAGGTATGGCATGGGCTGTGCCCTCTGGGTGTGTGTAGATATACTGTATGATGGTATCACAGCAACAGAATCGCTTGACAACGTATTTCTCAGAATGTATTCCTGTTGTCCAGCAACATCTGACCGTGTTCCTGTATGTCATTGCGTTTCATTTTTATTAAAGTGCCTGAAGCTCCAGTGCCACAGAAGCTCTTACATTTTCTGCTGCCCTTTCTCCCTGTGAGAGGGCAATGTTGGTCTGTGTATCAGGTATATTATGTAAACAATTGTTATATGATACAGAGAGAAATACATGTAACTTTAAAAGATAGTGATAGTTTTTTATTCTGTGAAATACCTTTGGGTAGTGAGGTATTATTTATGTTCAGTTTATTCTTTTGTCATTTCTTTCTTTTTTGGTAATGTTTTCCATTCTTTTTAATTACATATTAATATTTTGCTGTGGCTTTCCCTACATTTTCCTGCATGTGTGTAAGGGGCAATTTATTTTACTTTATTTAAAATTTTTTTGAGACAGGGTCTCACTCTGTCACCCAGGCTGGAGTGCAGTGGTGTGATCACATCTCATTGCAGTCACAACCTGCTGAGCTCAAGCAGTTCTCCCACCTCAGCCTCCCAAAGTGCTGGGATTATAGGCATGAGCCACTGCAACCAGCCAATTTTTGTGTTTTTCATGAGGATGGGATTTCACAGTGTTGCCCAGGCCTGTCTCAAACCCCTCAGCTCAAACGACCCTTCCACCTTGGCCTCCTGAAGTGCTAGGATGACAGGTGTGAGCCACCACGCCCAGCCTGTGTGTGTGTATTTTAAAATGCAAGTGGGAACCTATCTGTCTCGGGTTAGGTTCCCTGAGAAGCACACTTTAGTTGGGAATCTGCTTGCCAGGAAGAGGTTTATTAGCTGGGTTGGGGAAGCGGAAGAGGAGGGACTGTGCAGAGAGAGGAATTGTGCCGTGATGCAGTCACGCTAGAAGCCTCCGCTGGCCCTCGGGGATGTTGTGACTTCGATGGCCCTTCAGAGCTCCACTGAACTGAGAAGAAGGGGACAGGCTCTTAGGACCCTCACGTGCTCTCCTGGAAGGGGCAGGACTTCCACCCTGCAGCTGTCTTCAGCGTAGGCCATCCCCAAAGGGAGGTTGCCAGTAGGGAGAAGAAATCTCTCATTCCTCAAGGGGATCTGGCCAGCACCTCACAGCTTCCCAAATAACACTTAGCTTTGTAAATCTCCTCTTCTCCCTACCCTAACCCTTTCCCAGCCACTCAACAATATGTCATTTCTCACCATTTTCTTAATTTTTTTGCAGGGCTTCATAAACTTCACTTACCAAATACTTCAAGGGATTCAGAAACAGCCAAGCCTTCTGTAAATGGGCATCAGAAAGCACTGTGAGACACACAGACAGCATCTTCTGCCACCAAGAGACCCGAGAACTCCAGACTCACAACATTCCTGTCCCGTGTAGAAACATTTCCATTTCAACCTTGGCTCCTCTTCAGAACCTAGACCTATCAGTGCCATTTTTTTTTTCATAATCTACGAAGAACTTGGCTATGGCTGATCTTTTTTAAATTTAACTTTCTGATAGACCCTGTAGTTTCCAGTTAAATGCAGATTCCTTACAGACATATAGAACAGCGCAATTTTCTGTAGACATTTGCTCATATCGGTAAATACAATCATCCATATGAAAAAATTGTTTTCACCTGATATGAAAATGTTAGAAGAGGCAAACTCTGGCACTTCTAAAGATTTACTTAAATCCTATTATATACTTTATTCAGAATGTAGAAGCTGACCTGAAAGGCATCCTTGGTACTAAGTGAAGCTTCTTCAGAAAATGCATTTTTCAAATGCAATAGGAACTGCTTGTAGATATCATTATTGCAGTGTGTGTTGGAGCTGTAATGGTTGCAATTATGTTTCTTATTTCCTTAAAAGCAAAAAGCATAGTTTCTGATTTATGTTATAGAATGATACTGATTAGACTTTGAGCCAAGGGGAAAATACTAAATTCTTTTAAACCTGGAGCCTTAGAGAGCCACAGAAATATCTTCTGTTGTACAGTCTAATAAGCTGTGGTAGGAAGTACCATGTAATCACAGTTTAATGACAGTTTATGTATATAATTCAGTATGCCCTCTGATAACATAGTTGCCAGTGTTTATTACACTTGTAACTTGGATTTTTGCCTTATAGGCTATATGTATACTCAGTTTTTTAAAGCATTTTTTTCAGAGATCACTTAATTCCCCGTGCTTCTGTAATGCTTATAAAAAGTATAAATGCTGAGTGGTAGAAACTCCTCTTTCCTCATAGTCCTCAGGCTTTGGTTACTTTTGCATATGCCATTTGAAGCCTCCAGCTTTTACCAGTTTAACATCCAAAGTTCACAGCATCAGCATTCATGGTGTAAGAACAGTTTTGTAGTATAACACGATCTGATAATCATTCAGTTATTAAATTGTAAATAATTATTGGGATGGTTTCTTGGCTTTAAGTCTACTGAATAAAAACTATGAAACTGCACTCTGTGTTAACCATCCACTAGGATAGAATACTGAAAACTGTGCATGCAAAAATAGGAGATGGGCCCATTTGCACACAATTCGTAGTTATGCAATCTACTATATAAATATGTTCACATGCACTATGTGTATGAAAATAGATTGTCTGTGTTCAGACAAAAGTAAAACATTTTTTTCAAATTGTTACATTTAAAGGTTTTCTAGGAGAAATTTATGAAAAACAGGCTGTGTCTATTTGACATCAGAAATTTCCACTTAAACCAAAATAATAAGAAACTTTAATCTGTATATTTACAATCTTCGTTGAGCACACTTCCCCCTTATTTATACATCTGCATTTCCTTCTGAGCTTCACATCTTTGTAAAATGCAGCTTGGTTTTAAAATAAAAGAATATTCATTTTGTGATTCTAAAGAACCTTCAGTAAATACCACCAGTATAGTACTGGTGAATTTCTCAGCATAAAATCGACATACCTAAAAAGTTAATAAAATTCAGCTCTTTTCCAATTTCATTGTTATGCCTATTGAAGTATTAATTGCAAGGTTTGATTTTTAGTGAAGCTTGGGGTCTGTACTTTGAGCAGACCAAGTCAAGGGAAGAACAGAAAGAAAGTCAGGAGTAGAGTAGCATCACTTCTCACTTACACTGCTTTCAGGGCTCATCCAAAGAGTTCCTAGATACTTGTAAAATGTCTGAAATGTTTTCGGTAAAATACTAAACTTTTCAATGTTTAGCTCAACTTTTTTGTTCATTTGGAAGTTTCTCTCCATCCGAGGACTTAAGCCAGTTTTGGATTTGTAAGCCCAGAGTACAATACACCTCCTGGAGGCACCGCCCCATCCGTTGAAGCAAAGGATGTGCATGGGGTGGAAGGACGGCTTCAAACCTGGGACTCAGATGCCTTGAGAACAAATAGATTGTTACAGCCCTGGGCTGCTGCATGATCACACTTCCTCGAGGCTCTTGCTGAGCACATGCCCAAGCATCTGCCTCTGGAGAGACCGACTCCAAATGCAGGTGCTTCCATTGGACCTAGGTTGGAGGCTGCTTTATATGAGAAACTCCAGAAATGGATGCCAGAATATGGAGGCCAAACGTTCTGAGTCCTGGTAAGGACAGTCGCTCTGGGGGTCTTCATTTTACTGCAGTTCCTGCGCGCCAGTGAAAGAGAGGAGCTAGACCCTGGAAGGCAGAGCTGCAAATGCTCATCATCATCAGGTCAATTCTGGAGCTACAATTTTGTTTCTCACTGGATGGGGATGCACTGGTGACTGTATCAAATCAAGCAGTCCTTTTATTCTCTCTCCTTTAGTATCGATTTTAAAGGGCATTAGGCACTATGGTTCCAGAGTTTCTTGGGGGAAACTTTGCAGATTCTTACTAATTGGTTCTGCAATACTTAAATAAATAATTTTACAATTATAAGTTTTCAGATTATAACATTTGTATTAATTTTTACTGATTTTCCAAGATACTTCTTAGATTTACTATTTACATAGCTTTATGTACATTCTCTGTAAAAAGAGACCTCTAAGTATGAGACTTTACATGAAAATGGTACACACATATACACTAATGTTATCTCCTTAAATTGCTGCACTAAGGTGCTGGTTAGTAGAGATGGACGGAGCCTCTCGCGTTTTGCTGTCAGATGCGTTAAAGGCGCATGTACCTGCTCTCAGCGCCAGTGCGGCCTCCCCATCTGCTGGGTGCCCATGGCCCTCTCTGCAGCCTCAGTGATGACCTCGTCTGCCAGGGGCACAGGTTTTCATCATTTACAGGCTCTAATGTGCTTGTTTTGTTGGTAGCACGTTATTTAATGCATAAATGCAGAATTCTTAAGTTTTTTTCTTTAAATGTGAACATAGATGTAGCACCGACTTTTTAAACTTGAAAAAACTGATATGTTAACCTTTAAAAATAACATTTGGACACACTAGGAATTGATTTTTGTTTACAGATTGTTAGTCTTTGTTTCTATGAGATACTTTTAGTGTGACTTTTAAAATGTCTTAGAAATTAAAGTTTTACAAAAAGTGATTTCATATTTGGTTTATAAGCATTTATATATGCGGTTTATTTGTTCTTTTGTTTTTTCCATCTTAAATACCATCATGGCTAAAACTTAAGGGTATTTATAGGCTAATTCCATTTCAGTTTTATAGAGGGCAGTAGTTATTCTGATGAATGCTGAATTAAGGAAGAAATGGATATTTTCTTTCTCTGTTGTGCAGTTAATGGTAGATCAATTTCTTATAACCCAAAATGTAGCATCCATAATTGATAGCATGTATTTTATTTAATTACTTGAATTATTTAGATTTGATTTCTCTAATTTTTTCCATAAAAGGACTGAACAGCACCTACTTGTGGTCTGGGCAGCTTAACCCAGAGTTCTTGGAAGAATAAATGCTGTTAGCATCTGGTTAATTTACTGGCAGACAGAAGCCTACTTATCAGTGGCTTTCAACTTTTTGACCACAGTAAGAAATAACCCATTACACACACACACACACACACACACACACACACACACACTCTCTCTCTCTCTCTCTCTCTCTTTCTCTCTCTGTCTCTCTCTCAGATACACATAAGCAAAAATTTAACAAGACAGTACCCATTTTTCCTAAGTGTGCATGCTGGCGTCTTCTGTTTTATTATTTTTAAAAATACTAGACACAGACACTAAGTTATTTTGTGGCCTCCTAATAGATGGCAGACTTTAGTTTGAAAAGCATCCCTTTGGAATGTGGTTTGAAAGGAGAAATAATACAAAGACCTTTTTGGAGTATTTTTTTTTTTTTTGGTTTTTGAATATTGTTTAGGTAAAAATTATTGCTGCAAATACCACTGAAGCAAAAGTACTGTGTATGCAAATTACTTGTTGCACTGTAGAAAATGTAATTAATATCAGTAGGAGTTCCTAAAACTCACAAATATACAAAATTTCAAAACTTGGTGATTGATCCCTATGTCTTGAAGGAATATTATGCAATAAACTTACCTTTTCAAGAGAAGTTATTTAACTTCCAATTCTGTGTTCTTTAGTTAGGAAAAATTTTTTCAAGGTTAACTATAATCAAATAGGAACTTCAGACAAAACCTCATTATTCTTGGATATGAATTTGGTGTTCTGCTGTTACTTGTAAAGGTGCTACGGAAGTCAAGTTCATGAGCCTGGATTATGAACAGCAGGGCGGCCCTGATGTGAGTGGTTGTGGAGGGCTAGAGTGATGTAGAAGAATCTGTCGTGTCTGAGTGTGAGGAGGTGGAGAGTCACGTGGGGGCTATGGGTCTGAGATCTGAAGTTTTATCAGTTACTGAAACCGTTTTGTGGCTGTTGTAATGTCTTCTCCTTTCCTTTGAAAAGCCGTTACTGAATGAATGATGCCCGCTTACAAACACACTTCAGAACCAAGCACATCTGATACTGCTGTAGCTATTTATATTGATTCTGCAACTTTTCTTTTACAGCATCTTGAAGTCATCCACAGTTGTTCTGTATGGACTCCACAGTAGAGTCAGAGAACTAAGTGACAAGTGGAGCGTCCTCCTCCTGCTCACTTCCTCCTCGCCACCTCTCTGGCCTAGCTTTCCTTCAGTCTGAAGAGTGATTCACTTTTTCTTTTCTTTTTAGTCTTTACTGTGGAATCTCATCAAAGACCTGGAAGCAGGGGTGGTGAGAGGGGCCTGGGGCGTGGTGTGGAGGGTCGAGTGCTCTGTCGTCCTACAGTCACCCCCAGGACCACCTTGCGAAGCCGAAAATACACACCTGCATTTTACCGACAAGAAACGCCACTCAGAAAGCTGCAGACATTTGCCTGGGGTCACGCTCACAGCAGGCAGATGAACTGGATGTAAATACAGGCCAGTACAACCGCAGTCTCATTTTTTCTTTGTTTTAGGTTTTCAGTTTCTTTTTCATTCATCTACCTTACATTTCTATTATCTGGTTGATAAAGATTCATGACAGGTATCCTCATTCTAGATTATAACCTTTATTCTTATGAAATGCCTCCAGTACCACAATTCGCTAAGAATTCTCTTTCTGGACTTGATACTGATTTAATGATTTCCCTCAGCCCGTGGAATGGCAGGCTCCTAATTAAGTGGATTTAAAGGCAAAAAGGGATGTGTGAGAAGGCACAAGAAGTGGCTTCCTCTTGCAAGGTGACTGTCAGACAAGTGGGTTCCAACCTGTTAAAATAAGGAATGGCCGCATCCTGTAGGGACTGCTGTAGCTGACCAGGAAGCCACAATGAGGGCAGCAGACAGGGCTCTCCCTGTCCGCCGAGTCCTCCCATGAACTCATGTTTCTGAAGGCCCCACTCTTTCTTGGTCAGTGTCCCAATTTTCATAGAAGAGACCTGATGAGGCTGTGGAGTAATTGTATAAAAGCTTGCACTATTTTCCTGACTTGACCTGACAATGTGGCATTATCTTCAAATTGTCCAGAGAAGCAGCTACTTCATTCAGGTCCTTTTTATCATTCTGTGGTAGCAACTTGGTCTCCCAAGCCTTCGATGGGCATGCCATTCCATGGCCACTTTTCAGTAAGAAAATTACCTGATTTTCTGTTAACTGTCACAGGCTGCCCTGGACCATTCCTCAGTACTCAAGGGATTTTCACGACCCTCATCCTCAATGAAGTTAGATGACCATTCCTGCCTTTCATCCCACCGATTTTCCTATCTGTTGCCAGCAACTAACACTAGTTCCTGCGTCAGTAAAGTACTGCACTTGGTTGCAAAGAATAGAAATGGATTCTGCCAACATAGGCAGGAAAGGCGTTTATGGGGTGTATGGCATGGCCCACAGATGTGATGAGAAAGCCCCGGGAGAAGTGTTGGGCAGAGCCCTAGGCACAACCTTTCCTGGGCTCTTCCCATCACTGAATGATCCATGCATCTCCAGGACTCTCCTCCTAGATCCAAAGTTTGGGGCGGTGGAATCGGACTGCTCTGGCCTTTGACACGTGCCTGTGCTTTGCTTGCCACGTATGGGGAGGGAGATGTTAGCTTACAGAAAATTGAGGTTCTGTGATTCAGTTTCCCTCTGCTCTCTTAGAAGAAAAGTGCTTACTCATTGTTTAAAGCATTCTCCAAATTAGTCTGCAAATTTTTTGATAGTATACATCATTAAAAAATGAGCACACCCCAATATATGCATATTTATTCATAAATGATACATACATATGTAGCTATATAATGTGTACATCACAAAACATAGGAGAGTATTTTTTCTAAGGGATGAGATAAAAATAAAATAGAAATTTTGGCATTTCTTCTCACATTAGATGCTGGGTTATTCTGAGCCCGTGCCATGTGCATACCCACTTGGCCTCTTCCTCTTAGGCCCACACCCTGCCCTTTCCTTGCCCCTTGTAGTTACCTGTGGCTGGAGTGATGAGCGCCACTTCCAAGCATGGCCTGGAACAACATCCTCCTGCCCCTCCACCAGCAGTGAGAGGATTCACTGGGGACTCTGGGGCAAAGAAGACTGTGTCACAAGACAAAAGGAGCCAGGGTCACACATGGTAGACCCTCACCCTGCCTCACCCATGGCTGACATGGGTTGGACACCTCAGCAATCACGTGTCTTCAGCGAGCCACTGAGATTTGGGGCTTTATCTGTTACTCGGCTAGGGGTAACCTAACCGATGAGACTGTAACTGGTTACTGTAAATAACCAAGCTCCCAGTAATAGTAAACCAGTGACAAAAACAATTCTTATCCAGAAAGATTCACTTTTTTTTTTAATGTATGAACTAAAACAGTCTTTATTGCTCTAAGACATTAAAATTTGCATTTTTTTGATGTTGAATACCACTGAATATTTTATTTTTATATTTTATTACACAGAAATACAGCAATTGTTACAAAACGAATATTAGGAATGGCAAAGGCTTTAGGACAAAGTATTAGTGGAAAACATTTGGAACTTACGGAGTGTTTTACATTTGGAACTTACTTTAAGGAGTGTCGGTCAGACACTAGCTATATCTTAACCTCAATTTTTAGAAGTAAGCAAGCTCTCATTTTTTGCTATTCATATTTCAAGTGATTAAACTCATAAATTTGAAATTTACTTTTTAGAGACAAAAGACTAAAGTTAGGTGGGCTGTCAGCTTTTAAAATATACTAAGATTTCCTACAACTACCAATAGCTTATTTCCCTGGGAAACAGATTACATTGTAGTACTTAACCCAGAACTCATGCATTTCATCCAAAATGATGGTAAACTTTTTTCCTCAGAATTACCTAACTTTCCTTGACTATGAATTCAACATTCAAGAATCTTCTTCTGGTAGCAGGAGCGGCAGAGAGGACAGGCATGGAAAGGAGGCCTGTCTCCCACGGAGAACTCCTCTAGTGCGAGCAGACACGCATGGTGGAACACGTGTGAGCAGGACAGGAGGGCCATCTCTCGGGAACGCCGGCCGGCACCCACGCTCTGACTGCCAGCAGGGGAGAGAGGGGCCAGGCAGATGGAGCACTCGTGGGCCTCCCGGCGCAGAGCCTGCAGCACACAGGACAGGAGGAGGCCACGCGGGTTAGTTTCATCACAGCAGAAAGTTACTTAAACTGAAATGAGAACCATGTGCCCCGAGACGTGGGTCTTCTAAACATGCAGAAGTTTCATTCTGTGTTAAAATCACGTGAATTTTATATATATACTCTGTTACTCCTGGGAACTGTGGAAAGGTTTAGTAACCCACCTGTGATAAGCAATTTTAAAACAAAAATACTTCCTAAAATGCTGACCATTAATATTTCCTTTTAATTAAGCAATCAAGAGGACTGTTTTTCAAAATACTTGACTAACTGCTAAACTTTTCCAAACTTCCTAATTTTATGGTTTTTAAAGTTTTCCCCGCCTTGACTTGAGTCATCTCAAGGTCGTTTTCAGGCTGGAACTTTCAGGAAACCTTCTGGGAAGGCGATCTGTTCCCTTCGGTGTTTTCACGGTTCACAAAACGGCATCATCCCACAGGAACTTCCAGAATTTCAAACCGAAGGGACTTTTGCCGTCACCCTAAAGCCCATGACAAAGGTCCTACCACGGGTGCAGGGGCAGCTAGGGCAGCGGTTACCCGGGCCTGACACTCCTAGGCTCCCCAAAGTAAGTCCTCAACCTCCCCGCACATGCCACTTCCCACCGCCTCGGCCCACGTGCCACTCCCCACCGCCTCGGCCGCTGCAGCTGAGTCTGCTGGTCGCCAGGCTGCCAGCCAAGCCTACCTGCACTTGGATTTTCTCCCATTCCTCTTCTGTGATCTCATGGCCACATTTTTCTTCCAACTGCTGAAGAACACTTCGATTTATGGCCAAGCACTGATCGATTTCTGCAAAGAGCTCTTCAATGTTGGTGCTGTATGAGCACAGGATGCGGTGGCTGATTTCTGTGAACTGAGGAGGACAGAGGGAGGGGCAAGCTCATAGCCGAGCTTGGTGGAGGCTGCAGGGAACTGCCTCGAGCCTGACCACCTAGTGTGGTAACCTTCCTCGTCCCTGTCTTCAAATAATGCTTTTTAGGGAAAGAGACATATGTCTATTTTACTTAACTATAAATCCAGATTATCTGGACAGATTACCACAAGAACCCCTATCTGATGGAGTTTAGAATACACTACCCCAAAATAGGGCACCTTGGCATACTGAATATTTTAAGGAAAAAACGTTCCTTCCCAAAGGAATTTGAGAAATGACAGCTGCAGGAGGGACCGTCTGACCTCTCCCCACCCCGAAGTGGGTCATAGGACCCTCCTGTGAGAGGCACCCTCGTCTCCAAAGACGGAGGGAGCCGGGAGGAGACTGAGCACACAGGCCTTGCCGTGGTTCCCACCAACCACCCTCAGCTCACTCCCCTTGTCCTGTCACGCTTCCCCACGACCTCCGCGTCCTCATCCAACCTAGCATAGAAGGCGCTCAGGCGTCATTGTCTCTCCAGGTCTCTGCCGTCTCTTCGGGTCTCCCCGTCTCTCCGGGTCTCTGCTGTCTCTCTGGGTCTCCACTGTCTCTCTGGGTCTCCACTGTCTCTCTGGGTCTCTGCTGTCTCTCCGGGTGTCTGCTGTCTCTCTGCTGTCTCTTCGGGTCTCTGCTGTCTCTCCGCTGTCTCTCCGGGTCTCTGCTGTCTCTCTGGGTCTCTGCTGTCTCTCCGGGTCTCTGCTGTCTCTCCGGGTCTCTGCTGTCTCTCCGGGTCTCTGCTGTCTCTCCAGGTCTCTGCTGTCTCTCCGCTGTCTCTCTGGGTCTCTGCTGTCTCTCCGGGTCTCTGCTGTCTCTCCGCTGTCTCTCCGGGTCTCTGCTGTCTCTCCAGGTCTCTGCTGTCTCTCCGCTGTCTCTCTGGGTCTCTGCTGTCTCTCTGGGTCTCGCTGTCTCTCTGGGTCTCTGCTGTCTCTCCGCTGTCTCTCTGGGTCTCCGCTGTCTCTCCGGGTCTCCGCTGTCTCTCTGGGTCTCTGCTGTCTCTCCAGGTCTCTGCTGTCTCTCCGCTGTCTCTCTGGGTGTCTGCTGTCTCTCTGGGTCTCTGCTGTCTCTCCGGGTCTCTGCTGTCTCTCTGCTGTCTCTTCGGGTCTCCGCTGTCTCTCTGGGTCTCCGCTGTCTCTCCGGGTCTCTGCTGTCTCTCTGAGTCTCTGCTGTCTCTCCGCTGTCTCTCCAGGTCTCTGCTGTCTCCAGGTCTCTGCTGTCCGCTGTCTCTTCGGGTCTCTGCTGTCTCTCCGGGTCTCTGCTGTCTCTCCGGTTCTCCGCTGTCTCTCCGGGTCTCTGCTGTCTCTCTGGGTCTCTGCTGTCTCTCCGCTGTCTCTTCGGGTCTCCGCTGTCTCTTCAGGTCTCCACTGCCTTAGGAAGGCTTCCATATCACATGAGACTTATTAAGTAAATCTGTGTAATTTTCTCTTGTTAAGCTTTTTGTCTAATTTACAGGGCTCCAGCTGAAGAATTTGGGTGGGTAGGGAAAAGGGTATATTGTTTCCCTCCCCTGCTGTTTTCTTGATTGTGAACTTTGACCATTAGCAGGAACACATTTGAAAAGTTGAGAGAAAAATTCGAATTTTGCAGGATGAGCTCTGTCCCACAGAAACATACTGTGAGCTACGTAATTTTAAAATTTCTGGCAGTCACATTAAGTTTTTTAAAAGGTGACATTAATTTTAATATTGTATCTGACTCAACACATCCAAAATATTATCACTTCAACGTTTATTAATTGAATACAGTACTTTGTTTTTTTGGTATTTTTGTTTGGTTTGGTGGAGACAGCATCTTGCTCTGTCACCCAAACTGGAGTGCTTGGGGCCATCAATGCTCACTCAGCCTCGGCCTCCCGGGCTCAAGCCATCCTACACTATAAAGGTCTGAGTGATTACAGAGCGGCCACTGGTGTCATCTGAGGCATGGGGAGGTAGCTCATTCAGGGCCACACCAGCAGTTCCTTTTTAGGACGTGTGAAGATGAATGTAAAGCAAAGGAGAATAAGGTGTGTAAAAGGTTATGCCAGTGGTGACTGTCAGCCACACTTCTTGCCTCTTGCTTGTCCTTTCAAGTGCAGAGCTGTGGCCCACCCAGAGATGACATCTCCCATTCCCCCATGCCCAGGTGGGGCCACATGAAGTAGTTCTTCCAGATGGACGTGGCTCGTGTCTCTTCTGGGTGTTCCCCAGGCCTGGGGGGTGGCAGATAAAGGACAGAGGGAGACAGTCCCGAGCCTCACAGGCTGGCATGTTGCCTGCAAGCCAGGACACCTGAACTGTCCTATGAGACCGAAGCTCTGGCTTTCAGTCACTGAAATTCGGGGGGTTATTTGCCCAGCAGTTAGAAGTGCCCTGATTCAACAGTTACATCTCCTTCATGGAATCGGGCTTGAAGCACAAAGAAGGATGAAATGAACAAGGCCCGTGGGGATCTCACACATTTAGATATGTGATGGGGAAAATGCATTTTGATGGTCCATGACTGTCCAGGTTTCAAATATTCTAGTCTACTGGAGACCTCATGTTCACTTTTTCTTTTTTTTTTAATTAATGTGGAGCAACCTGGCAGAATGTAGTGTGTATTTAAATCACCAGACTTCTGAAGGTGCCTTTGAGGACATGGAGTTCTCTTCCAATTCTCTCCCTTCTGCAAAAAGATCGTGAGACAGCGCAGGGTGGAGTGCTGTGGAGACTATGAGCTGCCTTTGTCCCTGGGATGTGAGAAGAATGAGGATTGGCTTTAAGGATGAGAGGTCCTTTTGAGTAAAGAACATTCTGTGAACACAGCAGGCGGTGCACAAGGGTTGGGGTTTGAATGAAGGGGGTGGCTGAGGATCTTCCAGGCACCTGTGTTTTGGGATTAGCCGTACTTGGAAGCCCGGTGGAAGCTGCTTTTCTATTTATGAGTCAAATTCTCTTTCACTCTGAATGTAATTGTAATTGCCAAGCAGCTGTATCTTAATTTAGGGTCTTCAATTGGTAATGTTTCCTAAAGCTTTAATTGTAATTTTCTTTGTTCCTTGGCCTTTCAAATATCTAATAATATCTAAATAAATTATTGAAAGTAGAAGAGTTCTCTATACGTTGTAAAAGGAAAAATTACTTGGAAATATACACAGTTACCTCCAATTGATGCTTTGTAATTCAGGTTTTCTGTAAATTGTTTTTAAGTGTGAGATACTTTCCACATATGCCTGAAAAGCAAGATCTTTTCTTCCTTCAAAATTAAACCTCAGAAAAAGGGTCACATTCCAGTCCAGACCTTGCAAAGTGTTTCCAAGTTGTGAGGTATGTTCTGAGATTAGTTTTGAACATAAAAGTACTATTTGGAATGACTGATCAATTGAATGAAATGATCGATATGATCTGGGTGTTTATTCTCAAAGTGGGGCCCAGACAGGCAGCCTCAGCTCCTGGGAATCGGTGAGAAAAGAGGAGCTTCAGGCTTCACCCCAGGCCTGCTGAGGCCACAGTCCGGGTGGGGCGCGGGGTAAGCCCTGCGATCTGTGTTTTACAAGCCCTCCAGGTGATTCTGAGACCCACTCAGGTTTAAGAACCACAGTCATAGAAGTTACGGATACATTTTTTAAATATGCAAAGTTATTTAACACAGCATTAGTTATCATTCCTGGAGGTATCACCTCCCAACTCCAAGCAGGGGTATCGCTGTGAGTGCACTTTCAGAAGCCACTTGAGAGAGGAACAGAGTAAGTGTGCGGGCCACATATAAATACATATGTACATCTATATGCATTTATGTTACAGTATCACCTGTGTGTGCATATATTCTCTCATACATGAGTGTATCTCTCTCTCTACAGGATGCCTGGAGCAATCCCAGCTGTCCTGATGTTACATGAATGAGTTACTTAGCTCAAGATAAACTTCCAAAGACAGCATCATTAGGACTTTTTAAAGTACATTTTCCTTCAAACACTTTAGATGGAAATAGAGCTCATATGCTCTCAACAACTGTGCCGGGCGACTAAGTGGCCCTACTGATGACAAAGACCCTGAGGTCCAATACTGATGTCACCTAAATGCCTCCTTCTGCCTCAGTCACTGTGGCATACAGGTCCTATCTCCCTTATTAGAACGTCAGTTCCTGGGGCCAGGAGTGTTGTTCTTAACACTGATAATACCATCCAGGGTTTTTAAAGGGTTTTGCATCTGTCATTACATCCTGCCTTTAAACCCTCTCAAGAGCTCAGTACATGCACTGACCATAGTAAGCGCTTGTTGAAAAAAACAGACTTGTCAATTTTGCATCTATACCAAATAAATCTCAGGGGGGGGTGACCCTTAACACTTAGTGCTCCAGTCTTAATGGTAACTGGTGTAATATAGCAAGAAAGCAAATAAATGCTTAGGATATGTTAATATACGTAAGAATCACAAACTAATTCCACACTCAGGTGTGTGATTCCACAGAAGAAAACCTCGCATGGCAGACGCAAATATTCCTTTCCACAAGTTTTGATGAAATACTCCATTCCACAAGTTTTGATATGTACTTTTGCTATTCAATTGAAATTTCTTCTAATTTCCATTATAATCGTGTCTTCGATTAATAGGTTATTTAGGACTCTTTATTTTCAAACGTGAGATATTTCTATTTAAAAAAAAAAAGTTTTATTTCTAGCCGCAGCTGCACTGTGATCAGGGAACATACTCTACACGACTTAAGTACATGGACATAAAGATGGTAACACGAGATATTGGGACGCCTGGGGAGGGACACAAGGGCTGAAAAACTAACTTTTGGGTACTGTGCTCATGAGCTGGGTGACAGGATCATCTGTACCGCAAACATCGGCATCCTGCAATACACCCAGTGACAAACCTGCACAGGAACCCCTGAAATCTAAAAGCTGAAATTATAAAACATAAATGTCTCCATCTGTGATGAAATTTGCATCATGGACAAGTATATGGTCAGTTTTTATAATGATATTTTGTACTTTGAAAGAAAGTATGTGCTACAGTTGCTCAGTACGGTGTTCTACACCGTTCTCTCTGATAATGCCTTTGCTTTAAAGTCTTGTCAGGTATCAATACATCAGCTTTCTTCTGCAGAGAGTTTATGTGTATATTATAGTATGTGTGTTAACACACTCACACACGCACTGTTCTGATGTTTTCAGGCATTTCTGCAGAGAGTCACATGTACATAGTCTGATTGGTGCTGGAGCACTCAGCCCGCTTGGTGTTGTCACTGACACCCATCCTGCTCCGTGTCTTCCATCTGCCCTGCCATTGGTTTTTTAATTTTTGCTCTTTTCAATTAAAGTTTTCTATTCATTCTCTTTACCGTTTTGAAGGTTAAAACTCTGTTTCTATTCTTTTAGCTATTGCCCTAGAAGTGCATACTTACATTATTAAGGTCTAAATTGGAATTTTTATCCCTTGAACCAATACAAGGATCTGAGCGTACTTAATTTTCCTCTCCTGCTTTATGTTACCTTTGTCATAAGCTCTCTCTCTCTTTTAACCTGAGACATGATGATTCTTGTTTGGTGGAATCAATGTCTATTAGATTTACTCACATTTTTACCACTCACATCTCGGATTTCCCGTCTGGGGCCATTTTCCTTCCTCATGAAAGGCATCCTTTAGAATTTCCTTTAATGAAGACATTCTAGTGGCACACTTTTTGTCTGGCTTTTCTTTTGCCTCTCTTCTTGAATGTAATTTTCATTTGGTTCATATGGAAGTCTAGGCTGACGGTTAGGTCTCTTCCGAGACACGGAGATGTCACCTCGCCTTCTGCCGTTCCCACTGGGAAATCTGCAGGTCCCAGGGTTTGCCATCGTCTATCCTCGTTCCTGGCCACTTCCAAGATGACTCAGTGCCTCGTGTTCTGCAGGCTCACTGGACACTTGAACAAAATCATATTGGGCTTTCTTGGGCTTCTTAAATCTGTGGCTTGTATCTTCTTCAGATCTGGAAAATTCTTAGCCTTCGTTGCTTCAAGCCGTTGCCTCTGTCCCACGTGTTCTCTTTTCGAATTCTGACAGTGATGTCCTGCGCCACATCCTTTCTTAGGCAAGTCATTTCCCTGGACCTGCTTTCCAGGGGATGCGAAACACAGGGCCCCCCTTGCAGACCTGACTCCTCAGTGAGCTGAAGGCAGGGCCTGACTAGAATGTGTGTGTATCAAGAGCCAAAGTCAAAACAGTACAGCCAGCCGTGCTTAGCATCCAGCTCTTCTGCAAAGAAGGAAATGTGTGTGCACTAGGGGGTGGGAAATACGAATTGTGTACTTTTGGTGATTCCACGTATGAATTAAATGCTCTAATATTTGCACTTAAAACTGACATTCTGGTGTAAAGATGCACTGTGAAAGTCATAAAATTTATAATTTAATTTTTTCTTAGAATAACATTAAATAGCAAATAAAAAACACGACATGACCACTGGAGAGACAGGCCACAGAAGTACATACAGCTTTATATTTTTAGTACTTGAATGGCACTTTCCCCATGTTTTCTTTCTTTTAAACAGGGATCTGTGTTTCATTTTCATGGCACTAGGCCATGACCGCCCGCCTTCCTGTCATCTGGAACAGAGTCCCCAAGCCCCGCGTGCTGCAGCCCCCACTGCACGTCTCCTCTGGTTCATTTGGGCCTCCCCTCCATGGGCACGCCCTGCAGAGGCTCCCAGGAAGCGCCTGTGCTGGAGGGGCCCAGCCATGGCCCTTTCTCCCTGGGAGTCCCCGGCCCTGCCCTCTTCACCCTCTTTGGTCTGGGTCCCAGCTGCTGACCTCGCACCCCCGGGGCTCTGAGAGCAGTTTCCAGTGTTCACGTGGCTGCTGGTCGCCCTCTTGAAAATGATCTATCTGCTCAGCGCCCAGCTCAGGGCCTCACAGGGGTCTGGGTCCTGGAAGGGTCACCTGTGCCCAGCGGTTCCCACTCTGCCAGCCCGCCCCTCCCACATGCTAAGCCGCGCTGCCCTCTGCCTGGACAGAGGTTCCAGGGAACGGCACAGTTCCTCCATTTGGGTTCAGGGTGCATCTCCTCAGACATTTCTACCTTATTGCAAACATCTCACCCCTCACTTCACTCTCTCTCCCCTTCCTCTCTGTATTTTTCTTCCTGGCACTTATTCTTGAAGATTCCAGTGGCTCACGCTTGTAATCCCAGCACTTTGGGAGGCCGAGGCGGGCGGATCATGAGGTCAGGAGATCGAGACCACGGTGAAACCCTGTCTCTACTAAAAAAAATACAAAAAATTAGCCGGGTGTGGTGGCGGGCGCCTGTAGTCCCAGCTACTCAGGAGGCTGAGGCAGGAGAATGGTGTGAACCTGGGAGGCGGAGCTTGCAGTGAGCCGAGATTGCGCCACTGCACTCCAGCCTGGGCGACAGAGCAAGACTCTGTCTCAAAAAAAAAAAAAAAAGTTATAACAAAATATTTTATGATTTGTCTCTCCCCAGCTCCCTGCAGGAAGGGTGCCCTGCAGCAGGCAGGAACCACCCGAGCGGCCTCCACATGCACCTGGACAGGCGCGGGCTGGGTGCTCACACCTCGGCCCTTACACCTGGGCCCTTGCACCTGTGTCTGCGCGGAGGAGCTGGTCAGCACACCCTTTACAATGAAGGCTCGCAAGGTACACAACTCCAAGTGCCAGTCCGTGAAAGCCGTTCACATAGACTTTTAATACAGTTAAGTCTAATTTATATTTTAATATCCACTCACCCTATGTAACCAAATATCATTTTTATACTTATTAACAATTCATACTTTTTTCTTCCTTAATTTAAGAGGAATTAAAGCATTTCCTCAATGAGAAAAACAATTCCCTTTATATGTAATGGTGGTTAAAGACTATTAATATGCATTTTAATCAATCTAAAGTAAATAATTTTAACTTAAATTTACCACTTACAGGATCCACACGGTGAATGACAACAATTTCTAAACGGGCTGGGGTGAAAAGAGTTGGTAAATTGCTCAGCTGCCATAGAACAGGCACTGTGCTAGCCCGATGATCTGGATGACAAATACTGGTTCCTTTAACAGAGAGCTCCTGTGTAGCAAGAAAAGCCCCGCTGACGATGGAATGCATGCTGCTGTGGCACTGGACTCCGGGAGACACGGAGTGAGGGAGGGATCGCCAGGCTCCTTGGAAAGTCAGCCTACAAGGGGCTCTGGGCAGATGCAGCCAGTGGGACGGGGACCTGGGAAGGAAGGAGTGAGGACACAGAGGCAGAGGGACGCAGGGTGGCAAGACCCAGAAGTGCAAGTCACTGGAGCCAGGCTCCACCCGCCTCCCCTCGACAACCTCTGTCCTCTGGGAACACTCTCCCAGGTCACTCCCCATGGGCCACCCTCCTTCCTTCTTGTTCCTTCCTTTCCTGTGTGAATCTTATGGTCCGGCCAAACTTGTTGACTCAGTTCAGTGAATCACTGTTAGATTTTTCTGTTTCCTTGACTGCACATGAATGACTGGTGGGATCCATGTGTCCCAGGTACCTGGGCTGGAGGTGACCTCTCTGAGCTCTCACACACGTCAGCTGCCCAGTGTTAGCTTTTTCCTGTGTGCATTGCTTATCTCCTTGAATGAGTGCCTTAGATTCAGGGAAGCACCAATTCATCTTTGTAAGGCCCTTAGCATTCAAGAAATTTTGACTTTAGGTTTGCAACACATGAGAAATGAGAGCAAATATATGCCTCAAATGTACATATTCCAAAGGAGTGCAGTAGAAATCCTTTTTGGGGGAACTGAGAAAAAACACTGCCTACCTCAAATGATTTTCAAGTTACTTCCAGTGTCAAAATTCAGTAAAACATCAACTTTAGCTTATAATCATAACATTGACATTAGCTTATTAATAAAAATACTGAAAGTCCTTCCATAGACATTTATGACAAATTTAAAAAGTGAACTGGGATGAATATTCTTATAGCTTTGAGTATTCAAGGGTTAGCAAGGGTGATACTTTTAAAAGTCAAATCAACGTTTATTAACTATTGTAGTTAATTCAAAGTAATATCCTATGGGTAGCTACTATTAAATATTTTTGTCAGATTCTTCTGTGTGTAGCTTTCTTTATTCCTTTATTTACTCCCTCACTTTTCATGTGGGTTAGATGACCTTAGTAACTGAAAGGGCAAGAACTGTCAAAAACAAATGACAACTGACTTCTAGTTTTTAAAGAAGTGGTTGATACTATGAATTCTACAGAAACAGACAAAATACCTAAACATTTTCAATTTTACAAAGAATGAATGTCTTAATGTATAATTTTTCCTTTTAAGCCTCACATATCAGATACCTGATAAACTAAGTAAGAGTTTGAGTTATTGATATGTAAAACAATTACTGGTCATTTACAAGTAACAAGCTGGCTAAACATTTTAAAAAAATATACTAACAAAAGCACCCAGGTGAACTCTGTCTACCCAGGAGGGCTTTTTAAGTGATCCATCTTGATGTCAGCAAATTGCTTACTAATGTGTTGACTTATGGCCGCCCTCAAAAGCAAAATGAAAAGCCTGGAATTTACAGCATATCAATGAATCAGTTGATAAGCTTTTACTGGTTTAATATCCTTCCAGTCTTGCTGCTTGGAGCCACTTCAAGGTAGCAACAGAATGTTTGCCATCTCTATGTGATAAAGGAAGTCAAAGGACTAAGCAAACTTTAAGACCATTATGCTGTTTGGTGAGATGTAAATGAAAAAAGTCAGAGAAATCTTGTGCTGGAGGGTGTGGGAGCCAGCAGCCCCTAAAGCCGCCGCAGCATCTGACAAATCACTCACCCCACTTTCTAAACAATGTCCGGGACTTTTAGCTGGGGTGGAGATAATATAATGCACTTGAGAAGTTTTAATTGCAGCAATAAAAGACCCTACCTCAATCATATGACATATGCTAGTAGAGTTTCTAGATAAGGATCAAAGGCAGTCAGGCCCAGCCGCTGCATTCTGGGCAACACTGGACTTTCTGTACACACCGGTGCTAGGTATTAGTAGAACAGCTTGAGTGACCTTTCCAGGCCTCTTTGATCTGCATTCCTCAAAACCTGAATGAGTAAGTGTTCGAGGACTACTGTATCATCCCAAAACAGCTCAAACACCCTTTCTGACACAGGCATTTCTGAGTGAATTTTTATTCTCTGACACTTACCTAAGGGTACAAAACTCAACATGTGACCTTTTCAATTCTTACCACAAGACTTCAATATAGCTGAAAGGATCTACATTGTAGCACGACATCACTGCTGTGGTTGGGTTTTGTTAGGAATGTGTCAGTGACATCTTAGAGCAACACAACTTTGTGAAAAGAAACCTGCAGTGTATGCAAGCATTCCTCTTCACAGAAAGAGGGCCCCTTTTCACTCGTCAACACCCAAAAGGTGCCTGAAAACTAAAGAAAAGACTTCAGTAACTCTCCCTGTAGTAGAGGAGTAAAAATTTAGGAGCAAAGTTCGACAAGCAAAATAGATTAATTTATAAAAACAGAATGGCTTGGGCTAATCTCATCCTGAGTATTAAAAACATATCCCTCTTGGTGAGATCCTAAAACATATAAGGGAAACAAACACTTCCTAATCAGCTATGTCTAAAAATATCAAACTATTATCCCTCCTTGCCCTCCTTTCTATTGATTAGACTTCTCTTTCCCTAAAGGCAACTTATCTTTGATCGAAACCAATGGTTCCCAAGTATAGCAAACAAGTTTTCAACTATCTGCCAGCCCAAGAAAGAATAAATTCAATGGAGTGAAATATGTGTAAGGCCAAATGTCTGCAGTGTGAAAGGAATATCCTTTAGTGTGCCGTCAGGTACTTTTTTCTTTTCTGGTGTTAAAATGATTTTACTTTTACGCAATGATTCTGATGGTACGTGGTGTTTTGCTTTTACCTCTAACTTTGTAAGGTAAGTTTAAAAGGTTGGCACTGACTTTGTTGAAGCCCCAACTTTCTCTCCTAGTTCAGCAGAGTCTAGAAGACTGAAAAGCACTGACTCGAGTGCAGAATTGAGATGGCTGGTGGGTGGGAGTGGAGAATCAGTCACTGACAGACGAGTCAGGGGAGCTGGCGCTGACGCACCTTTACCGTTGGAGTGCGTCACGTGATTGATTTCTCCTAGTAATTTGTGATTTCAGTTTTTTTAGGTTAAAAATAAAATGAATTTGCAATAGTTTAACGTTCACCAACAGTGAGAATGGAGATGCCGCTTAGAAATGTAGCTGCTGGTTTCACATGTTATTCCCAGACTTAAAAACTGTTGTTCCCCAGGTCATTAAGCATTTGCCATAGTCAATCTTGTTAATTGCCACACATTTTGCTTTGTAAGATTTCCAGTTTCTAGAATTCAAACCTCAGAGTTCCATACACATAGAAGTATGGAAGGGGTGATGAGGTGAGCGCATGTGAACAGACTCAGGGGTGGCTTCCCATACTATGCAGAAAAACCTGGCATGCCTGGAATTTCACTACATTACAAAGCTAGTCTCTCACTCAGAGGGGCCTTGATAAAGTCATTGTGCATTTTGGCTTTGGAATTTATTTTTAATGGCCGTATTACTAGGAAACCTATAGGCACCGATGAATCTGAAGCTGGGCCTTATTTAGTACACATTTTTAGTTCTGAAGAACTTTTGGAAATATAAAGGACAAATGTAATGAGAAAATGAAGACTGAGTTGAGAACCTGAGACCAACAATTATATTTTTATTTTAAATATCTTAATTTGTGATTTCTAGAAGCTTAAAAAGCCTCATTTTACTTATAATCTTATGTTAAAATTTTTATAGGTACTTAAGCAGTTCAATTTTCTTTTTTTTACTGAAACATATGTTTGTTTCTTGGTGAAAATAAAATTCTGTTTCTATCATTGGAAAAATGACATTTTCACATGTTATGCCCAGATTAAACTAGATAAACTTGATAATAGTATATACTATTATGCTAGATGAAAAGAGTCTTTTCTAAAGGCATCTGAGGATGATGATGACTTTCTTTACTAAGATAGGGTCTGTGTATTATTTGTCTCTCATTTATTATTAAGCTCTTCCAGTTTTGAGCTGTAAAATATTCTACTCATATGATTACATCTTTAAAAAAGAACAATAAAATAGATGCAACCCCTAAACATTAATATATAATATATACGAGGAAATTCTCCACTGTACTAAACATGTAAACCAAGATGATCATTTTGCCTTGTCAACCAGGACAAATTACCACCTAGTGTGTTCTTTCAGTGTTTTTCTTTTTCTTTCTTTTTTTTTTTTTTTTTGGATGGAGTTTGACTTTTGTCGCCCAGGCTGGAGTGCAGTGGTGCGATCTTGGCTCACCGCACTCTCTGCCTCCCAGGTGCAAGCGATTCTCCTGCCTCAGCCTCCTGAGTAGCTGGGATTACAGGCATGTGCCACCACACCCGGCTAATATTGTATTTTTTAGTAGAGAAGGGGTTTCTCCATGTTGGTCAGGCTGGTCTCGAACTCCCGACCTCACGTGATCCCCCCCACCCGCCTCAGCCTCCCTAAGTGCTGGGATTACAGGCATGAGCCACCGCGCCTGGCCCTTGCAATGTTTTTCTACAGCCTTCAGAACGTTGTAAAAGCCACCGTGGCAATCGTGCAATGTACCCTGTGCATCGGAGCTGAATCTGAGATCCAGGCTCTCTCCCAGCTCTCTGAACTGCACACGTTCTGTTAGGATCGTAGTGTTTTGTCTGTTCCCTCATTATCTCCCCTGACTAACAAAGCGCAGGCAAACAGCAGGGACCCAGGAAGCTATTTGACTCTATTAATTTCATGTATCCATTAAAATGTATTTAAGAATGTAATCCGTGCGGAATGTTTTTGGCAGTAACGTATAAAGCAGTGTTCTTTAATCCCCCTTCAGATGAATGAACTCAATTTCCCAATTGATTTTTCTCAAATAATTTTTTTCTCCACTGGTCTGAAATATCTTCTTTAGTACACTAAAATTTCCTGTATGCTGAGATGTGTGACTTTCTACTGTTTCATTGTTTGTCAATTATTCCCCAAGAATCTTAGTTGCCAAATTTGTATATTTTGATATCTAACAAGACTGTTCTATCTCATCAATCTGTCTTTAAAAAAAATTATTAGCTCTTCATACCTCTTTAGATAAACTTTAGAGTTAACCTGTAAAATCGTAAATGCACAGCCAGTCCTACTCCTTTGGGAGTTAGAAACTACATTAAATTTATATAAGGTAAGTGGACATTTTTACTCATTCCAGTGTAAAATGTCTATCATTTTATTCAAGGCTTTTATTCCATCAGAAAAAAATTTTTCTTATCAGTGTGGTACATTCCTTGTTTGGCTTATTTTAATATAAATATAATTTAAATTATAATATACATGTATGGATTTATATAATATACATAACATATATACACATACGTGCACACACGTATTTTGTTTTCATGTGTTACTGGCAAGGATTGGCTCAAGTGTGATGACAGTAAGTAACCTAGTTTTCTTTACGGTTTTACTCTCCAAAACAATGTGTTCTTAGTATTTGACACATAGTTTTTACTGTGACAAGGAAATTTCATTCTAGTTCTAGTGTCTGTCATTATTAAGAATGGCTGTTAAGGCCAGGCGCAGTGGCTCATGCCTGTAATCCCAGCACTTTGGGAGGCCGAGGCTGGTGGATCAAGACCATCCTGGCTAACACGGTGAAACCCCATCTCTACAATTAGCCGGGCATGGTCGTGGGCACCTGTAGTTCCAGCTACTTGGGAGGGTGAGGCAGGAGAATGGCCTGAACCTGAGAGGTGGAGGTTGCAGTGAGCTGAGATCGCGCCACTGCACTCCAGCCTGGGCGACAGAGCGAGACTGTGCCTCAAAAAAAAAAAAAAAAAAAAAAGAATGGCTGTTAAATTTTATTTAATATCTTTTCAGTAAAAACTGAGATGCTCATATAATTTTTTCCAGTCATTTCATACTTTAAATTTCTTTCCATGTTTGCTGTTTTTACAGGAAGTAATTTCAATTATATTTTCAGTTCTAATTGCATAAAGTTGTATACAACAATTTTGTAATTTTAAAATGATTTCTATTTATATGGGTACACCTCCCTTTCTGTGTATCTACAGAAAACCAACGTCCCAGCTGAAGCAGTCAGGCAGAGACAGAGAGAGAGAAAGCACGCGCAAGACAGTGAGACCGTGCCCATGCGCACACGCAGTTCACTTTACTGAGTCCACTGATTCAAATGCTCAGCTCATCTGGAAATACCTCACAGGCACACGCAGCAATAATGTTTAACCAGATAACCTGAGCATCCCTTAGCCCAGTCAAGTTGACACATAAATTAATCATCACACCTGGGTAATGTGAAATTCAATAACCTAGTTCAATAACCTTTCAGGTTCCATTAAACATGCAGGGCATCCTAAAATTGTAGATTAACATTTCTGAGAGGATTCCCATCGCTCACAGAATGAGTTTATTGGTTGGAAAGGTAGAAACAAAGCATCAAATGGTGAGGTCATTTGGTAACTGATGAAGAAGTGGTCTTTATTATAAAGGACAGCCGTTGAGTTCTACTCATACAGGCATACAAGCATATAGGGCATGGACCCATATAGGCAACTACTACCTACTGCTAATACACTATTTTACAGTAAGTTCAATCTTCATTTATTTAACATGAGATCTGAGTTTACAGATTTTAAGTGTTTATGGCCAAATGGGATAAGTGGGCAAGAGTTACATGATAGGATGTATCAAGCCCACCCCCACACTTGAAACTTGAATGAGGTACGATGACAGTTCAGCGGATAACACGGTCACTTGTATTACGTTTAAAGTGGCAGTTATTGATGATGCAGACATGCTGATACTACAACCCATCAGTGACCCATAACATTAATGTAGTAGGCCCAGCACCTTGGAAACGAAATGGAATAAAAATGATCACAGTGTGGTGCCTGCAGTAAAAGTAGATTTTGCTTTGTGAAAGTTGTTTCTGTTAAATGTATACATGTGGTGGGTCATTGCTATAAGCTAAAAATAAAATCCTGGCCGGGCCATGGTGGCTCTCGCCTGTAATCCCAGCACTTTGGGAGGCCAAGGCGGGCAGATCACCTGAAGCTGGGAGTTCAATACCTGCCTGGCCAACATGGGGAATCCCTGTGTCTACTAAAAAATACAAAAATTAGCTGGGCACGATGGCGGGTGCCTGTAATCCCAGCTACTCAAGAGGTTGAGACGGGAGAATTGCTTGAACCTGGGAGACGATGGTTGCAGTGAGCCAAGATCGTGCCACTGCACTCCAGCCTGGGTGGCTGAGCGAGACTCCGTCTCAAAAAAAAAAAAAAAAATCCTAAGGCCCCCAGCAACAGAACGAACCCCCTCTTGACCAAGGGGGCCCTAGGAAAACCTTAACAATGGAATTTCCAGCCACGATGGGAAGAAAGGTGAGACGCCCCTTATTATGCCCACTCTTTGCTGGAGTTTAAGCTCAAGTGACCAGTATTCCTTTAAAAGTGATAAGGCTGATGACACAGTCTGAGGCAGTAAGAAACCAAAGTACAAACAAGACCTAAGGCCATGCCTGGCAAGGGACAGTCACGCCGCAGCCATCAGTCTTGGCTGCACAGCATCGTCAACTTAGACATTCCCTTCTGCTGACTCCAGTATTTAGATAGAGCCCTACTCCTTTAACCAACTGCAAATAAAGAATCTCTGAATCCACCTATAATCTGTAAGCCCCCACTTCAAGATATCACGCCTTTCTGGCCAAACCAATGTATAACTTCCATGTACTGATTGATGTTCTTTGCTTGTAATTCCCACCTCCCTAAAATGTATGAAACCAAACTGTGATCCGACTGCCCAGGGTGCACTTTCTCAGGACTCCTTGAGAGTGGGTGGGTTTCCTGGCCTGCAGTCACTCATATCAGCTCAGAGTCAACTTCTTTAAAATACTTCACAGAGTTTGGTTTTTCTGTTAACATTGTTTAGAAGATATTTCTTACTGTGGTTGAGGAAAAGTCTGAAAGCCACTGCCCTAGCCTGTGGCTCTTGCCTGTAATCCCAGCTAACGGAGGCTGAGGTGGGAGGTTCGCTTCAGCCCAGCAATTTGAGGCCAGTCTGGGCAATATAACGAAACCCTGTCTCTAAATAAAAATAAAAAACAACTTACACAGTTTGTTCTCAACTACCACCCCTGCAAAAAATAAAAAATCAGTTTTACTTATCAGTTTCTTCACAGATATTCAGCTTAAGTGAATTTGCTATTGAAATCTTCTGAGATCATCTTAAAAGCCCCAAAGGAAAAACCGCATTTGTAATATATAAGCTAGAATATCATTCACACTGTTTTTCTTGATCTCTTAGATGGTATTGTTTAAACATACAATAGAGGTTTAGAGAAGACTAAAGAGATTGGAAGAAAGCTTCAACTAGGCTTTGAAAAACTGGCACATTTTAAGCAAGGCAGAGGGAACCAGTAGGAACAGGCAGAACATGCGGGGGGCGGGGGCATAAGTGTGCTCAGAAAAGCAGACACGGGGATCAGAGCGGGGTGTGCAGAGCGACGAGGGCTCAGGACGAGGCGGCAGCAGACGGGATGAACCAGGGATACAAAAAAAAAAAAAACAAAAAACAAGATTTGTGGGGAGGTGGGATGGCCACAGGGCAGCGGACCCAACGTCCAGTGGGACAGAGCTATGGATCTGCCTTGTAAAGTCCCATCTCTCTGTGGGAGAGACTGAATTAGAAACTGAGGAACTTGTTTGATCAGGTCTCCCTGCCCTGATTGCTCTTGGTCACTTGCTTTTTGTTATTTTTCATTTCCTTTTTCCATGAAGCTGAAGGCTGCGGCATCTGAACACCTGAGCACTGAACGCTGAAACGTAACCTTCACTGGCTACTTTACAAGATTAATACAAGGCACATTGTAATGGTTGCTTCACTTGTTTCCAGCAACCTGGGCCAGTTCTCGTCCAGTTCAATGGGCTGAGACCACCAACACTTTCAGTGGGCCTTTATCTTCAAGAGTTCTTATAAAATGATGTGTGCACATGAAAAATATTTATATAAGGTAAAATGACTATCAAATCTGTAATTAAAATTTTATAAGAGGTAACAAAAAATCACTTCTGGTCTAAGAGACAACCTACTATGACATATTAGAAATTACTAAGAGTAGCGCAGAGAACACGACTAACTGTCAACGACTGAAGATAAAAAACTGGAAAGAATGTAAAGGAAGGATGACGCTATCGTGCATGGCGGTCCTTTACCAAATTGAGAACGAACACCCGAGAGGAACGATCTCTGAAGATGAGAGACACCGTTCTCAGGAACAGACTGGCCGAACACACGGTAACTCATCTCCATATTCTAGGAAATGAGTTAATACTGGTAATTAATACAGAATTTCCAGCACCCGCTGTGTGCTGGGCCATTATAAATGCTACAGCTCTTCTCAGGCCAACACTGCCAGGAAGAAGTGATGGCTTTCATATGACAGCCTTGGAGCTGCTGCTGTTTGCCTGAAGCCACAGGCTGATGGGCTAGGACTGTCCTTTTCGTATGGGGACAAGGAATGGGAAATTGTTAAATAAGTCCCCCAAAAGTAAAACTAAAACATAAATAGTGGTTAAGAGGAAGGGTAGACATGGAAGTTAGCTCTAAAGCTCATTGTGATGACCCCATGAGGTACTCATACAATGGTAGCATGTGGGGGCTTTATTTTTATAGGTGGCTTCCATTTTCATTACTATGAGATGTGCAGCAGCTATCTTCATTTACGTATAGCCCAGGAGATGGGAAAAATTAAGCTGGTTTCCAGTCTTGTGTCTGAAGAGATTAAGTTTATTTAAACAATTAGCACAAAATGGCCAAACAGAAGTTGCTTTGATTTAACCTAATTTTATGATTTAACTAGAAAAGAAAGTCTAAAAGTATTTTACCATCTAGGTTGGAAAGCCAACTTAAGTTAAACAGGATTTTTAGCAGCATCTCAAGCATTTTTAAAAAGCCCTCAAAGTGAAGTAAGTCTCAAAATTTTACCACCTCTGTTAGCCTTCCTGACCCCAAGTGAATCACCCGCACAGAGACCATATCTGGAGAATTAATGATCTCTACCTACCTTTTTTTCAAAGAATTTTTTTCTTAACTTGGCGTCTGTGGGAGGTACTGTTTTCCTCAGGTTTCTGTACCACTTTCTAACAATGTATCCTCTCCAGTAGGCTTGGATTCTAAAACACAGATATTTGAAAATGACTAATTTATGATGACTCTATGTCAACCAATACTTCAGTAGTTGTTGTAAGCCCTGTGCTGTACAAGGCCCTGGGGAAATTATGGTGGCCAAGAAGAGAGAGAAAATCCCACTATTTAAAAAACAAGTTAGTTGTCATAGCCTGATCTGTAAGTGTCTGCTTAGCGCCAAACAGGCCGGGCGTCCTCACCTGGTCACACACTTGATTCTGAACAGGCGGGCTCCATCGTGTATCACTCGGGTTTGATACTGGTTCTTTCTACAGAGAGGACAGGTTTTCTTATTTGTGAACTTTTCAAAAGCCTGAAGACATGCCTGAAGAAAAACATTTCACTTAAAATTTTACAAGTAATTACTTATAAACAACGTTTTTACTTCCAATGTTAGTTTCTAATTATAGTGTTCTTTTCTATGAGACTTAGCCCAATTTAGGTTATAAAGTGAGGAAGTTTCATCAGGTGCTACCACCTTCCTCACGAAACCTGTTCCAAAAATGATTTCTTACAAGAATATACATGCAGAGACATCAAAAACTTCTGAAATCCACTAGCACAAAGGTGAGTCACGCGTGTGTATGGGACCACATGCAGATCGATCATGTGAATTTAGCTGTCACTTTGACATGCATTACTGACAACAATCTGTTACATAAACATTTGTGGTTCTTTTGTCACAAAACTCATGATTTTCAAAATAGGATGAATTGTACTGTAGCCTACAGTCATGTTTCTTTAACCATAGATGGTGGTGATGAATAAAATAAATGGCTCTTCTTAGGAGCCTTGAAAATGACTATGGTTTCTCTGCGCTGTAAGGCAGCATGTGGGGCACCTGGGCAGGTGTGAGGGGCAGACTTACCTTGTGGAACACATGGGAGCATGAAAGCAGCACCTGTTCATGAGGAGACAGAACAACGTTGAAGTTTACAAACGAGAAGCAGCATGTATCTAACAGTTAAAATCCTGAATGCTTAGAAGGTAAGCTGTATTATTTCTTTAAAAAAGCAAATTAATAACTGATATTTATACTATTTATTGTTTGTTGAGCACAGCACAAGTATATACTCTAAGAAAAATTAACGATCTGAAATATCAAATAAACACATGAAGTTTGATATTTAACTATTAAAATGAGTGTATACTTAAGAGTGAAACAATGACAAAATGAAAGTTTCCCTTAGATGCGGGCAGTGACTGCAAACTGGAGGGGTGAGGAGGGGGGCCTGTCCAGTGGAGCCAGGGAAACGCTAAGTAAATACCATTTAGGTCTTTGTTCAGCTCAGTTATGCCCCCCAATTTTTGTGAAATCGTAGCTCAACTGAGATATAATTCCAACAGTCTTAAATTTAAATAGCAACAAATCATGGAGACATGGGCGTCTTTTTTCTTTTTTAAATGCAGGGAAAGTGTGCTCACAAGAAAACTTCACCTTTCTGTGACCCAAATTCCCCACTAAACAGTGATATACTGGGCTGTGACAAAAGACTGAAGCTTAGACCAAATGAAGAAGGCAGTGGGTACTTAGTAGAAGGGACAGAGCTGCCAGCCCACCAGCGCCAGGCCCTGCGGGCTGCCACACAAAGGCCAGGCTCCTGCTTCCCTTGGAGAGGGGCCGCTTTCAGCAACGGGGAGGAAAGCGGGGGAAACTTGTGAGACTGAGCGAAGTGGTGGGGGCAGGCGAGGGGTTTTCCCTTTTTGTCAAGAATCTGACTTGGGTGACTGCAGTCTGGGGCACTCCTGGGTGAGGTTTCAATCTCAGCCGGCCCAGGATGCCTGCTGTGGGGAAAACTTAACAGTTTTTAAAGTGAATCCCACCTGCCTTCACTCAGTGTATGCTTTTCTTCTCAAATGGAAGAAATACAGAAATAAGTAGAACTCAGAAAGTTGTAAACCTTTTCTTGAAACTTATTGCCAAGAGTAAGTCTGAATTGAATAAACTCAGTAATATGGATCCTTTTTCATTACCACCGCTTAATAGCAATCTTTTCTATACTTAATTCATTCTTTATAGAATACTTTTCAGTGTTTTATCAACATATATTCTATCTATATTAACACTAGACTTCACTATATTAAAGTGTTATCTTTTTAAATGTCCATAAATATTTGTTATTGGCAAACATTCTCTGATGTAACAAAAATCAAGGGTTAAGTAGTGGAAAACACACTAAAAATGGCCTAGAAGTTAGGACTGGCTTCCAGCAGGACTCTCTGTACTTTCTGAATTGGCCTACTATGAATTGTTTGAATTGTTTTTTATTTCCTCATCTGCTAAATGGGCAGAATGCCTACTATATGAAATTAATTGAAGGCCCTCTGAAGTCATTAAATGTTGTAAAAATGCCAACTATTGTTTATAACTAAGGAAAAATCTGAACATGGAAACGAGCACTGGAAATGCAAAATATAGAGGATAGGTCTTATATCAAAACCAAATAAAAATAATAGAATTTAGTCAGAAATTTATAAAAATCAGAAAGAAATGTTGGGCAAGGTATGCCCTGATCCCCATAAGATACTAACTTTCACTTTTCCTTCTTCATACAGACACACCGGGTTTGATATTTTAGTATAAGTAAGAAAGAGGTTGCTTAGCCAGAAAGACACCCTCTGGCTTTATTCACAGTTTTGCTACATTAAAGTACTAAATTATCCTAGACAATTTGTGGTTTCAGGGCTAAAATCTGTCCAAAATACCCAACTTTCACATATGTAAGATTAGCTCCTGATAGAGAACTGGAATACAATGTCTAAAGTAACTTATGAATTCAAATTAGTGAACAGAAGTGTAACTGTTGTGAGCTTTCTTGCTGATGAAACCTACTCAGATTCAGCGAAGACTCAAGAGTTCATTTGCCCAGATTGTAACAAGCCTGCATTCCTAGGCTACAAACTCCAAGGCTGATTTTAACTGTATTTGCTGTGTTTTCTCAGCAAATCTCTGAGGGCCTGCTATGCAGGAAGCGTAATGCCACACCACGTGGGAAATTGTTACAGGGCAACCATGCACACACGTGCGCGCACACACACTTCTGATAAATCTAAGTGTCCCCAACTTCAGGGGACAACAGTTTAGTTAGGCAGACAAAATATGTATAGAAAAAACCCTATATGCATTCTCTCTCTCTGTCTCTGTGTGTGTGTGTGTGTGTGTGTGTATTATCTGTTAACCCAGAGTAGTATCATCAATCTTACTACGGTAAAGTTTCATGAATAAAAATCTTTAAAAGATTTTACTTTTCTTAAAGATTCTCTCACAAATTCTTTGGAGACGTTCAAGCACAGTTTTTTTTTTCTTCTCTGACTCAAATCACAAAACAACTTAAGAGTTCCTCTGCTTTCATCCTTCCTACGCTGGGACACAGCTGCTCCTGGGAAGCCCCCGAGTTGTCTGCACAGCCGCATGGGGCCTGTTGAACGGAAACATTCCTTTGTACAAACTTTAGTACTTGAGAATACCAGTTAGTAAACAAACAAAACTATTTAATGAGGGTGTTTAGCTCTTCACACACTTTAATTAATGGAAAACAAAATGGAAGTGTGTGAGGCTCACACAGGAGGATGAAACTGGAAAAAGGAAGCTTGGAATCTTAGGCTCCAGCTCTGGGCCTCTTCCCTAGGAAACAGCCCACGAGCTCTCTAGCTCACCCTCGTATGCTAAACACCTGAGGACGAAGCTCGAATTCTTCTTTACAGATGGGGCATGGCTGCATGGAGTCCCCTTGCAGGAGGGAGCGCTGTTTCACCTTCTGCCATTCATCTGATGACAGTGGAGGTGGTGGAGGCCCAATGAGGCCCCACTTCTGTGCTAAAGTAAGACAGCACAGGACAGGAGTTAGAGTGTCTTTTAGCATATGGCACCCACCTATAACTTTAATGACACCATTTGCAAACAGAGATTAATGAACTACATATAGATCACAAACTTTATTTCACAATAGAAGCTGTCCCTTGGTATCCACAGGGAATGTGTTCCAGGATGGCCCAAGGATGCTGAAGTCCCTGACAGAAGATGGAGTATTTGCATACAACCCATGCATATCCTCCTGTATACTGCCAATCATCTCGATTACCAATAATTCCTAATGCAAGTGCTACGTAACTAGCTGTTATACCATATTGTTTTTAATTTGTATTATTTTTATTATATTGTTGTATTGTTATTTTTTATTCATTTATTAAAATTTTGATCTGTGGCTGGTTGAATCTGTGGATCCCAAACCCACAGATACAAATGGTGGACTGTATATAGGATGCCGTTTTTCTATGAGGGCACAAAAGTCAGTGGTAATAATACCTTACATTTTCAATACGTTTATTTTTTATTTACAAAGCATTTCCTGTATCTTATTTCATTTCCCAATAACTTAATAAGGCAAGCAGGAGTGATACCCAATTTTATGAAAGAAAAACTGAGGAATACTCATTGTTCACACGTATTGGCCCAAGGTTCTCCCAGTTCTCACCTGCCTCAGCCCTCAGCCTTCGGCACTGCCTCTCCCAGCTGACCTTGCTCTGCCACCAGTGGCCTCTACATCAATCTGCACCTCCCCTGCTAAAAACTTCCTATGACGTATCATCATGGACAGAATAAACTTCTTATTTCAATAACACGTGGGTACCCACCATGTGCTGTCTCGGCATTGAGCTGATAGTGCGGTAGGAAACACTCACTTTGAAAAAGCAACTGCAACATCCTGAGGCAAAATGCAGGAAGCGAAGTTCACCTTCCACCACCTCCCTGCACCCCAAAGAAGGGCCAATGCAGAGAAAAGCATCGACCTACAAGGATATCTTCAGAAATAGAGGACAAAATGTTACATCGACAAAACATGACAGGAAGCTATGAAGGGACACTTTTGAGTACAGAAAGAGCTCTTGGGCTTTTAGAGTAGAAATGTGAACGTCCACTGAAAGGCTGGAAGAGAAAGCTAAGGTACAGTCCTGAGATGCTTAACAACAGGCGATTGTTGTTAAGAAATGTGCTGTTAGGCAATTTCGTCATCTTGCTAACATCACAGCGTTATGTACACATGCTTAGCTGGTACAGCCCACCACACACCAAAGCTACACGGTACAGCTGATTAGACTACACACCTGCACAGCATGTTACTGTACTGAATACTGCAGGTAACTGTAACACAATGGTAAGGATCTGTGCATCCAAACACAGAAAAAGCACAGTAAAAATTTGTATAAAAGATTAAAAATGGTGTACCTGTGTAGGGCACTCACCATGAATGGAGCTTGCAGGCCTGGAAGTTGCTCTAGGTGAGTCAGTGAGTGAGTGCTGAGTGAGTGTGAAGGCCTAGGACATGACCGTACACAACTGTAGACTTCATCAACAGTCTACACTTATGCTACACTAAATTTATAAAAATATATTTTCTTCAATAATAAAGTTAGCTTACTATAACTTTTCTACTGTCTAAACTTTTAAATTTTTAACTTTTTGACTCTTTTGCAATAACATTTAGCTTAAAACACCATGTTGTCCCGGCTAGCACATAGTGATGTGACAATCACGGCCCACTGCAGCCTGTATCTCCTGGGCTAAAGCTATCCTCCCACCTCAGCCTCCTGAGTAGCTGAGACCAAAGGCACACAATACCATGCTCAGCTAAATTTTTAGTTTATATAAAATATTTTCTTTCTTTATATCCTTATTCTATAAGCTTTTTCTATTTCTCAAATCTTTTTCTTTTTTAATTTTCTTGTTAAAAACTAAGACACAAACACACATATTAGCCTAGGCCAACACAGGGTCAGAGTCATCAAGATGTCACGAAGTGGTAGGAATTTTTCAACTCCATTATAATTTTATGGGACCACTGTGGTTTGTTGTTGACTGAAACATTGCTATGTGGCATGTGACTGTAATCTCACAGAAAAACATGTATCAGGAGACAGAAAATAAGAAAATCAAGGGACCGGTCTAGGTGGTGTTGTGGCATCTGAAAAACTGGCATTTTAGAAAGAAAGCATGGAAAATGGGGAGTAAAACTTGTAAAGAAAATAGTCCAAAACATCTCCCAGAAGCAGAGGGCATGAGCTTCTGGTTTGAGAGGGCCCAGCAAGTACTCAGAACACCGAATCCCGTCACTGTGAGAATCTCGGAGATAGAAAGCAGACTCAAAAAAAAAAAAAAAAAACAGGCCTCAAAAAAGGATCAGGAATCAGAACTGCATCAGACTCATCCACAGCACAACAGACAGGAGAAGACAATTCCTTCAAAATTCGGAGGAAGGAAAGATTTCCATATCAAGATTCCTTATTAGATATCAATCAAATGAGAGAAAAGAGCAAAGACATTGTTATGCACGTGAGCTTCTGCGTGGGTCTCCTCCGCACTCCCCCGGGGAGCTACTGACAGAGGAGCCTCGCCACCACGAGGGAAGAAACCAAGGAGGAGGCCGCCATGAGGTCCAGGGAGAGAGAATCCAAGGAGAGAGAGCCCGGGGTCCCGGGATGCTGCTCAAGAGGGAGCCCGGGGAGGGGCCGGGGGAGGGGACCACGGAGGATTCCAGAAGCAACATCCCCATCGATAAAGTGCCCTGGTATATTTTAATGTATTGAGATAATGTATTTCTGGAGGAGATTTTAGGGATGAATCAGTGATGAGTGATGATAGAGGAAACTATAACATATGAAAAAATAAGACATAACTTCAGGTAAAATAGAAAAATGTCTGAGAAGGAAACTGTAATATAGAACATCACATTGCTCAGCTGTGAGTGAGGTCACCGAATTTTAACAGAGTAAACACTGAATGTTATTAGTCTAACCACAAGTTATGAAAACAATATGCTAAATCTCGATCTTCTACAGGAAGAAGAGATATCCAGAACTGAAAATTAACAAAACAGCAGCGTAGACATGTTATTTAAAAATATTAAAAATAGGGCCAGGCATGGTGGTTCATGCCTGTAATCTCAGTACTTTGGGAGGCCGAGGTGGGTGGATCACCTGAAGTCAGGAGTTCGAGACCAGCCTGGCCAACATGGTGAAACCCCGTCTCTACTAAAAATACAAAAATTAGCCAGGCGTGGTGGCGCACACCTGTAATCCCAGCTACTCAGGAGGCTGAGGCACGAGAACCGCTTGAACCCGGGAGGTGGATGTTGCAGTGAGCCGAGACTGCGCCACTGCACTCCAGCCTGGGCATCAGAGCAAGACTGTGTGTCAAAAAAAAAAAAAAAAGAAATATTAAAAATAATACCAGCAGAATGAACCAAAGGATTTGAAAATGGCTGCCTTAGAGTAATGCCCAAAATGGGTCAGGGGAATGCTACACTTTCTGTTATAATCCTCATAGAACAATTTTACTTCTAAAACTATGCCCATGGATCTTCTGATAAGAATCAAGCCCCTACAAGTGTGACGAACGCTATGGAGAATGGTGTGCAGGATGTATGGGGCTGTGGCCCCAGAGAAGGTTACTTGACCAAAGTGGCATTAAATGGAGACCCGCAGGGTTAAGAGTAACAGCAGCAGGTGAAGGGGGAGGTTTTCTAGATGGAGGAAAAGGATGTGCAGATGGCCATTACTGAGAGAGCACTTGGCCTGCAGAGAAACAAAGGAACAGTAAGACTGAAGAGGCTGAGACTGAGGTTGCGGAGGAGGGCGCTGCCTCAGGCCAGCTCTTTGCCTTTGGCTCAAGGTGTGGGAGCAGGGAGAGACAGGGCCCCCAGCGCCACCCCTCCTCTTAGACTTGGGTGGGCACTTGCTGTACAATCCAGACTCTGCCATGGTCCATGTCAACTGCCTCAACTTCAAACATCCACATCTCCCCATCATGCAAACCTGGCCTTACGTTTATAAACTAATCAAGACCTTAGAACGGGAGGGAGAATAGGTAAATTGTATTGACAGATTTCAGCAAACTGCTGTCCTAATGTTTAAAATCAATAGCACGTCCAGCACCCATCTTGCCTTTAGAACCACACTGTGTGTCAGTGGAAACGGGCTCAGCCTCAGAGGTCTCTCGATGGATCTAGGCACGTAATTGAAGTCTTGCTACCCTTTGCCAATTTTTAGACTATCAATGGGCATGTGACCATCTCAGGTGAAGCGGAAGGAAGGTCTGTTGGGAGCTTTCTCCCCTGCCTTTCCAGCTCATCCCTTGTCGTTGAGGACTGACCCTGGGGCTGTGCACCCTCTTGTGTCCATGCACGGGGCAGCACCTCCCGACGGCAGCCCCGGAAGGAGGCTGGTCCCGGCAAACATCAATAAACCACCCAACCAGAACTGCTGTCAACAATGACACACACCATTAAGGTTTACATCACTTTCAGTGTGTTGCTCCTATATTTGCAGCCAAATGCATCCTAACCCATCACCTCTCCTCACTCCGCTTAAAGGAAAAAAAGAGCCTCAGGCCCAGATGATTTTACAAGTGAGTTAACCCAAACTTTTAAGGAACATATTATCCCTATTTTCTGTTATTCCAGAATCCTGAAAAAGAGGGAACACTGCCCAACTTACTTGGTGAAGCTTACATGACTTTGATAATAAAACCAGACAAGGACAATCATAGTCCAGGGTAATCCATGGTTAAACATCAAACATCCTGAACGAGAATTAGTTATCAGAATGCAACAGTGAATCTGAAAAACACCATGGGCAAGTAGGGTTTATTCAAGCTATGCACGAAGATTCAACATCAGAGTCTGTCACTGTAATTTACGGCACAAACGAACTCAAGGAGAAAACCCACAACAAACATGCTCACCTAAAAAGTTGCAGGAAAAAAAAAAGCATTTAAAGAAGTACACCTATTAATGAGTTTAAAAACCTGTAGCAACTTGCTAAAAGGGAAATTTTACAATTAGATAAAGGCCAGCAAACAACACAAAACAACAATAAACAAAGGGCAAACATCACATAAGTAGCGAAATGAAACGTGTTAGGCTCAGGAACTAGACAGAAATGCTAGGTATTACTACTTGTATTCATCACAGCTCAGGAGATCCTGGCCAGATAAAAAAAAAAAGGCGGGGAAAAAAAAGAAGGGGCATAAAAAAAGTAGAAAGGCACAGACAATAAGAATCACTGCAGAGATCAACTGACTTACTCAGAAAACCCCTAGGAGTCGGAGACAAAAAGACCTAAATGGTGTGAGATGCCACCATATTTGTGGATCAGATGATAACATTGTAAATATGGTATTTTCAACATCTACAAATCCAATTCGAAAAAAATCTCCAGCAGAATTTTATGTAGAAAATGAGTTCTAGAGAAAAAAAAAAAAGAGGAAACGTCTTTTCCTAGCAGCTATTAAGACATATTACAAGACTCTATTAATCAAAACAGTGCAATACTGACATAGAAGCAGAAGCCTCGGAAGGAGAGAACAGAACACGTTTTAACCTCGTCCATTTTCCCGGTATCATAAGGAAAACAAATTGTGGCGACATCTAAATGTGAAAGGTAAAAGGTTAAAGGTAAATAAAGAAAATGTAGAAAAATCTTTGCACTCTCAGAATGGTGAAGTATATCTTAAGTCTCCCCCAAACAGCAATAAAGTGAAAAAACAAAACAAAACAAAACAAAGGATTTAACATTAATCAGAATGAAAATTGTATTCAATATAAAACAACAGATATAATTCAAAAGATGGTAACAGAAGATATTTTCAGTGGCTAAATCAACAAGAGATTACTATGTAGAATATGCAAAGAACTCCAGTAAATCAGCAAGAAAAGACAGAAATCCAAGTGGAATATTACGTATAGATGGAAAAGAGCATATGGTTCAATGTCATTAGTAACTAATATGCACAATCAAGATTTTTTCCATAAAGAGGTCCTGAAAAAAGGTCTCATTTATTTTCCTTAATAACTTTACTTATTTTCCAAATTGGGACGTTCCTCTTTATATCTAATTTAATTTTTTCCTGATAAAACTCTTAAGATTGATTATGATGAAACTATTTGGTCATCTACGTAAACCACACAGGCACAACAGAAGATCGTCACTAAACTGCTGTATGACATTATTCCAAGTTGCAACACGTTTGTGAGCCACGCTGTTTTCTAGAAGACAACGAGCTTGTTAGCAGAAGTTGAGAGGAAGACAGCATCAAATATCTCCCCTGGTGTCGCTGTGGGAACAGGTCCCCTCCAACTTGTGCGACTCCAACACACAGATTTTCCAGCACCTCCAGATCCATCTGACCTGCGCTAGGACACACTGTCCTCAACCAAACCTATTTTCCATGCCCATCAATAAAAAATCGTATTTCTAACTTTTCAGTTTAAAATAATTTCAGATTTACAAAAGGTTGTAAAAACAGTATAAAGAATTCTCAACAAAGGACTAGTATCCAGAACCTACGAGGAACTCAAACAAATCAGCAAGAAAAAAAACAAATACTCCCATCAAAAAGAGGGCAAATGACACGAACAGATATTTCTCAAAAGATATGCAGATGGCCAACAAACATGAAAAAATGGTTGTCACTCATGATCAGGGAAGTGCGAATTAAAACCACAATGAGATACCACCTTATTCCTGTAAGAATGACCATTACTAAAAAGTCACAAAACAACAGATGTTGGCATTGATGTGGTGAAAGGAGAACGCTTATGCACTGCTGGTGGGAATGTAAATTAGTACAACCTCTATGGAAAACAGTATGAAGATTCCTTGAAGACTATCCCTCGATCTAGCAATCCCACTACTGGGTGTCTACCCAAAGGAAAAGAAGTCATTATATGAAAAAGACACATGCATACACATGTTTATTGCAGCCCAATTCACAACTGCAAATATATGGAACCAACCTAAGTGCCCATGAACCAATGAGTGGATAAAGAAAATGTGGTATATATACACCACGAATACTACTCAGCCACAAAAATGAATGAAAAAATGTCTTTTGCAGCAGCTTGGATGGAACTGGAGGTCATTATTCCAAGTGAAGTAACTCATGTTGTATGTTCTCACTTATAAGTGGAAGCTAAGGTATGGGTATGCAAAGGCATACAGAGTGGTATAATGGACATTGGAGACTCAGAAGGCGGAGGGTGGGAGGGGTGTGGGATAAAAAAACTGCACGTTAGGTACAGTGTGGGCTACTCTGGTGGTGGGTGCACTAAAATCTCAGAATTCACCACTATATGATTCATCCATGTAACCAAAAACCACTTGTACCACAAAAGCTATTGAGATAAAAATAAATAAAAAAGAAGACACACACACACAAAACAAACAAAAAAACAGGACAGGCACGGTGGCTCATGCCTTTAATCTCAACACTTTGGGAGGCTGAGGCGGGTGGATCACCTGAGGTCAGGAGTTTGAGACCAGCCTGGCCAACATGGCAAAACCCCATCTCTACTAAAACTATAAAAATTAGCTGGGTGTGGTGGCATACACCTGTAATTCCAGCTACTTAGGAGGCTGAGGCATGAGAATCGCTTGAACCCGGAAGGCAGAGGTTGCAGTGGGCCAAGATGGCGCCACTGCACTCAGCCTGGGCAACAGAGTGAGACTCCATCTCAAAAAACAAAACAAAATGAAATTTCAACATGAGCTTTGGAGGGGACAAACATTCAAACCATAGCCTAGCCACTGTGAGCTATCAAAAGACCTCTGGTACCTATCAACATAGTAATATATGTGAGTAGTGGATAAGGAACAAAGTATGAAAAGTACTTAGCTTGATGCTGTGAAAAATTCTTCCAGACAACAAATGTAAGTGAAGGATTCCATTCTCATTGATGCCTAATCTAAATGGAAGTTCTCCCCTATCAGGGACATACTTGATGTACTGGGTTGAATAGTGTCATCTCAAAATTCTTGTTCACCTGGAACCTCAGGATGTTGACCTTACTTGGAAATAGGGTCTTTGCAGATGTAGTTAAGATGAGGTCATACTGGTTTAAAGATGGCCATACATCCAATGAATGGTATCCTTATAAGAAGAGGAAAGGGAGGGTACAATCACATGTAGAGAAGAAGGTTGTGTGAAGTCAGAGGCAGAGATTGGAGTGACACTGCCACAAGCTAAGCAATGCCAGGAACCACCAGGGAAAGGTAAGTTAGGATTCTTCCATAGAACCCTGCCAACAGCGCCATTCTGGACTTCTGGCCTCCAGGACACTAAGAGAATACATTTCTCGTTTTAACCCACCCAGTTTGTACTAATTTGTTGCGGCAGCACTAGGAAACGAATATACTTAAAAACAACATTTACAATTATTAAGTGCATAATACATCTCCTTTCATTAATTACAAGAAATGGAATTGATTTGCATGCCTTTATTTACAGGCACAAACTTGTAGCAATACTGTACACAGTAAGAATGTGTGTGAAGTTGAAAGCTATATGCATGCCACCTATCATAAAGAAAAAATTTCAATCAGCCATGACGGAGGTAAGGCTGACTTATTTCTATAGAGAATGACATTACAGAATTATTGTCACATGAAAATATGATCAAAGAGTAGCAATCAAAAGAGATGGAAAAAGTATTATAGCGTGATTTCAGGAAGCTAATACAAAATATTATGGTATTTTTATGGATTTTTGTTTGGGATATATTTCATTTTTTTGAAATTCCTAATTTGTTGAAAGTTTTGGTCTTATTCTAAATAAATATTCACACTTGTAAAAAGAAAATATTATCATATGTTCTTAACCCCAAATGTTAACCTTTTATATAACCCTAGTACAAAGATCAAAACCACAAAATTAATGTTGCTATAATCTATCAATTAGCCTACATGCCTTCTGCAGATCTGGTTCTCTGTCACACTGATGTCTTTTTTCTGAACTAGGATCTGATCCAGGATCACAGATTGCACTTGCAGCTATGTCTCCTGAGTCTCCTGTAATCTGGAACAGTTGCTAGGTCTTCATTTGCTTCTGCTGACTTGACACTTTTGAAGAGTACCAGCCAGGAACTGTGTGGAATGTCTTTCACTTGGATTGGTCTGAGGTTTCCCCACGATTAAATTCAGATATACATTTTGGTAAGAATGCCACAGAAGTGACATTGCACCTTTCAGCAGGAGACACGTGATGCTGGCCCGTGCGTTACTGCTGACCTAACTAGGATTACTTGGTTCAGGTGCTGCTTGCCAAGCGTTACGACTGTACAGCTGAAGTAACTGTGAAGTTACTGTTTTTCTCACTGCCATGTACTTGCATCTCTGGAGAAACTACCTCAATATTCTGTGTCTGTACGTCAATTTTTCTCATTCCTAATTTCAGTAATGATGATCATTACTGTGGTGTTTGCCAAAGGTGATATTCTATCCCCATCTACTATCCTTATGAGTTATATTCATTCTACTATAACGGATTTTTCTTTTCCATCATTTATTTACTCAATTATTTATTTTTATCAATGTGAATCAATAGATATTTCTTTTGTTCTCTCATTTTTACTTATTATTCTACTTACCATTACTATCTTTACCTTTTTGCTCTAATGGTCCCCTACCATTTTTAAACTTCCATACATACATACCTCTCTGTATAATTCTAAATAAGTTATTTCTGTAACATAAAAAATGATACTATTAATCTCAATAGATTTTTCAGCCCTAATAAGCCAAAAGATGAATGACTACATCAGCTTACCCAAAGTCAATGGTGGCGGTTTGGGATCAAGAACATATTCTTTTTCTGAATCTTCTAGTTTGGGGCACTGTGTAGTTTTTTTAAGTCCAGTATCTATTACTGCCTTTGTATCTTTTTTTAGAGGTTTGTTCTCTTTCTTTTGTAATTGTGTCTTAGAATGATCTGCAACTGAAAGATTTCGAAGTTGAAGATCATGTAAAATGTGATCTTGTAAAGCAACTGCATTGACTGCCAAGTTATCTTTCTTAGATGAGTGACCCTAAAAAGTAGGAAAAAAGTCATATTTAGAGGAATATTATGTAATGTATCATTTAGAAGAGAACTGAGGCTTCAATACTCAACCCTGATGGCACATACGACCAAATCAAATAGTAAGGAATGCTTGACTCATTGTTACCTGAGTAGGAGCAGACCCTTGTCTCAGCATTTATGTTAACAATACAGGAATATCTTTTCATTTAATTACTAAAGCCTTAATTATAATATGAACAAATTCATTATGACCTATAAACCCATGCTGCTTCACTATAATTAAATTAGACTCCAGGCAACTACTAAAGAGACTCTTGCCATTTCAGCTTATGCCTTTTTGTGAAAACTTAACAATTTCCTGTGCAGAATAAAAATCACCAAACAGCTAAGAGATGTCTGCAGTAAATATCACCAGAGATTGTTTTTCCATCAGCCTGTCCACTGCCCCATGCCACACTTGGCATCGCCCATTCCTGCTGACAATTCCTAGTTCAAGCAGGGTTTGCAAACTACTTTTTATACTCTCAAATGGCTGAATTAAAATACATTTCATGAGTCGAATAACATGTATGTTTAAGAAAAGAATAGCGTACCTTATTTTTTAACATGCCGAATTAGGAAAAGTTGTTGCTTGGCTATCACAAATTCTATCATCACATCCTATCACCTTCCTTCTATTCTTCTGCTGCAAAGACATGGTCAACAGAAAGTCAAAGTTACAGTGCACAGAAAAACCCATGAAGTTTGTGAGGACGCTCTAAGAGTCTAACAGATCATGAAGCAGCAGGAATGCCTGCTACAGGGTGGCACTAAGCTACACATTCTGCTTCTGGAGGAAGGGGGTGAACTCAAGTCAGTTATGCTTTGACTCATCCCTGTCCTCAAATAGTTCACCCCTGAGCTCCTGAGGACACATTAATACAAATGGTTAATTACTATGAATTAATCCATTGCTAAATATAACATGACACATAAGTACTATAAAGTTTCAGGCTAACATTGGAGACTTGTAAAGGAAAAACCAGCTAAACTGGCATTTGAAAGATACACAGAGGGAAATGAACATGGCACACTACAGGTAGGAGGAAAGAACTGGCAGGCTGGAAATCAGCATGATATGCTTATTTTGGGGAGAAAGGGAACAATGAAGAAACTGGAACGCAAGAGGGACACTGGCTAACTTCAGTCTGTCCAGAACACAGAAGTACAGAATGTGGGGACAGACCAACTTGAGTTCCAATTGAACTCTACCACTTTGTTGCTGTGCAAGATACTGAACACAGCTGAGCCCCAGGCTCCTCATCTATAAAGCAGGTATAATAATGCTGGCTTTGCAGGGTTGCCGCAAGGATTAATGAGACAACCTTTGAAGTATCTAAAGTAGGTCTTTTCACACAGAACTTACTGTTGTTATTCTTGCTTCAATTCCCTTCAAAGCTGGTGCAATAATTTGGAATTGGCCCTTTTAGATTTTGGACATGGTGTATTTTATGAAGACAGATGTATTCAAAATATACAGTGATGAAGAGAAATAGAAAGTTATTCAAGTAATCTAGGAACTGGCAAAGAAGGCCCTCGAATATATTTCTTCTAACGTTGTTTCCTTATAACGTTGATGACAAAAAAAAAATTGATCCCCGCAGGGGCCACTGTCTGTATGGAGTTTGCACGTCCTCCCCATGTGCTGTGGGTTTCCTCCAGGTACCCCGGGTTCCTCCCACATCCCAAAGCTGTGCACGTGAGGCTCACTGGTGCGTCCCCGTCTGAGTGAGTGTGAGTGTGAGTGTGCCCTGCCACGGGATGCCGTCCTCTCCAGGACTGCTGCCCGCCTTGGTCCTGAGCTGCCTGGATGGGCTCAGCCCCCTGCCACCCTGAACTGGAATAAGCAGGTTGGAAAATGAAAGGATACAAATTATTGTCAAATAAAAATTCGTAAAGCATACGGTATTCACACAGAGATGCAGGACAATACCCGATGCAGTGGGAAAGGCCCAGGGGCTGAGAATTGGCTCTTGTTTGTTTTGAAACTGCATGGTAGGGGGAGGTGCTTCAGAGCTTTGGCTTGGCCAACGCTATCTTTGATTTAACACGGCCCCCTCCACAACCCGGTCACTCGTGGATTCACCAGAAATTGGGTAATGATCTTTCTTAAATGTATGTAGAGCTCATATGTACTTCAGTGCTTCATATTAGAAATGCTTTGGTATTTAGGAGTTTGGTGATGTTTTTGTGACCAGGAATGTGCGGTGGGAACTTACCTCTTATTTATATCAATTAACCTATGGTGAAACTGGTTTCCTTGTACACTGCACGGCTTAAAGCTCCAGTTTCTAAGAACCTATGGATGATGTTAAGTGAGGACTTACTGTACTGAGGGCCTAACTCTAAAAATAGAAAGAAATTAATCCAAAATAGATTTCTAAGGACTAACACTTGTATTAAATTACTCCAACCGAAAGAACAAACTCACTAAGGCGTGAGTGGAGAGACAGAAAAGCACAGTGGAACCAAATCTCTGAGATATCCAAGGTTAGAAGTAAACACGTCAGTCGCTGCTCAAGTCCTGTGGAGGCTTTGATGATGGTTCTTACTACAACCCTTTTCTGTTCCCATTCAATTCTGGCATCAAGAGATGTCTGAAAGAAGTTCCACCCCGTATCTCATCAAGACAACTGAACTTGGAGAAATGGTGGAATTTAAAATACTGAAAGATCACTGCCAGAATTTTCTCAGTTCCTGCTTCCAAAATGCCTATAACCTGCAGAAGATACAGTTTGCACCACACTAAAAATGGTCCGGTCATATCTGCAGTCTGCAATTTAATCTCAAGTTTCTACACGGTAGGCCACTGTCATTAATAGCAAGGTAAGAGCTTTTAAAACCTGTACTCTTTTAAAATCCTACGGTATCATTAAGTTTTAGAGTTTAAAATTTAGAATTTAAAGGTATTGAAAACGCTTGAAGTATCTACTCCAACTCCACTTTATAAATGACAAAACCAAATACCAGGTGAGTCCTTCAATATATAATGAGCCTGTGGCACTGGCAGGGTTAGAAACGTAACCCTTGCCCAGTATTGAAAGCTAAGATGAACAGCAACACGTTGCTTTGTAAATCCCAGTATTAAACGCTCAAGAGGCAGAGCTTGGTGGCAAAAACGACCACTGGGGTCCCAAAGCGAGTGACCCCGGCTAATTAAGCACGCTGAATAAAAATACACGAGACCAAGCCTACGACGTAAAGATGCAATTCTACGTAGGATCTTGGTGTTATCTCCTGCCTTCTGAACCCCGCTGACCGTTTTCCGAGATTCTACTCATGCAGGAAGCGCGCGGAGACAAGACTCCAATTCCCCTGAAAGCTGACACCACCCTGCACCTGGGGCCCCTGATGGCAGCGGGTCCTACCAGGTTCTAAAATTACCGAAGTGGGATCACTGTTCTAAGGCTTTAGGCCGCCGTAAATTCGTACCCCTCAGCTAGGAGGAGCTGTGGAAACCAACCAGGACCCCGAGTCCCCCGAGGAGGCTGCGCGCCGCTACTGGACCCGACCTCGCCTCACAGCTGCGGCCATCGCCGGCCCGGCTCGGAGGAGGCGAAAGCGAGGCCGCGGACGGCCCTCACAGCGAGTCCATGCACCCCGCCCGCCTGGCGGGCCGCCCTTTTCTCCGCCCCCGCCCCGAAGCCTCTCCGTGCCTCAACTCCGCCGGGAACAGGAACCCAGGGAAGTCTGCCCGCGTTCCCTCGGGCAACTCCCTGGCCGCCCGCCGTTGCCGTAGCAATGACCGCCTCTGCGCTCGCTCCCCGCGCGCTCGCTCACCAGCCCCGCCCCGCCCCATACTGCGCATGCTCGCCAGCCCCGCCCGGCCCACACTGCGCATGCTTGCCAGCCACGCCCCGTCCACGCCACATTGCGCATGCTCACCAGTCCCCGCCCCGCGCACGGCGTCATCGTCAAGACGCAGGTGCGTGCCCGTCGAGGCTTTCGCTGCGTGCGTTTTTGGGGATCGCCTGGAGGGGTGTTCGGGAGCCGCGGGTTGACGCGCGGGGGCGTGCAGGCGCCCAGGCTTCGTGTAGTGAGGGCCGAGCCCCGCGCCGGCTTCGCGGTAGTCCGCAGCCCCCGGCGGCTTTGGGGGCGCAGCCACGCTCCTCAGCCGCCCGCCCACCTGGGCCTGGGCCGCGGTTGTTTCCCTGCGTGGTTGTGGTCGTTCTCGTTCCAGGGTCTCGAGCGCACCGCCCCTTCGCTGCGCTGTTAGTCGAGGGCAGTTTTCTGGGGGTCCCCCGATTCCCCCGCGCCGCTCAGGCGTCTTGGCTCGCGGAAGCGCGGGCGCACACTGCCTGGCGTCGTCCGTGACTCCTGGCCCTTCTCTGTGGATCCCTTTGTTTCCCGCTGCGGGTCGTATTTCCTGCTTCGTGGGCCTGGCCGTTTGCATTTGGATGCAGGCCACGGTGAGCCCTGCGTGGCCCGCTGGCCTTTTCCTGCTAGCTAGGTGACTGAGCCGCGTGTGTGACACATCGGAGTGGCTTGAGGCAACGCGTTCCTTTCCAGGCTTGCAGCGGGCGGTGTCGTTCACGCTCCTGAGTGGAGCCTTCCGGTGCTTTACTCGACGCCCCAAATAGTGCAGGGTTCCTCCCACGGTCTGTAGTGAGCTGGAACTCTTCCCCGCCCCTGTGAGCTCGGGCTGTTCTTCCTCCTCCGCGTGGCTCACTCCAGCCTCGGATGTTTCCTGGCTGCACAGACCTGCTCGGGAAGACTCGAGAAGGCCACCCCAGGACTCCAGCTCTCCACTGAAGGGCTTCCCCCCGGATTGCGTCTTGGCCCCTGGAACCCTCCCTCTGTATCCTCTGCTGTTACTCTCTTGGCCTCCATTTGGGTTGTGGCCTGGATACTCCTGGCTCGCTGCTTTCCTTCTGTTAAGGATCACAGCCCTGCACTGCCTGTCGTCCAGTGCCTGGAAACCATTGTATTTTTTGGTCTGATTCTGTAGTTGTTTAAGAACTGAAGTCTGGTCCCTCACACTGCATGCCCAGAAGCAGAAATCAGTAGAAGTTTATCTTTTCTTAAAATGACAATTACTTTATTGTGTTGGTTCAACTTATGTTGTACTTTAATTAGAAGAAATTTGGCCGAAAGTACAAAGAAAATATACAAATGCAAGTAATTTTATAAAAAACTTCCCTGAAAGCAGGGTCTGAAGAAATTACCAACCAACTTGGACTGGATCTAGAAGAAAAGGAAGGGTCTTTGCGGTCTTAGGACTCTTCCGTTCCGCGACGTAGGTGTTAGGATAACAGCCATAAATGGTTGTAAGACTTTGGGCTCAGATAAGTAGACTTAAGTTCAAATTTTGACTTATTTTACAAGTGTCTGATTTTTGGCAAGCTCATCTTCCTAAACCATGAGCTCCTTATTTGTAAAGGCGACATTAGCCACTCTCCAGCAACAGCCCTGGCACTTCAGTCTTGGGATGGGACGTATGAGTAGCCTAAGCGAACCAGAAAATCCAGGGCCCTGACCACAGCGACTTAATCAGGGCTGGCGATATGTCTAGCTAGGCCAACCAGGTGGACTCAGTATTTTTGTGGGTGCTACTGGAAAATTTATTTAACTGTAACTGAATGTAGAAACGGCAACAGACATGAAATGGCGGCTGTATTGCTCTATTGCTGTCTTGTCATGAGGTGAGGGCCTGAAGCTATGGTAGCCACCCTGTGAACCTTGGAAGGAGGATTCTACAGGAACTGGCAGAGCTGAGACTGGGGTGCAACCCGTGTCCTGGTGACGTATTTGAGCCCTGAGGCTGGCCTTCCTGTTAGTCTTTTCTCTTACTGGCTTCAGCCAGCTGGAGTCTGGTTTTCTGTTACTTGTAACAGGAAGAATTGGAATGATAACTAGGCATGCTAGTTATCTCACCGCCTTACGGCTGTGGTGAGTTTAAAACATGATACTGTGGGTGAACTGCTTAGTACAGTGCCTGCTATTCTTTATACTGGTTTTAAGGTATTTTTCTTGAACTTCATAAAGTTCTAAGAAAAATGACCGTTTTAAAATTCCTACCCTCTATTCACGTTTAAATTTTCATGATAGTTTTTCTGTCTGCATGTTTTCTGTTAAAAATAAATTGGTCATTCTTCAGTTAGCCACAAAGAATATTTTAAATTTTTTATTTTTAAATTTATTGATACATATTAGATGAACATGTTTTTGGAATACATGTGATAATTTGATAAATGCATATAATCAAATCAGGGTAATTGGGATATCCATCCCCTTAAATATTTATCTTCTATTTACACTAGGAACATTCAAATTATTCTAGCTATTTTGAAATGTGCAATCGATTTGTGTTAAGTATAGGCTTGACTGAAAATTTAACCTTATTGCTAATTCTTGACAAAAACAAAGCTAACATAGTTGATATTTGAAGAATAATACATTCATTCTTATTCAAGATAGTGTGTTCTGTTGAAATGAGTTAGATGATCAGAATGCAACATTCTTGGAAAGGGTCAATTAAAATATATAGTCAACCTGTCTTGTCCCCAAAACCATGTTATCAATGATTTATATTTTAACGTTGTGCCTTTTGTTTTAAAAAGATTTTTTTTTGAGATGGGCCCAAGAAACTGCGTGTATACAAAGCATGTTTGCATCTTCAGAAAACTGCTATTGAGTACATTCTCCATGGTAGTGTTCAGTGCCATTTGTGTAAGCACCCACACGATTATTTTAGAATTTCAAAACCGCTAATTGAACGTCCTAGGAATAGTGGAGACGGAAGAGAAAATTAGAGGTGCATTATGTTAAGGATGATGAGGTTGTGCTTAGTCACGAGGAGAAGGGCACCAGTGTGCTTGGCTGATTAAGATGCACTTCTGTACTCCACTATGCGTAAGAAGAAAGCTGCGGGTGGTACTATAAGAGATCTGTTGTATAAACATTATCACAAAAAGAGTGATGATACCTGGGCATATCCAAGGAAGAGCAGCCCAAGATGGTTGGCAATAGCGGACTATTTAAGTGGAAGACATTGATATGAAGGGAAAATCTTATATTTTGCTTGTGTAGAAGGCAATTCAGAGAAAGTGTTCAAATACTAGAATAGGCAGTTGGAGTCCATCTTGTCAAAGATGGGTTTTTTTCATGATGACATTAGAGGCATGTTATTGGATACTAGCGCTGGCCCTGTATTTTTTTTTTTTTTTTTTGAGACGGAGTCTCTCTCTGTTGCCCAGGCTGGAGTGTAGTGGCGCCATCTTGGCTCACTGCAACTTCTGCCTCTTAGGATCAAGTAATTCTCCTGTCTCAGCCTCCCGAGTAGTTGGGATTACAGGTGCTGGTCACCACGCTTGGCTAATTTTTGTATTTTTTAGTAGAGTCGGGGTTTCGCTATGTTGGCCAGGCTGGTCTTGAATTTCTGACCTCAGGTGATCCGCCTGCCTCGGCCTCCCAAAGTGCTGGGATTACAGGCGTGAACCATCGTGCCCAGCCTGTGGATTCTTAATGTATCACACACATAGGATTTGAGTTTGCCCACCTGCCTAGTCTCTAAACACTGCACTAATGGAAGCCTAGGCAGGGTCAGAAAGGTTCTTAGTTCAATATCCTTCTCACATTTTAGTATCTTAATGTTCTCACATTTCTCCTTTGTTATATACAAAATATTCTCAAAGCCTACTCAGTGCATGCTTGACTCGTCTCTCTTAACACAGTCCTTGACATCTAAAACAAACCTAAGGAACAGAAATTGGTGGCATGGGGTTCATCTTTAATTTAGTTCTCAATTTTAACCTTCATCAAAACCATCTCTCTTTCCATTTATTTTTCTTAATCTTTTGTATTATCTTTAACTTTCTACTCACACTTGTATATTTATTACCAATTTCTATTCCTAAACTTGCTGATATGGTTTGGCTGTGCCCTCACACAAATCTCACCTTGAATTGTAGTAATTAATCCCCATGTGTCAAGGGCAGGGCCAGGTGGAGAGAATTGAATAATGGGGACAGTTTCCCCCATACTGTTCTTGTGGTAGTGAATAAGTCACAAGATCTGATGGTTTTAAAAATTGGAGTGGCCCTGCACCAGCTCTGTCTTGCCTGCTGCCATATAAGACCTGTCTTGCTTCCTGTTAGCTTTCCACCATGATTTTGAGGCCTCCCAGCCATGTGGAACTGTGAGTCAATTAAACCTCTTTCCTTTATAAATTATGCAGTCCCGGGTATGTCTTTATTAGCAGCGTGAGAACAAACTAATACACTTGCTTTCACCCAGATTATTTTTTCAAATAATCGTAAGTCATTTCCTATATTATGCAGTATGTGACGTCCAGCAATTGTCTGGAAATTTGCCAGTCTCCTAGTGTTTTGTAGCAGCAGTTGCTGTAAAGACTCAGGTATACTAGTGGGAACTTACTGAAGTGTTTTTTTTTTACTAGAGATTATATTATAGTTCTGTTTTGTCTTTAATAATGAAAAAGGGCTTAGGATGAGTTGTTTCCACTCCTCTGACAAAATGCATTTAAAAAAAATACCTGTGGCAGACATATCATGATTACATCATTCCTGTCAACATTAAAATAGTAGTAGAGAAACACTGATGAAAACACTTCCGACACTGAGAAGAGAGGAGAAATCTTGTTTTCATTCTTACTTTATAATTTAAAGTCATGGGTATAATAAATGAGCCTTTAAAAACTGTTTTCTGAATAAAGAAATGGAGCAAATTCATTCTTTGTTGTTGAATTCAATATACTTAGAACTAATTTATCACTTTGGTAAAGAATAATACCCTACTATGGGTCTTAATATCTGACATGATGAAGATATTCATGCTATCTACACTGTGATCACCAGATACCAGACGCTTTAAAAATGTTGCCAAAAGCAATTAGGCATACTGATTGTATCAAAGGTGTTTGGGTAATGTGGACTCCTTTCAGACATTTGTGATTTTTCTGCCTTAATTGAAAGTTTCGACAGGTTTGTAAAAGCATAAATATCAGGTTATTAGTAGAAACTCTAAAATAACCTGGGAAATAAATATATATACTGGTTTCAACCACTTTGGCTAAAGCTGAATGTCTCTAAAAATTGAATCAGTTGATGCTGTAATATGTTCAATATATCAAGAGACAAGATGTTTCCTGATCACGTCTAGATAATTTTTTTAATTAATAGATTTATTTTCTTAATAAATTTTACAGATAAATTGAACAAATAATAGAGCTCCCTCTCCTTGCAACAGTTTCCCCTATTTGCCATTTGTATGCTATATTTGTTAAAATTGATGTACAATAAGGTTGTTCATGTTTAATGTTGATTATGAAATTCTCCACAAATAAAAGTATACCCCACAAGTACACAGGAGAGACCCTTTCTGCAGTTCTATTCATAGAGGCACAAGCAAAGGAACTATTGAGAGGTGAGTCTCGTGATAGCAGAAAAGTATTGATCCATGATCTTGGGAAAGCTGTCCACATCTAGGATGCTGTCTGCTTTTGGGGAGAAACTTTCATGGTTAGCTTTACCTTAAGGTCTCCAACAAGTGTGTAGATTGAAGAGTCTGGAGGGGCCCGTTTCAGCTGTGAGATTGTAAACCCAAGGCTCAAGGTCCTGAAGTTTTACTGCAGTGTAAGTGGCAGGGGCAGTCTTTCCCTGATGATGTTTCCAGAAGACTCAGTTTCTAGGCTTTAGATCATGTAGGGTTTGATAGTCCTCAGTGGACCATGGAAAGCTTTCTTTACCTGGTGAAAATACACTTGGGCATAATGCATTAAAGCCTTGCAGCACTTAGTCATATCAGAGCTTAGGAGGAGATGATGTGTGAGGTTTTATTATTGGGAGCATAGGCCTTCAGTGACTATTGCAAAAGGGATCAACTTACGTTTTCCACGTGGAAGTGGATCTGTCATCAATCTGCAGTACTTTAGATCAAGGAAATCCAGTCAATTCAGTTAGCTTTGCCTAATGTGATTGTACCTATGATACCTTATCTCATTGTTTTACAACTTGTGAAACAAGTACCCCTATCACTAGCAATCTTTTCAGGTATGTCCCATGAGAGAAACATGTTTCCTAATAACCTTTTATCTACTGTTACAGCACGAGACTTTTTGAATGGAAAAGCTTCTATACAATCAGAAAACATGCATTGAAAATGGCAATGGAATGAAATCCCTCTAAAAATATTTCAGTGGCCTATAATGTAGCAGAAATGTACATGAAGATTTGATTGCCTTCCCAGGATTGTAGATTTGACAAACCAAACATTGGTCATAAACCATTTTAGCAATTTAGAACATGCCAGTATTCTATTTGGATCATCTTATCTCTTCCATGATGGGCCGTGGAGTGTAGAGCTTTTAGTAATGGAAGCTTTCAGGATTCAGGAAGGACCAGGCATCTGTCCAGGCTCTCCATGAGTCCATCCTTAACATTAGACTTATATCTTCTTTTTTTTTTCATTTCAAGTTTTGAAGCTTTTATATAAGATTACTTTATTCCTGTATCTTCTCAATTGTTTCTTCCTTGTATTTGCCCTTTTCTTTTCCTACTTGGTGAGATTTGGCTTTCTGTTCAAGAATCTTTTTGCGGTCTGTGTCGTTTTAGCCTAGTGATAACCACCTTGCTGGGGTGAATGCCTACATGGACAGTTGTGCCATTAGCCTTTTCCCACTGCACCCGTTCAATGTAGAGGACATATTTCTTCCTGTAAACCTGCACTACTTTGCCAATTTGCTGACCTTTGTAGTGTCCTCCTACAACCTGAACTTCTTCATCCTTTCGGATGGGCGTGGATCACACGTTGTAGTTCTGTCTCAGCTCTTTGGAAAGGGGAAGACATAATCTTCCTGTAAATGTGGGAAGGTGCATTGAAATGCCTTTTGTGGTTCTTGCTTCGGTCAGAAGTCGCAAAGGGATTGAACTTCATTTTGGCCATTGCTGCTTCAGTGATAGCTGCAAAATGGAAGATTTATATCTTCTTGAATATCAGTTTTGTTTCTCCAAGTCACGTGCATAGCACTGTTTATTAGATGGGTTATTATAGGTAAATTTGACTTGGATCATGGAGTTCGTCTAAACTACATATCAAAACAATTTCAGTACTAGCTGACTTAGCTTGAAAATCTGGCAGAGTAGTTCCTTGGTATTCAATTAATTTTTATCCTAATTGGATTATCAGTTTCATAAACCAGTCACTGTGTTCATTAGAGTGCTGGTAATTCATACCCAGTCTAAACGATATGATCCTAAAGTTATCAGAAACTTGGCATTCAAGAGTGCTTGTCAGGGTCCTTTCCATCCTTTTCATGAATCTCCTTGAAGGCATGATACTCTAGGATTTTACTAGCTTATAAATTTAACATAGCAAATAATCCTGTTTCTCTGTCTTTTGGATGCTGCAGGGGCCCTCTGTAGCATCCCAAAGTTAGTTTGAGGTAACAACAAAAAAAGACAATTTGAAATTTGATTTTGGGAAGCCTGTCAAATATGTCAAAGGTTTAAAATAATCAAAATAGGATCACAAGGCATTGTAAGATAATATTCACTTAGCCAAAGTGATAAAAGGGGTTAGAAAGCAAAAACCTTTCTTCTTTGATAGAGAGGAGACTCAGTTTTCCAATCAACAGATCTGAGAAAGCGTGAGACAGAATCTGTCTCCTTCTCTCCTCTGTCTCTCTTTTGTAGTTTACTCAAAAGGTGAACAAAAGTCTTTTACTACCTCAATACTACATGAAAATTCTTATTCAAAAGGGAAAACCAAATTTTACTTTTGCATAGTGTATTATCAACACTAAGCTAATAAAACCTTATAAACAAATCTGTCCAATTTGTCATCTTTTGACCACAGAAAATTTCCATAAACTTTTTATAATCTCTTACAATTTTTTTATTCTTTTCAACTTTATTCTTTTAGTTTTATCTGTCTTTTTTATTCCTTCAGTTTGAAACAATCTTCAGCTTCTAGACAATTATTTTTTTCTCAACACACATTTTCATGCCTTTACAACTTTCCTCACCGAAAATACTTTGCTTTTCTTTAGACACTATATACAAAATTGTTTCTTATATCTATTAGTTTCAATTACATATATTAACTACAGTTTTAACTACTAGTAACCCTAATTTCTAGTGAAAGCCTAGGAAGTAGTTTTGAACTGTTCTATATCAATAATTGCAGATGAAAACTATTTCATAACTTGTTAGATAGGTTTTCTCAAGTTTTTATTAATAGATATAAATATATGTAGCTTTTCTATACCATCTAAAAATAAGATGCCAAAATATATAAACTTACATTTATGTTTACTAATTAATGTTTAAGTATTTTAACTTACTTAGAAATGACTCAGACATTTATGCTTATTACTTAATTCAATATAGCATAATAAGATTTTAAATTACAGAAAAGAACTTTGAAACAGGTACTCTCCTGCTAATATTTTCCTCAGTTGTTCTGAGTCTCAAGTAGTCACATCGTATCCAGGATGGCTTTGAAGGTCAGGGCCTATTTGGGTCTTGCATTTACATACCAAATGTAGATCTCAAGACAGAAGACACCTGTGAAGATGATGCCCGGGAGATCCAAACCCTTCCAGCATGGCCAGGAGACAAAGCTGGGCCAAGGAAGAAGGGGCTCATCTTGGGCTTGACTCTGCATTGTAATTGGTGGTCTGCCACTGATAACATGTCCTCAGGCCTCACTATGGCCACCTATCCAGACTCTAGAATCCAGAGGCTCAAAACCAAGAACAAAATATTACAGACAAATTAAGAAAGTATATAAAGTATTATAGAAGCAGCAGTTTTATGCTCTTAAAAACATGTAGTAGAGATAGCATAAACCTATTTGACCAGTAGATCTAGCCAAAAATATCTGAATTATATTTAACGGACAATTCTGAAGCCATTTCTATTTTATCAACAATTTTAAAGCTAGCTTTATTTGCCAAATATTATACACATAATACCTATCAACATACAGACACATGGAGAAGCAGAGCTTATAGCTTTTACAAGTAATGCTCATTTGCTGGCTTTCAAATAGTTTTTGTTTCCCTATTCAGACTATTAATCTTCCAATTACCTGTTTCATTGCCCTAAGCAATTGTTAGCTAGGCAGCCCTAAATTTGCATTTCTAGGGATGACTGTTAGGTGAAACAAGGTAGAAAATTTATGTCTCAAAAGCTCGGAGCTGAGACTTTAGGCTTAAAGGAAAAAGATTGTACATAAAGGCATAGTTAAGATGACCAAGAAGTGCCTTAAAGGTAAGACTTGTTACGTAAATTTAAAATAATGTTAAGAGTTTTTGGGGTGGGGGGTGGTACCACACACTTTTAAATAACTAGATCTCACAAGAACTCACTATCATGAGAACAACACCAAGGGGGGGCAATCTGCCCCCATGATCCAGTCATCTCCGACATTGGGGATTACAACATTGGGACCTCACCTCCAACACTGGGGATTACAATTTAACATGAGATTTGGGTGGGGACACAGATCCAAACCGTATAATTCCTCCCCAACCTCTCCAAATTTTATATCCTTCTCACATTGCAAAATACAATCACGCCTTCCCAACAGTCCCCCAAAGTCTTAACTAATTCTAGCATTAACTCAAAAGTCCAAAGTCTTATCTGAGACAAGGCTAGTCCCTTCCACCTATGAGCCTGTAAAATAAAAAAGTTAGTTGCTTCCAAGATACAATGCAAGTATGGGCACTGGGTAAATACTCCTGTTCTAAAAGGAAGGAATCCACCAAAAGAAAGGGGCTGCAGGCCCTACTTGAAGTCTGAAACCCAGGAAGGAAGTTATTAAACCTTAAAGCTCCAGAATAATCTTGTTTGACTCCATGTCCCTATTTCAAGACACACCAGTGTGAGAGGTGGGCTCCCAAGTCCTTGGACAGCTCTGCCTCTTTGACTTTGCAGGGATCAGCCCCTGCAGCTGCTGTCACAGGCTGTGGTTGAGTGCTTGCAGCTTTTCCAGGTATATGGTGCAAGTTGTTGGTGGCTCTAACATTTCAGGATCTGGAGGATGGTGGCCCTCTTCTCACAGTTCCACTAGGCAGTGTCCCAGTGGGGACTCTATAGGGGGGTTCAACCCCACATTTCCCCTCTGCACTGCCCTAGTAGAGGTTCTCTGAGAGGGCTCTGCTCCTGCAGTAGGCTTCTGCCTGGACATCCAGGGTTTTCCATGCATCCTCTGCAATCCATCCAGGTGGAGGCTTTCGACCTCAACTCTTGCATTCTTTGCTCCCACAGGCTTAACATTATGTGGAAGCTACCAAGGCTTACAGCTTGCACCCTCTGAAGCAGTGGCCCAAGCTGTACCTGGACCCGTTTTAGCCATAGCTGGAGCTGGAGTGGCTGGGATGCAGAGAGCAGTGTCCAGAGGCTGTGCAGGGCAGCAGGGGCTGGGCCTGGTCCAGGAAACCATTCAGTCCTTCTAGCACTTCAAGCCTACGATGGGAGGTGATATGGTTTGGCTCTGTGTCCTCAACCAGATCTCATCTTGAATTGTACTCCCGCAATTCCCACATGTTGTGGGAGGGACCTGATGGGAAATAATTGAATCGGGGGGCAGTTTCCCTCATACTGTTCTCGTGGTAGTGAATAAGTCTCACGAGATCTGATGGTTTCATAACGGTAAGCCTATTTCTCTTGGCTCTTATTCTCTCTCTTGCCACTGCCATGTGAGATGTGCCTTTCACCTTCTGCCATGATTGTGAGGCCTCCTCAGCCACGTAGAACTGTTAAGTCCAATAAACCTATTTCATTGCCAAGTCTCTATGTCTTTATCAGCAGCATGAAAATGGATGAATAAAGAGAGGCTGACTTGAAGGTCTCTGAAGTGCCTTAGAGATCTTTTCCCCATTGTCTAGGTTATCAGCACTTGCCTTCCTTTTAGTTACGCAAATTTCTGAAGCCTGCTTGTATTCCTCCCCTGAAAATGGGCTTTTCTTTTCTACAACATGGCCAGGCTGTAAATTTTCCAAACTTTTATGCTCTGCTTCCCTTTTAAATATAAGTTCCAGTTTCAGGTTATTTCTTTCCTCACATATATGAGCATAGGTTGTTTAGAAGCAGCCAGATCGTATCTTGATTGCTTTGCTGCATAGAAATTTCTTCCGTCAGATACACTAAATCATCTTTCGCAAGTTCAAAGTTTCACAGATCCCTAGAGCAGGGACACAATGCAACCAGGCTCTTTGCTAAAGCATAGCAAAAGTGATCTTTATTCCAGTTCCCAATAAGTTTCCCATTTCCATCTGAGATCTCCTCAGCTTTGACTTCATTGTCTATATCACTATCAAATTTTTGGTCCCAACAATTTAGCAAGTCTCTTAGGAAGTTCAAAATGTTCCTTAATCTTCCTTTCTTCTTCTGAGCCCTTCATGCTCTTTCAATCTCTGCCTGTTTTCCAAAGCTGCTTTCAGGTTTTCAGGTATATTTATAGCAATACCCCACTTCTGGTACCAATTTTCTGTATTAGTTCTTACACTATTATAAAGAAATACCCAAGACTGGGTGATTCATTAAGAAGAAAGAGGCTTAATTGGCTCACAGTTCCACAGGCTGTACAGGAAGCATGATGTTGGCATCTGCTCAGCTTCTGGGGAGGCCTCAGGACGCTCACAATCATGGCGGAAGGCAAAGGGGAAGCAAGCATGCCTTCTTAAATGGCCAGAGCAGGAGCAAGAGGTGGGGTGGTGGGATTCCATACAGATCTCATGAAAACTCACTCATTATCATGAGAACAGCACCAAGGGAGAAATCTGACCCCATGATCCAATCACTGCCCACCAGGCCCCACCTCCAACATTGGGGATTACAATTTGACATGAGATTTGGGTGGGGACACAGATGCAGACCATATCACCAGTCGACTGCCAGAAAGGTGCATTTTAGAGACATGTTTTTGTTCAATAGGTGGTCTTTTTAACTTAGGTACTGTTTCTTGGTTAAAATTACTGAGTTCAGGGTGGAGCCCATTAAATAGGGCAAAGAAAGGATTCTCTGTGTCTGGACTCAGCATGGAAAGCTCTGAAAAAGAGGCAAGCCTACTTTACCCAAGGGCCTACCTTTTATAAACACTTTATCCAGGATAGCTTTCTTTTTGCATTTGGGATGGGATAGTAACTAAGCCAAAAGTTTAGCAGATTTAACGTTTCTTATCAATTAGTCACTTAAACTTTTTGTTTGTCTTTTAGAATGATTCTTTTAAAAGAGGCAATAAAAAATTGACATCTTTTTAGAAGCTTCTGCAGATCAACAGGCATTGCTGGATGAGACTAATTTGGGCGCCCTCATTTTCAAATGCACTTCTTAAAGTGCAGTGTTGTTTATTTGAATGTCCTACTATAGTTTTGTTTGTTTGTTTTTTTGAGACAGTCTAGCTTTGTCACCTAGGCTGGAGTGCAGCGGTGCAATCTTGGCTCACTGCAACCTCTGCCTCCTAGGTTCAAGTGATTCTCCTGCCTCAGCCTCCCGAGTAGCCAGGATTACAGGTGCCCACCACCATGCCTGACTAGTTTTTGTATTTTTAGAATAGGCAGGGTTTCACCATGTTGGTCAGGCTGGTTTCTAACTCCTGACTTCAGGTGATCTGTCCGCCTCAGCCTCCCAAAGTGCTGGGATTACAGGCGTGAGCCACCGCAGCTGGCCTCTACTGTAGATTTTAATTGTCTTTAATAATATTTCACCATGTCTACATGCCCTATTTGCTGTTTGTAGGGCCTAATACTTATACATATATAGATAGGCATAGCCAGAAGGTAGAGTACTCAGTTCTTCAGAAATTAAGGATTCCATTTTTACATTGAATCTTGGCTTTGGCTACGAGACCCCCATAATCAACTTAGCCAATGATTTTCCCTACCTAAGCATGCAAGAAAGAGAAACAAAGGGGATGGAACACACAAAATCGCTACAAATTTTCGAAAGCTGGAGTTTGCGCCCCCTGCAGTACTGCCATGTACTGCCAGTTTCTGCCTGACCCAGTCAGACGTCTGAGGCCTCTATCTAACTGGATCCGAGCCAGTTAATTATCAGATCCAATCTGATCCTGGACCCAGTCCAGTTTGTTATGACTTCCGAACCCAGTTGGGATTAAAATTTTGCTCAAACTTGGATAGCTCAAAACACAAATCTGTGAAGCTTACCCAGCATCTCCAGCGGCTGTGAGACACAATACTCACAGTGGTCCCCGTGGGGATCCTGTTTGGTTATTCGATGCTCCTAGGTGTCACTGGACATTCTACTTTGGATCCCACTTCTGATGCCATCTGTTAAAAGAAAAACTTGAGACAAATTAAATTTACTAGAGCTTAATACAGCTAAGAACGACTCGTGAATCAGGCAGCACCCCCAAACCAGAATAGGTTCAGAGAAACTCCAGCACTGCTGCATGTTTGAAGAGGATTTACAGGCAGAAAATTAAAGAGAGGTACAGAAAGTGGAAGCAAGGCACAGAAACAGCTGGATTGGTTACAGCTCGGCATTTGCCTTATTTGAACATGGTTTGAGCAGTTGGCTGCCTGTGAATGGTTGAAGTATGGCAGTGATTGGCTGAGACTCAGCTACTTGTCACAAGTGTAGGTTACAGTCTGTTTACATGTCCAGTTAGGTTACAGTTTACTATGTACAGAAAAACTTTTAGGCTGAACTTACAAAGAGGCAACTTTAGGCTAAACTTAAATCTAATAGTTCCTTAGCCTTTCCCTTCTCCCCTTATGTGAGACGGGAAGACTAAAGGGAACGGAATGCATTCAGTTGTCTTTTTCGTAGGTTAGACAAGGCTCTAACAAGATAGCTTACCCTGAGGACCGGTCCCTGCCATGAAGAAGAGAAAGCTCAGGTGTATTTCATAATGGCAACCTTTCTCCATGGCCTATTTCAAAATGGCTACTTTTCCTCTCCTACTGCCACAAACACAAAGGAGTTTTTCTGTGAGATTCAGTGTGAGAACCTGTTCAGACTCCTGTAGGTAAAATTTATGAAAGTATGGGGATAACTTAAGAGTGGGCCCCCGCTAGGCTGAGCACGGTGGCTCACGCCTGTAGTCCCAGCACTTTGAGAGGCCTAGGTGGGCGGATCACCTGAGGTCAGGAGTTTGAGACCAGCCTGACCAACATGGAGAAACCCTGTCTCTATTAAAAAAATACAAAATTAGCTGGGCCTGGTGGCTCATGCCTGTAATCCCAGCTACTCAGGAAGGCTGAGGCAGGAGAATCGCTTGAGCCCTGGAGGTGGAGGTTGCAGTGAGCCGAGATTGAGCCATTGCACTCCAGCCTGGGCAACAAGAGTGAAACTCCGACACACACACACACACACACAAAAAGGAGTGGGCCCCCAGTGGTCTCTAACTCTTAGGCGAGTCCACACTCAGCCTCTAGCAATTTGTGCCTGCCAGCTGCTGGCTGCAGCAGTAACTTTTGTACCTTGTAAACTGTGGCTCTCTGTATTCATGTCTGTCCCCAGCTCTTGAGGTGGTGATTTGCCCTGTGACCTCATTTCTCTGGTTATTCTAAGAAGTGTTGTTGATTTTCGGTTTGTTCAGTTTTTTCTTGTTGTGAGGTTGACAGCAAGTACTGCAAGTTCTTTGCATGTCAGAGTAAAAACCAGAATTTGTGAATCCAAATAGGTTTTTCATTTGTTCTTGTTTTGTTTTCGCCTTTAACTGTCCTCTTGCTGTATCATGTTCTTTTATTCACATTCTTTGGATTTTTTTTCTTTGTTTCTAATTATCTCCCTTTTTAGTTTTTCTACGTTTTATTTTGTAATGATCCCTGGAGGATTTTTTGGTACTTATTCCCTTTGCTGTCTAGCACCTACTATTTATTTGATTTATGTACATTTTCTAAACTTTTCCTCTATATTTTTAGTTTTATAAATTTTTAATAAGTTATTTAATGAATTGATTTAGATATTTATACTTCTGGCTTTTTTTTTTTTTTTTTTTTTTTGAGATGGAGTTTCACTTTTGTTGCCCAGGCTGGAGGGCAATGGCCTGATTTCGGCTCACTGCAACCTCCGCCTCCTGGGTTCAAGCAATTCTCCTGCCTCAGCCTTCCAAGCAGCTGGGATTACAGGCATGCACCACCATGCCTGGCTAATTTGGTATTTTTAGTAGAGACAGGGTTTCACCATGTCAGCCAGGCTGGTCTTGAACTCCTGACCTCATGATCTGCTCGCCTTGGCTTCCTAAAGCACTGGGATTACAAGCATGATCCACCCCGCCTGGCTTATTTATTTATTTTTAATGTATAAAACTATATATGTTTGTTATGTACAATGTGTTGTTTTACGCGTTACTTCGTATAATTATTTTGTGATGAGAACATTTAAAATCTCTTAGCAATTTTCAAGAATTCAATACATTGTTATTAATTATAGTCATATAATAAGTTATACAATAAACTATAGTTACACAATATATCTCTTGAGCTGATTTCTCCTATTAACTGAAATTTTGCATCTTTTGACCAACATCTCCTGAACCTCTCCCTCTCCACAGCCCCTGCCAACCACCATTCTACTCTCTACTTCTAAGAGGTCAACTTTTTAAAATTCCATATATTAGTGAGATTACTGGCATTTGTCTTTCTGTGCTTGACTTATTTCACTTAACATAATATCCATATGATTACAAATGACAGGACTTACTTTTTATTTTTTATTTATTTATTTATTTATTTTTTTTGAGACAGAGTCTCGCTGTCGCCCAGGTTGGAATGCAGTGGCACGATCTCGGCTCACTGCAGGCTCTGTCCCCTGGGGTTCACGCCATTCTCCTGCCTCAGCCTCCCGAGTAGCTGGGACTACAGGCGCCTGCCACTTCGCCTGGCTAATTTTTTGTATTTTTAGTAGAGACGGGATTTCACCGTGTTAGCCAGGATGGTCTCGATCTCCTGACCTCGTGATCCGCCCGCCTCGGCCTCCCAAAGTGCTGGGATTACAGGCGTGAGCCACCCCGCCCGGTCAGGACTTACTTCTTTTTATGGTTAATGATGTTGAATTGTGCATATAAACCACATTTTCTTTACACATCTGTTGATGGACACTTGGGTTGATTCTACATCTTAGCTATTGTGAATAACACCGCAGCGAACATGGGAGTGCAGTTATCTCTCCAACACACTGCTTTCATTTTCTTTGAACACATATCCGGTAGAATTGCTGAATATGGTGGTTTTATTGTTAAGTTTTTGAGACCCTCCATACTATTTTCCACAATGGCTGTAGCAATTTCCATTCTCACCAACACCGTGCACGTGTTCTTCACATCCTCTTCAATACTTGTTATCTTTGATCTTTTCGGTAATAATCGTTCTAACAGGTATGAAGTGATAGCTCATTGTGTTTTTAATTTGCGTCTCTCTGATGATTAGTGATGTTGAGGAGTTTTTTTATTAAAACAGAATCTCACTCTGTTGGCCAGGCTGGAGTGCCCTGACATGATCAGGGCTCACTGCAGCCTCCATCTCCCAGGCTCAAGCAATTCTCCTGCCTCAGCCTCCAAGTAGCTGGGATTACAGGCACCCACCACCACACCTGGCTAATTTTTCTATTTTTAGTAGAGATGGGGTTTCACCATGTTGACCAGGCTGGTCTTGAACTCCTGGCCTCAGGTAATCCTCCTGCCTTGGCCTCCCAAAGTGCTGGGATTATAGGCACGAGCCACCACGCCTGGCAGAGCAATTTTTAATATACTTTTTGGCTCTTTGTATGTCTTCTTTTGAGAAATGTCTATTCAGATTCCTTGCCTATATTTTAATCAGGTTATTTGATTTCTTACTATTGAGTTGTTTGGTGTCCTTATATAGATTGGATATTAACCTCTCGTCAGGTGCATAGTTTGCATATATTTTCTCCCATTCTTTAGGTGGTCTCTTCACTCTGTTGATTGTTTCCTCTACTCTGCAGAAACTTGTTAGTTTGATGCAATCCCATTCGTCTATTTTTGATTCTGTTGCTGATGTTCTTGGGGTCGTATCCAAAAATGACCCAGGCCAATGTCATGGAGCTTTTCCCCTATGTTTTCTTGTTTTCTTCTAGCTTTATAGTTTCAGGTTTTATGTCGAAGTCTTTAATCCATTTTCAGTTAATTTTTAAAAATCTGTTGTGAGAAAGGGTCTAATTTTATTCCTCTGCATATGGATGTCCAGTTGCCCCAACATGATTTATGGAAGAGACTGTCCTTTCCCTATTGTGTGTTTTTGGCATTTTTGTTGAAACTTAATTGCCCATAAATGTGTGTGTTTATTTCTGGGCTGTCTATTCTGTTCCGTTGGTCTGTGTGTCTGTTTTTATGCCAGTACCGTGCTGTTTTGATGATTATATGTTTGTAGCAGATTATGAAGTCAGTCAGTTTGATCCCTCCGGCTTTGTTCTGTTTGCTCAAGAACCTAGATTGCTTTGGCTATTCAGGGTCATTTACGGTTCTATACAAATTTCAGGATTGTTTTATCTATTTCTGTGAAAAAATGTTATTGGAATTCTGATGGGGAGTGCATTGAATGTGTAGATTGCTTTGGGTGATATAGACATTTTAACAATATTAATTCTCTCAATCCATGAACACAGGATTTTCATTTATTTGTGTCTTCTTAATTTCCCTCATCATTGTATTATAGTTTTCAGTTTAGAAGTCTTTAATCTCTTTGGTTAAATTTATTCCTAAGTATTTTATTTTATTTTGTAGGTATTACATATTGCAAATGGGATTGTTTTCTTGTTTTCTTGTTTGGGTAATTTGTTGTTAGTGTATAGAAATGCTCCTGATTTTTGTATATTTATTTCATTTCATGTGTGTTTACTGAATTTGCATATTAGTTCTAACAGTTTTTTGATGGAATTTTAGGGTTTCCTTTTCATTTTTGTTTTTTGTTTTTTGAGACAGAGACTCACTCTGTCGCCCAGGCTGGAGTGCAGTGGTGCGATCTTGGCTCACTGCAATCTCTGCCTTCCGGATTCAAGCGATTCTCCTGCCTCAGCCTCTCGAGTAGCTGGGACTACAGGCACCGCCACCACGCCCAGCTAATTTTTTGTATTTTTACTGGATATGGGGTTTCCCCATGTTGCCCAGTCTGGTTTCAAACTCCCGAGCTCAGGCAACCTGCCTGCCTCAGCCTCCCAAATTGCTGGGATTACAGGCATGAGCCACTGTGCCCTGCCAGGATTTTCAATATATGAGATCAAGTTGTCTGCAAACAGGGACAATTTAACTTATTTTTTTTCCCCACAATTTGGATGCTTTCCATTTCTTTCTCTTGTCTAGTTGCTTTGGCTTGGACTTCCGGTACTATGTTGAATAAAAGTAGTGAGAGTGCCCATGCTTGTTTTGTTTCTGAGGAAAAGCCTTCAATTTTTTTTTTACCATGAGTACAGGCATACCTCATCTTGTCGCACTTCACTTTATTGCACTTTGCAGATATTGCATTTTTTACAAATTGGAGGTTTGTGGCATCGAGCAAGTATACTGGTGCCATTTTTTTCCCACAGCCTGTGTCGCTTTCTCAGTGTTTTTAGCAATAAAGTATTTTTTAAGTTAAAGTATGTACATTTTTTAGACATAATGCTCTTGCATACTTAATATACTATAGTATAAACATAACTCTTGTAGGCACTGGGAAGCAAAAAAATTCATGTGACTCTATTGCAAAATTAGCTTTATTGCAGTGATCTGGAACTGAATGCACAATATCTCTAAGGTATGCCTTTATGATGTTAGTTGTGGATTAGTCGTCTATGGCTTTTATTTTGTTGAGGTACACTTCTTCTGTACCTAACTTGTCAAGAGTTTTTATCATGAAAGAATATTGAATTTTGTTAAATGCTTGTTCTGCATCTATTGAGATGATCATATGGTTTTTATCCTTCATTCTCTTAATATGGTGAATCATACTTATAGATTTGTGTATGTTGAGCCACTCTTGCATCCCTGGGATAAAGACAAATAAAATCAGAAACGAAAGAGGAGACATTACAACAGATACCACAGAGATACAAAGGATCATAAGAGACTACTGTGAAGAATTAAATGCCAACAAATTGGACAACCTAGAAGAAACAGATACGTTGCTAGACACGTACAGCCTACTAAGACTGAATCGTGAAGAACCAGAACATCTGAATAGGTCAATAATGAGAAAGGAGGTTTGAATCAGTAATAAAACATCTCTCATCAAAGAAAAGCCCAAGACCTGATGGCTTCACTGCTGAATCTTACCGAACAATTATAGAACTAATACCCATCCTTCTCAAGCCCTTCCTAAAACATTGAAGAAGAGAGAATACTTTCAATTCTCTCTTTTCAGCCTCATTTCACAAGGCTAGCTTACCCTGATACTAAGTCAGACAAGGACACTACAAGAAAAGAAAATTACAGACCAATATCCCTGATGATCATAGATGCAAAAATCCTCAACAGAATACTAGCAAACCAAATTCAACAGCACATTAAAAGAATTATTCACCATGATCAAGTGGGATTTTCCTAGAGATAGAAAGTAAAAAGTAGTGAGTTTAATTTTTAATTTATTTTGTTTCTAAAGGATCTTTCTAAAATATAGAAAAAAATATGAAAAGATAGGCATTGATATTCTGATTTTATTATCAAAATTTTCTAACGAAACATAAGAATATTGCTATTCAAATATCACTTCCCACTGGCAGCTGTGCCATCGGTATCTTTGTCAACTTGTTTCTCACCAGTGCAGGGCATCGTGGACACTTAAGGATACAAGGTAAGAAGATTGCAAAGAAACAACTGCAAATTCCATGAAAGAGTCAGGATTTAATGGAACTGACAGAAATGACGTGGCAGGCTCTTAGGTAAAACTGTTACTGATTAAAGATCTTGCGGAAATAGACCTGATAATTTTAGAAGAGAAAATGACAAGAATGATGGCCAGGAGCTTCAGAAGAGAAAAGACTTGCATACTGAAGGATTAAGGAAGGCTTTGGGGATGCAGTGAAGAGCCTCTTGATCATCTGCAACACAATGGAAGTCAAAGTTGAATGAATACCACAGTGCAGTTTTTCAGTCTCGCGCATATTAACCATGCTTATGCCCTGTGACCCATCCATTTGGCTCCTATGTCTGTTGTAGCTTGTAGTACTGTCAGAGGCGCGTGAACCACAGCAACTCCATCTTAAACAGGAGCTGGGTAAAACGAGGCTGAAACCTACTGGGCTGCATTCCCAGACGGTTAAGGCATTCTAAGTCACAGGATGAGATAGGAGGTCAGCACAAAATACAGGTCATAAAGACCTTGCTGATAAAACAGCTTGCAGTGAACACGGAGCCGGCCAAAACCCACCAAAACCAAAATGGCCACGAGAGTGACCTCTGGTCATCCTCACTGCTACATTCCCACCAGCACCATGACAATTTACAAATGCCATGGCAATGTCAGGAAGTTACCCTATATGGTGTAAAAAGGGGAGGCATGAATAATCCACCCCTTGTTTAGCATATCATCAAGAAATAACCATAAAAATGGGCAACTCGCAGACCTCAGGGCTGCTCTGTCTATGGAGTAGCTATTCTTCATTGCTTTACTTTCTTAATAAACTTGCTTTCACCTTGCACTGTGGACTCGCCCTGAATTCTTTCTTGCACAAGATCCAAGAACCCTCTCTTGGGGTCCAGATTGGGACCTCTTTCCTGTAACAGTAATGGCCACAATTCTCTACCCGCTTCCTGTTGTGGAGGCAAGGACCAGCCAAAGGAGAACAAACAGGCTGTTTATTTACAGCTTGTGATAACAAGGAATTCAGCTCCACTACCTGCATTCAGCAGGGGCTCAGAGGGGGAGAGCAGGAAAGCTGTAGAGTGAAGAAAGGAAAGCTTCTAGGGTGCCCTGATTGGAGGTTGCCAGCATGGGGGTGGCTCATGCAAAGTGAGCATCTCATGCCAGTGGTTTGGGGAACGTATTTGGCTTTCTCTAGTTGGTCCTAATTTGGAAGCAGGGGCAAAATATACAGAAACTGGGTGTCATGGACCTGGAAGGAAACTGAGGCACAGCTTAAGCCACAAAGAATTTTTCTGAGCCACATTTGAGTGACTGTAGCCCAGGAAATGCTTCCAAGTTACCTTGGGAAGTGCTTCAGAGAACAAGGGACGATTCCAAGCTTTTAAAGAAAGGATGAATCAGGAGAGGGGGCAATTGCAAAAGTCGTTTTTCAACTCTTACGATGGGTTTGATTGCAGTCAAAGCAGCCCTGGAGCTGAGGGTTGGGTGTAACTGTAAGAGGCGCCCTTGGAGAGGGAGAGGGCCACCACAGCAGATGCCTTGGCAGCCGCTCAGCCAGGGTGTTGTAGTCTGGGATTGAACATTCTCCACTTAAGCCACCAGAGGCTCAAGCCTAAGTGGCCTCCCAGCTCCAGCTTAGGCCCCTTGACTAACAGGTCGCAGGCTTCCCTGGTCAGGCTGTTCACCAGGTCCCAAGGTTCCCGGCCAGTCGGTCCAGAGAGCCTGGCCTGCCTTCTCCAGCTGCTGCTGCGGAGGCTGTGGTGAGCGCTATGCTGTCACACTTGGCCTGGCCTCTGGCCCTCGTCCGTTTGTGTGCTGTCTCTTGATGCTTCCAGGCTTGTGTTGTTAGGGAGTGTTTCAGTAACCCTGTACTCCAACCCCGCTCACCCCCAGACTCAGTGGTTTCAGACCTTCAGCTTCGCTGGATTTAGGAGTGGGCCTGAAGGCTGGCGGTCCGGCAGGGCGGAGCAGAAGCTTGTTTTGAGCTTATTTTGGTCTCAGCTGATGACTTACTGTACGGACAGGCAATCTGCTGAAGAGGAAACCCAAAGCAGCTAACGTTCAAACGGAGCCGCAGGCTGTTGGCTAACCCAGGCTGGCCTGGGCCAGGGCAACTCAGCCGTGGTGCCCAAAGCTGTTCATCCTCCAGCTACCCAGCTCAGCTGTGCTCCTCCATGAGAAAGGACGGGAAGCCTGTGTGCACGCCCGCTGTGTGCACGCCCGCTGTGTGCACACCCGCTGTGGGCCTTGGCCGGCGTGTTTGCTGACATGCCAGCTGTCGAAGCAAGACACATGGCTGAGCCCAGGTGTCAAGGGGGAGGGACCGCACAGCTGCCCGGCAGAGTGCACACAGGCGTCTCCACGGCACTCTACCCAGTGACTTTGTGATGTTGCCCACTCCACGATCTGGGTGTCGCCACATGATTTGCTTTGTTCAGGAAACTGAAAATGGTTGGATATCAAGAGAAAACTGCTTCTTGGATGGTTTGATAATTGCCATGTATGAAACACAGCGTTACTACATTTATTTATTTATTTATTTATTTATTTATTTATTTATTTATTTATTTATAAGAGACAGGGTCTTGCTCTATCCCCCAGGCTGGAGTGCAGTGGCACCATCATAGCTCACTGCAGCCTCAATCTCCTGGCCTCCAGCCGTCCTCCCACCTCAGCCTCCTGAGTAGCTGGGACTACAGGCACAAGTCACCATGCCCAGCTAATTTTATTTTATTTTATTTTATTTTTTGGTAGAGGCAGGGGTCTCACTATGCTGCTGGAGCTGGTCCTAAACTCTTGGCCTCAAGTGGTCTTCCCACCTCAGCCTCCCAAGTCGCTGGGATGACAGGTGTGAGCCACTGCATTTGGCCTGTTACTGCTTTTTAAACGAGATCTTAGTCCATGAGTCCAGAATTTATGAATTCATAGATAGAATATTTAAAATGAGGCCACTGGACTGCTTTTCTGCAGTTCACATATCTGTTTTATTTTCACAGTACAGAGATAATTTGGAATTAAATGTTTTGGTGGAAATTTTAAGTGTCATAAGTGGCGCTTCCATTTGTATAGTATTTAAGGATTTATTTTCAGCATCCACAGGGAAAAAATTATTCCTTTAATTAGGACTGGACTCAGTTTCCCAGTTAGGAGCCTTTAAGTAGTAACAGTCTTGCTGGTGGGTTCCATTTCCCCCATATTAAACCCTGTGTAGTAACTGTCACTCTTTATTACCCTTAAAATGAATCATAAAGGAATGGAGTTTAGACTGTATTTAGGTTCAGCAGGTGTGCGCTTCTAGACGCCCGTGCGCGCTGCGTGCACAGGAACGGGTGCAGCCCAGCCTGGGGGAGACGCCGCAGCTTTGCCCGTCCTGCCACGGCTGCCCTGAGATGCGCCCTTGCCCGGAGACCATAAAACCATCCAAGAAGCATTTTTCTCTTGATATCCACTAAAACAAATGTTCTGCCCAAAACCTTTACCTCGTGTACACTTTATTAATGGAAAAAGTAGTTTTATGCAAGTAGAAATACTAAAAGAAACAGAAATAAACGAATAATACACGCAAGTATCACTTCTGTTTCTGAAATTGTTCTGTTTTATTGTAACTCTCTCCGTGGTTTGGTCGTGGCATATTTTAATGGATGTTTTTATTCGCGTCCTTTCCTGCGTCAGTCCCGGCATAGCCAGTGGGAATCCGTGTTTATTCCTTGAACTAGGACTTACTATTCCGCGCCCTTTTATGAAAGCGCTGGGCCAGGAACACAGTCCCAGGTTCACCCGGCTGAGCGCGCTGCCCTCGCGGAGGCCGCGGGTTAGCGGGAGGGGGGCGCAGATGCGGGGTGCGGGGGTGACGCCCGGCTGGGGAGGGGGACACGGAAGCCAAGAAGACCCGCGGGAAAGGCAGGTGGAGAGGGCAGAGACCCGAACCCAGAGCGCTGCGCTGCAAGGAGGGGACGGGCTGCGGGCAGGAGCGGGGCGCGCGGCGCGGGATGCCGCAGGGACCCGGCTGGGGCCCGGGCGCAGGGGCGCGGGGTGAGGCGAGGAGGGGCGCGGGGCAGGAGGGCGCGGCGGGGGAGAGCGCGGGGACGCGGGGTCTGGGGGCGCGTGGGGTCGGGGAGAGCGCGGGGAGGAGCTCCTTGGAGAAAGTGGTTCCAGCGGGGAAAGGGGAGTTTTGGACTCTGCGTGTGACTGTGACTTTTCTGCAGCGATTTTGCCCCCATCCGTCACCGCAGAGGCCTGCAGCTGTAGCCGAGCAGGGCGGCCGGGGCCTTCCCTTCTGCCGGCGCCAACGTCCCGGGTCCTGGGCCCCGCGGCCAGCGCCAACGCAGGAAAGGCCCGGGGCGCCAATGCCGCTTTGCTGTTTCTCTCCTGGGTTCTGTGATGATACATTCAGCCCAGCGTTTTTGCTGACCCTAAACCAGCCCACTCCCAAATTGTGGTTCTCGAGGATCCCGGGTCGCGGGCGCTGACACGTGCGGGGTGGAGCCCGCTGAGCCTGTGGAGGGGTGACTGCCGGCCACAGTTGAACTTTCAGGTTCTGGCGGGACGTCTGAATCCAAACATATATATATATATATGTGTGTGTGTGTGTGTGTGTGTGTATATATATAAAGTGCATATATGTATATACTTTTTATAAGTGGAAAACACCGTTCTCCTGGGATCCAAAATGTTGTTTTCCTGTTTTTTTTTAACTGTCCTCACCACGCGGCCCAGTACCTACCCGGAGTGGGCACCCGAAGGATATTGTGGAATTCATAATATCTGGTGGTAGAAGTACATTAAATATTTTGTAACAGGTGAAATAACAGGAGGGTTTCTCCTGGATTCAGGAAGGATTCTGAAAGAAAAGGTGAATGCATCCGTTTTTAAATGTTAGAGTAACTCATTCATTGGAAGGAACTGTTCCCATGCAGTTTGGGTTTTACAAGTAAAAGGACAGGTAGAGATCTCGGCTCTGTCACTTACTGGGTGCCTATGGTCTTGGGCAACTTATTGCACTTATTTTGAGCTTCAGTCCCTCATTTGGAAAACGGGAACGAGAATATCCGCCTCAGGGGATTGCGGAGGGATTAACTTAGGTAACGTGTGAGGCCCTTTGCCAGGGCCTAGTGGGCAGCAGTGCTCAGGAAACGCAGTGTCCCTTGTTCTTTGGTCCAGATGATGGCCGATGAGACGCACCACCTGGGTCTAATGAGTGTTTATGTGGCAACTTTATTCAATGCCGTTCCTTATTAATGGGCACCTTGTGGCAGAAGTTTACACGGGAAAGAAATAGGCTGTCGTAGAATTGTTAAATAATATTGAAACCTTGTTTTGATACCATCTGGGTACAGATATACCACAGAAAAATTGTTCTTAAACTAAGAAAATAGAGACAAATGAACATGTTTTATTTGAATATAGACCATTCCATTTAAGTTTTGCAAAGTTTTAATTTAGCAAGTTGAAACCACAGGTTTTCGAATAATGGCAATTTCAGAACTTGTGGTATGTGAGTTTTGTGTCTTTTCCTCATTATTTAAAGCTCCTCATTCTTTGAGAGTGTAGTAAAGTTCTATCATTTCAGACATCAGAATTAGCATTGAAAACATGGGATTCTTTATCTGAATTGATGAAAGTAATTTATTGTTTGCTGTGTCAAACACAGCATGCTATTTGTCACATTGTGGTTTGTGTATCTTTCTAGAAGCTTTCAACTTTGATCTGAGGCAAAGTACACTCAGTAGCACAGATGACAGAGCTAAAAAAAAAAAAAAGCCAGTGATGTGCATTGTCACTCAGAGACTCTAAATCAACAAGCATGGAGACGCGGAGTAAAAAGCCACCTGACTTTAAAGAGGCTTGTACGTTCTTGTGAGAGAGCAGACCTCTGCCTTTCTCGGGGGAGACAAAGGTGTAGAGCGATTTATGAGTTAAAGATTGGGTTCACTGTGTGCAACCCAAAGGCACCTCCTCAAGGCCAGAGCCTGGTCCTGGCCTGCAGCCTTAGGTAAACACTCGCATTTAAAAGACCGCGCAGAGCCGGGACTCCGTGCACATAAAGGCGGCTTTCTTCAACTGTCATCAGAGTGGATTTTAGAACGTGCTTTTAATACTTACAAGGTTGATGTTTGCCTTTTAAAAAATGCTATTTGAGATCGTTTCTTATTTAACTTTCACCTTGGCGTGCCTTTTACCTGATTCGTGGCAGCGTTAAGGAAACTCACCTTGTTGTGAGACCAGACAAAGATTTAGAGCAGTGTCGCACAGTGTGACCTTTTAGAAGTCAAGGCTCCACCAAATCCTTGTTTAAACACCGTAAAAACTGGATGAAAAGCAACAGCATATAATCTGAATCTGAACATTTGGTCTCAGATTCTTTTTATTGTGCTTGGGTTGATTATTCTGTGAGATAAATTAATCGTGTCCCAGGATAGCTGTGTACTTCCATTTCCTTTCTGATTTTTAACAGACAATGGCTCAGATCAATAAAACGGCAAAATAAAGAGGTTTGGAATGAGGAACATTGTTGCATACCTAAGTCTGTACTCTTCTAGAGAATGATTCTCAAAAGAAATTCAGCTATGCTGTTAAATCTGCTTTTGCAGAGTTAATTATTAGTAGGAATTTTAAACTTGTATATTAAAATGATCATTAATAGCTGCAGAATAATGCGTGGTCCAGATGCAACGATTTATTCAAGCATTCCTTTAGTTATTGGCATTCTCTGTTATGTGTTTTGCAGTAATAATATTCCTGTCCATTTATATTTATGTATCTGGTGTATTTTAATTCAAGTATATTGAGCTAAAAAACACATACGCCTTTAAAATTTTATAATTCTATGAATTTTAGCAAATGCAAACTGTCTTGTAACCACCATGGAAATCACAATGAACAACATAGCCATCATGCAATTATCACGAGTTTCCTGGTGCCCGTGTGCAGCCAGCACCTCCCATCACGCCCAGGTGGGACTGACTAGTTGCAGGAAAGCAAGCTCAGGGTTCCCATGGATTCTACACTATGTTGAGTGGTGTGATTATTTCATTATACATTACAATGTAATAATAATGGAAATAAAGTGCACAAATGTAATGTGCTCAAATCATCCCCAAACCATCCCCATCCCAGGTCCATGGAAAAATTATATTCCATGAAACTGGTCTCTGGTGCCAGAAAGACTGGGATCTGTTCTAAGCCTTCTCTGATGAAGCTGCCCTTTGGTAAGCTTTCCCATGTAACACAAATTTATCCATACTCCGTGTCCACCGAAGAAGTCTATCCACATAGTTCCTGCAGAGACTGCCCTGTTATCAGTTTTCCAGCTGTATTCCTTCCAAGTCCCGGGCCATCCGTTCATACTGATGGCACCTGCTGTCTCGGGCCATATTCTCTTTGGGGCAAAATGAACAGCCAGGTGCTTTTCTGGGAGTTCTGCCCACTGCGATTACTTCCCTCAACACTGTCCTTCAGAGCCATCTCTCCATTTTTGGGCAGATGTAGCATGTATTGTGCACAATCATCTGTAAACGAGGCCTGAACCTTTGATTTCTCAGTCAGCGGGTGAAGGGTGCTCCTCACCAGGCTGCAGGCATGCTTGAGAGAGGATGTGACGTGGCGGAGTGGCGCGACGGGGATCTGAGCCACGCGCCCATGCGGCTTGTGCTTTAGAATCATCTTGGGTGGAGCCAATATTCACCACTTCAACTCAAGGATGGAGAGCTGCTGTGGCTTTGTGATCAGAAAACACCCAGCTCATGGTGAAGTGTAAGAACAGAGGAAAAATGGGGCAAACTCTCCCTGCCTCCTCGCAAAAAAGTAATCTGAAGTTTTAAAGAATATCTCCAAATCAGATATATGAGGATTCTATTGATAAATTAAAATGAACAGACACTCTCTCAAGTAAGCAATACGCTGTGTTTCTTGTCATTAGGTCTTATAGATCTTACCTCAGGAATTTTAAAGCTTATCACTTGCATCCAAGATTCTCTTTACCTTTACCAGGTAAAGGTGTCTTTGTTTGTGCTGCTACAATAGCATACCTGAGACTAGTGCTTTACAAAGAATGGAAATTAATTTGCCCACAGTTCTGGAGGCTGGAAGTCTAAGATCAAGGTGCTGGCATCTGGTGTGGGCCTTCTTGCTGTGTCATCAGTGATTCTGATGCAGCTAGAGCTGGAGGACCACTGGCAGAAGGCAAGAGAGAGCCAGCTCCCTCCAGCAGGCCCCTTTACAAGGGCATTTAGTCTCATGGCCTAATCGCCTCTTAAAGACCCACTTCTTAATACCACCCCATTGGCAATACCTGGATTTTAGAAGGAGCATGTTCAAACCACAGCATGGTTTTCTATGTGATTTTGGTTGTATACAGCATGGCTGTATCATGCTAGGCAGAAATATGACCTTGTTATTGTCTTTCTTTGGAGATTAAATATGGTTTAAGGAGATATGTATGGGTACCAAAGTGACAAGGGGGGAGCTTGGGATGCTGGCTTTCGGATGTCAAGGTGACAGAGTATTAAGGGATGCCCAGATGGCTGGCAAAGCACCATTTATTCTTATGCTTCAGTGGGCACTGGGCATGGCCCTCTTCTGCTAAAAGGGAAATCCAGTTGGCCTGGTGTTTGATTAGAATGATTGTGCTGCCCCAGGCGTGTCTGTGAGGGAGTTTCCAGAGAAGTTTGGTGTGTGAGTCAGTGGACTGAGTGGGGAAGAACTGCCTTCAATGTGGATGGCATCCTCCAGTTGGCTGGGGGGGGCCTGGATGGAGCACAAATGCAGAGGAAGGGTAGATTCTGGCCCCTTCTCCCAGAGCCGGGATGCCCTTTGTCTCCTGCCATTGGACATTGGAACTCCAGGCTCTATGGCATTTGGACTCAGGAACTCACACCAGCCCCCTGTGCACCACCCTCTCTGGTACTTGGGCCTTCTGCCTCACGCTGAGAGTTATAGCACCGGCTTCCCTGGTTCTGAGGCCTTCAGATGTGGTCTGAGCCGTGCTGCCAGCTTCCCGGGGTCTCCAGCATGCAGACGGCCTGCTGTGGGCCTCCCCAGCTTCCATAATCAAGTGAGCCAATTCCCTGATGAATCCCTTTCCTCCGGCTCCTATGAATCACGTCAGTTCTGTCTTGAGAAGCCTGGCTGAAACGCTAGGCATTGCAACACCAAAGATGGTCTCTATTTCCTTCTTTAAATCACACAAAGTTCAGTGACAGGCTGTGTGTAAAAAGCCAGATTCTGCAGGCATTCCCACACAACAGGCTTTAGTGACTCCCAGGGCATTCGCTCAGCAAAAGATAACACTGGGCACCTGCTCTGTCCCAGGCCCTGTGCTGGTCAGCAAGGGACAGCAGCAGGCAGGAAACTGAGGTCCCTGCTCTGTGGAGCTTATAATTTAGTGTAAGGCAGGGCTAAGACTCACCCCAAGAAATCAGTGAGCAGACCACGGTGCACAGGCCCCACTCCAGGCCGTTAGATAGCTCAGCTGACCCGGGAGGAACAGCATCTCCAGAGGGCTTTCTGACTCTGTCTTGGTCAACATTTAATCCATGACTGAGGTGGAGCATTAAAGAATGCCCAGTACGTTTGGGAATGACACAAAGCTTGGAGAAACAGCAAATGCCTCATCTGTCGCTCATGATTGAATAGAGAGGTTGCCGGGAACTGATGTTTAACCTTGTGCTGTACATTGGAATCACCTGGGAGCTTGAAAAGCGTCCCAGTGCAGTCCGATGCTTTGGGGAGCGGGCCCCAGCGGGTGCCTCTCAGCAGTGTCTTCATCTTCCGTCTCCACTGGGCTCTGGCCACGCTTTCTGCATGGCAGTCCTCAGACTTCATTCTCACAGCAGCAGCAGCAACTGGGAACTTGTTAGACATTCAGATTCTCGGGCCCCACTCCAGACTCTATGAATCAGAAACTCTAGGAAGGAGCACCAGAAAGCCATGCTTTAATGAACTCAGGTGACTCTGATGCAGCTAAAAGCTGGAGAACCACGTTCCTGGAATACCCCTTTTCCCCCAGGTAGTTCTCATCTTGCACGACTTGGCTCACATACGCTCCCTTGCAAGACGTCCCAGCACCGGTAACTCCCTGTCCACACAGGCAAGTCATCCTAACACGTCAGATAGGAATTCGTGATGGTGACTTTGTGCCTGTGTCTCTGCTAGACCTTGAATTTCCTAAGGGAAGGGATTTTTTTTTTCCTGTGCATCTCTTCATACTCTGGAGCCAAAAGTAATACCGGAAACCTATTGGGAACTTCAAACTAGTCTTTCTCTTCTTAGCCAGCGACAAAAGAAGGAAGTTCAGGCTGCAGTGCTGGGCCTCTGACCAGCTGCCCGTTCTTGCTCCAGGGCCTCCTGCTCTCTGGCTCCTGCTTGCTGCTCTGCTTGCTGCCGGCTCCTCCACTTTTCTTCCTGAATTCGGAAACAGAAGTGGGGCTAAGTAGCTCCCCAGCAAGGCGCACACCAGGTGCTCGGGAGGCACAGGTGCAGCTCCTGACTCAATCTCTAAGCACGGGGCACGTTCAAGTTCAGCACCTCAGCTTCTAATGCAGTGAAGATTTAAGGAGGAATCTCAAGACGTAGCTGTGGAGTCTTAGGACAAGGGAATAAATATTATTTATGTATTTTTCTCTTTAATTTGTCTTCTATAAGCCATATGCCTCAAATCGGGATTAGGTTAGAATCTAGTTTTTGATGTTCTAAGTATAAGAATACTGAAAAATCGAATCTGGTTTACTTTTCCTCCTACACACTGGTGGATGCTGTGCTAGAACTTTCTCTTGGTGTGTGCTAGGACTCATCTCCACAACAGTTCACTTTATTTAATCCTATTGCTTCTATTAGAATGGTCAGTTTTACAAGGCAAACCTAATACTGGAACGGATACTAGAAAGCAACACATATTTACTGAACATTTACTACTTACCAGGCATTATTTTAGGTAATTTTGCATAAATCGTCTTATTTAATCCTCATTCTACCTTTTAAAATGAGAAGCACATTCTATGTTAAGAAAAAAGCCAACCAGCCCAGAGTTAGAGAGTCTAAGAGACTTGTTCAGAGAGGTAAAGTGGTAGTGGTAGAATTGGTAAATATTTATTCAGAACTCACAGATAGTTTTGTGTTTAGCACTTTTTCCATACACTAAGCTTGTAGGAGGTCCATGAAATAAAAATTATTTTAAATGTTCAATTCTGGTTTATTGTCACCAATAAGTTGGTCTGAAGCAATTTGAAATTGTTTGATTTTAAGGAATGACAATGATGTGACATGTATTGATTTAAGTCCAACTTTGACATTTTGTGGGAAGAAATCCTAAAATTCTAAACACTAGATTTGTGCCAAGAGTAATTACTTCCCAGTGTTCTGTTTATTTAGGAATTAACCAAAAACAGAATTTTCCAGATATACTATTTTCTTTAACTAGTAGGAAAAGAATCACCAGCTAAAACCATTCTCAGAGCCGTCTGACCCTGCTAAGATCATGTCGTACACGTTGGGCTGCACTGTAAGCACTTTGGTCCAGAGTTCAGTTTCAAACAATGGGCGGTGCAGAACTGGGCGTTCCGAAATTCCTGACAGCTTTCCTGTTTGCTCACTGGGGAGGGTAGATAAAGACTCGCTTAGGTGCCTCTTATCTCTAGAATTCTGTAGATGTTGTTGGGGGGCAGGGAGCCTGGGAGAGCTCCCCTGGCATGGACCAGGGCTTTTCCTACCTTCCAATGTGCCTTAGTTGTAAGATATTAAAGAGGAAAAAACCCCAATAAGCAAGGACGTATTGAGTGCTCGCCCTCCTGTAATACTCAACAGATAGGAGGAAAATATGTAACAGAATAAAAATCCCCTTGGGAACAACTAAGATGACTTCGCTCATCACCCTTCCTTTGTAGAAGAATAAATTGAGAAGAAAGTAAGTAAATTGGACAAGGTTGTAGATTATTTATGATCAGCACGAAGTCGACTCATCTTCTGATCTAATAATGATTCCACAACACCTTCAATGGGCTTATCGTTTAAATTAAGAAGACTCGTGGCTGGGTGTGGTGGCTCACGCCTGTAATCCCAGCACTTTTGGAGGCCGAGGCGGGCGGATCACCTGAGGTCAGGAGTTCGGGACCAGCCTGGCCAACATGGTGAAACCCCGCCTCTACTAAAAATACAAAAATTAGCCGGGCGTGGTGGCGGGCGCCTGTAATCCCAGCTACTAGGGAGGCTGAGGCAGGAGAATCGCTTGAACCCGAGAGGCGGAGTTTGCAGTGAGCCAAGATGGCGCCGCTGCACTTCAGCCTGGGTAACAGAGTGAGACTCCATCTCAACAACAACAACAACAACAAAAAGACTCACTTAACATCCACAAAACAACGAGGAATAACTAAGCATCTGTCCATTTGACAGGAAGTCAGAGAGGCGGATGGGTCCCAGGCAGGGGCTTGAGAAAGAGTCTCCTCAGGTGGACGTGGGGGCAGGAACGTCATCGCGTGTTCAGGGCCAGGAAGGAGCCTGGCTGGACACAGCGGCCGCAGTGGGAGGAACGGGCTGGAGGGGAAGCGGGTGGGGGCGTCGCGGAGCCCACGGGGCTGCAGGGGCAGGGCCCGGTGTCCTATCCCTCGGAAGATCGCATGCAGGTTTAGGAGGCATCCGCTTTCTCCCCCTTGGTCTCTGTATTTCCACAATAATTTGTAAATACTTCTTTTGCCGGTGAACAGACCTTTCCGTTCCGGTTTTCTTTTCATTTTTAAACACATCTGCCTTTCCAGCAAGTCTGGGGCCTCCTGAGGCTGGAGCCCGTCTCCCGTCTGCAGCCCGGTTCGCGGGGGGTCGGGGCTCGCGTGGCCTCGCAGGGGGAGCGCGGGGCGCCCCTGTTGTTGGAGGGTGGGCCGAGGTGGTCGTGGGGGAGAAAGCCAAGTAAAGGGGGAGGTGCCCAGGGCCGGATGCACGTCGGGGGAGCGGTGCTTGAGCTCGGGTGCCCCGGGCCGCCGCCTCCTCTGCCTGGCGCCCCACGCGCGTCCCGGGCCGCCCCACGCACGTCCGCGGAGCCTCCCTCGCCGCCGTCCCGAGCCGCCCCGCGCGGGGCTTTTCCAGGTCCGCCGCCTGGGCCGAGCCGGAGTTCCTGGGTCCCCCACCCCCGGCGTCTCCTCCGTGGCAGGTGGGGGACCGACTTTTCTCCGCAAGGTGGTCTTGGGACTCCGCGCTGGGGGCTGAGTGGGTGGAGGCCGCGCGTCCTCTCCCTGCCTGGGGCTGGGGCAGGAGAGGCGCGGCCCCCGGAGATTTCGCTGCGGGACTTCGCTCGGGCTCGGGTGGGCGCGGGGAGAAGCGGCCGCGAGGCCTCAGAGGCGCTGGGAAGGTGGAACCCACGGGACCTGCGGATGCTGCACGTGGGGCTGAGCGGACAGGAGGCTTCTAGGGGAGCCCTGGAAGGTGGGCCTGGGGCCAGGCTGCGGGGTGCCGTGGGTTGGGTGATGAGGTGCCAGGTGAGGGGAGTGGGGTGGTGTCCAGTTGTGGGGGGCTGGGCGGTCCCCTGCTGAGGGGGGGCTGCACTGTGCCCAGGTTAGTGGGGGGAGGTGCACAGGTGATGGGGGCCAGGGCGGTGCCCAGGTGAGTGGGCGTGGGATGGTGCCCACGTGTGGGGTGCTGGGTAGTCCCTTGCTGAGGGGTGCCAGGGCAGCGCCCAGGTGAGGGGGTGAGGGGGTGAGGCGGTGCTCAGATGAAGGGGGGTGGGGTGGTGGCCAACAACAAGGTTAGTGGGGGGAGATGCACAGGTGACGGGGGCCAGGGCGGTGCCCAGGTGAGTGGGGGTGGGATGGTGCGCAGGCGTGGGGTGCTGGGTGGTCCCTTGCTGAGGGGTGCCAGGGCAGCGCCCAGGTGAGGGGGGTGAGGTGATGCCCAGGTGTGGGGTCCAGGTGGTCCCCTGTGAAGGGGGCAGGATGGTGCGCAGGTGCCAGCAGTGGAGTGGTGCACAGGTGTGGGGGGGTCGGGGGTGCCCAGGTGTGGGAGGCTGAGTGGTCCCCTGGTGAGGGGGGCAGGGCGGTGCCCAGGTGAGGGGGGCAAGGCAGTGCCCAGGTGCCAGCAGTGGAGTGGTATGCAGGTGTGGGAGGTAGGGTGGTGCCCAGGCGAGGGGTGGGGTGGTGTGCAGGTGCCAGCAGTGGGGTGCCCAGGTGTGGGCAAGGAGTGGTATCCAGGTGCCCAGGTGCTGTGCCCAGGTGCGACTTGGCTGCAGGAGCCGAGTGATGAGGGTGCTGTGTGGGGAGAGGCGAACTGATTTCTGCAAGAGAAAGTAAACTTCCTTCTTCCATGCAGATGAATCAGATATAATTAATTATATAGATTATAATTATCTAGTTATAGAGATAAGAATAATTTTTATTCTTTAGTTAAGGGCTCCCAGTTAAAACTAGCTGAAAACAATGACAGTTAAATTCTATATTATGAGATGTTGGCTACTTATTAAATTCATTATAAAGAATATATACATACATATTTGCAGTCCAGTTGCATTTCATAGAGCACAGGCCTGAGCAGCACCTAGCACCGGCGAGTGTGCACAAGACGCTTGTTCTGCACTTTTGTACCTTTCTGTTTCTAATGGCCCAACTGGCCAAATGTAGCAGGGCGATCATGAACCTCATACAACAGCAGAAGTGCTGGAAATTTTAACTATTTAATTTTAGGCTTAGACTTAGCTATAAATGCTTTCTGATGAGAAGTTCTGTCTTTTCCTTGAATGATTTCAACTCATTTCGTTTTATGAAGTCTCCATTCAGTCATGAATATCTTCCCCAAAGTACCTTTGTAAATCATTTTTTAAAAATGCTGTAGTCTACTTGTGACAAGCTATAAACTATATTTTAATTTTTAGGTTAAGTAAGAAACCCATTTTAACTAATACTGCAGCAAAAATACAGAACAGTTCCAAGAAAAAGAGGATAAAGTACTCATAATACAACTGAATAAGAAAGATTTTCTCGTTCGTTTTCAAACTTGAGTTCATGAGCTTAGGGAAAGCAGGCTTCCCTCTGCTTCTGGCAGCCTTGGCCGTGGGGTCACCACTCTCCTGCTTGGGCCTCACCTTGCAGGGGCCATCCATTCCACCCGCCTTTCAGTGTCAGCCCAGGCCTCCTGTCTTCCCCTTCTGAGGCCCTCCTGGTGAGATCCCATCGCGTCCCCTGGCCTCCAGTGTCATCTACTCCACGTGATATTTCCAGGGGGACCTCTCTGCTGGGCTCCAGGCCACATGGCTGTGGGTGAGGCACCTCCCTTTGCACGACTTGTCTCCTGTTCTCTTGGCGTGGAGCTCACAGCCCTCTGGCCTAGACGTGGGGCTCCTGCAGCGGCCCCTGGTTTAGCATCCACATCCCATCCACCCAGCTGCTCACGTGGTGGCCAGGTGAGGGGGGCCACCTGGGCCTCATCCTTGATACCCTTTACTGAATCCACCCTATGTGATGACTCGAATCCTGCAGGTTCTCTCTCTTGAATGTGTCCTGAATCTGCCCTTTTCTCTCCACCGCCCATGGGCTAGGTGGCCAGCATGATGTCCCACCAGAACCCCTGCAGTCCCAGTGCACCTGCCTGCTCATCCGGGTACCTGTACTCACTGCCTGCTGCCCGCACTGTGTGGAAAGACAGAGGCTAAACGAGGAAGCCTCCAGCTCTGGTCTCATGGAAATGGCAGCCTGCCCACCACCCACGCCTGCCCAGCCTTTTTTCACGCAGTGCGTAAAACACTTTTAAAGATACAAGTATTATCCTGTCCTGTTTATGAGTAAAATGATCCCTCACAGTCCTGGTCTTGGAAGCCCCTGGGGCCTGCTCGTGGGCAGCCTCTGTCAGTGTGGGTGTGGGTGATGGAGGCTGGGGTGTGTGGCTGGCAGTCTTGGCCAGGTGGGTGTGCATTCGGCCATAGAGCTCAGATGCAAGGCTGCGGCTCCAGCGCTGGTGGCCGGGGTGAGGGTAGAGAGTAACGCGGAAGCCATGGCACTCTCTGGCCTAAGCCACTTATTTCAAAGTAGGAAAAATTCTTCTGCATGAGGCCGAGGGGAAGGCTAGGAAGAGGGAGAGTGAGAGGAGAGGAACAGGAAGCAATAGACCTTGGGGAGGCTTTGGCGGGTCCACTTTATTCTGCAGGTGAAGGAAGTTAACAGAGGTTCTTTGTCAGGGGCTTACTAGAATCAGGCTTGTGTGTAGGTAGACAACCCTGAGATTAAAGCAGGTTTCTGGCAGACGGGAGTGTGTGGCCGCAGCCCTAGGGAGCTCAGCAGCTGCCCCGTCCGCAGGCATCACATGGGCTTGGAGAGCTGGGAATTGCCTGATGGGACTGGATTCCTAATTCTGTAGTGAGTCATAAGCCCGCAGGCGACTTCCAGGCTGAGGAAGCCCCCATGCATTGGTGGAGGGAACGTGGGAGGAGGCGAAGGCTGGGGAGACAAGGGGGCAGGCCTTTGGAGGCTGATGTTGAAGACCAGCTTGGCTTTGGCCTGTTGCGTCGATGCTGGTGAAGATTTTCAGGGACTCGCTCCCCGCGCCCGCTTGTATGTGTTGAAGATCCAGTCCTAGAGCAAATGCATGGGGAAAATAAAATACACAGTCTCTGTCTTCAGGGGACTTGAGGCCTCGTCAGGATAGGAGGTCAGCACACGTGAAATAAATAGGAACATGCGAACGTGTGCCTGGGTGCTAAGTCCATGGTGCTGGGTTTCTTGATATCTGTTACCTGGAAGATGTAAAGGAACAGACGAAGCCTTTCTTAGACATAAAGTGCATTTGTAAGGTGGAATCTCCTCTTGGCTTACTTCAAGATGCATTAAAAAAACGGACCTCATCCTTATAAATCCCCTAATCCACAAATGAGTAGTAATAGTGTATAACACTGGGAAATGTTATTCCTGGTATGCAGTGGAAAAAAAATTACTTTATCTCTAGATGGCAGCTATTTTAGAATTTTCTTAAAAAGTTTCCCGGTTTCATGTTGCCCTTTTTCTGTGGTTTGTAGTTAAAACGTGGAGAGTGGAATCTTCTGGGCCCAGGTAACGCGCCTTTGCTCCGACATTCCCTTCACTACTCACTGGCAAGCTTAGTTGGAAATTCACTCCCAATAGGAGTTCCATGGCAGACACATCGTGAGTCATGGCAGAACTTCGTCTTTTAATTGCAGAATGTTAAAGAAAGAGTCACTCAGGTAGCAAAGATTGGCTTTTCAGGGGCGATTTTATGGAGCTATTAACTCGGAGACACCATTACTTAAATGTAATTTTTATTATTACAATTAAAGACTGATTTGATTTTATGAGATCATGCATTTTTATTTTATGGAAGTTTTATAGTTAAATTCAATTTAAAATATTACTCTGTATTTAAAATAAAATACAAGCAAATACAGTATTAAAATTATACCATACTTCTCTTGCAACTGATGTTAAAACTCCCAAGCAAGTGATTACTTTGGTAGAAACAAATGTTTCCTGATACAGCTAGGTAATAACTCAAGGAAAGTAAACTTGGTTCATTCTGTTTGTGAAGTTACCAGCAGTTGTTAGCTTATTTAAGATACCAAGTCTAATTAAGTTTATTGTCAACTTTTGTGTGTGTGAAACATAAAAGTTGATTTCCTCTCGGTTGATTCTCAGAGGAAGGAATTTCTTTGGGTCAAAGGGAGCTGTCATTGCTACTTCAGTGTTTGCAGTGTGCAGAGTTGTAAAAGTTGGGACTAGCCCCTCAAAATGCGAGCTTCTGGTCCTGACATTTCACGGGGAAAGGAAGGCTCACGAACCGACTGAGACATGGTTGTGCGGCTAAGATTTCTGTAGCAATGATGCTGCCATCCAGGCCGACTTCAGACTTGGGAAGTTTCCATGTGAGTTTTTGGAAGGTTTTGGGGTTTTGTTTTTGATGGAGGAAAAGAATGTGAAAGAGTGTTTGCACCAAATAGATTAAGCTGTTAGTAAACATGCACCCTTTAAATTAACTGATGATAAGGACAAAGAAGGTGCTTTGTCGTCGTCAACTGGATTTGTCTGAAGTCACAGAGACAAACAGGTGAAGGGGCAGTCCCTCTTCAACTCCCTAATGGAAAGCAGAGATTAAACCGTGAAACGAGGAGAAGTTGAATTGGATTTTTCCTCCCATTTATTTTGGCAAAAGCTTGCTCTTCTTTCTCTCACTTGCCTTTCTTCCAGGGGGGAAGCCTGGTTTTTCCAAAATCAAATTAGCATAGGAACAAATATTGCCCAGGAATGTGCGTCCTTTCAAGATCCTTAGCACTTGTGATGAGTAAGTCCCTGTGTGGTAAGTGGCTGGAGACACATCCGTGTGGCAACCCCAGCTTCTCGGCTGGGCTGGAGGATAATTAATCTCACTATCGGCACTGCTGAACAGAGAGCCCCGTTCAGAGTCAGGGACGATGGGGGGGCCAGGCCCTCACAAGAGGCTGTCCTTGAATCGGGTGCTGGCTTCCTGTCAGCGCGTTGCTTTAAACCACTTGCGCCTTCACTTGTTATAAAAAAGCAGAAAAGAGAGGATAGTAGGTTTACAGGGGACTCTTTGGGTCCTGGGAAGAGAATGCAAAGCCCGGAGGAATCCTAAAGGAGGAGAAATGGGCTACAGACCCAAGGGAAAGGAGACGGCCTGTCCTAGGAGGAGGTGGGCAGGTTATCTTTTCAGTAGTTTTAGTTTGCAAAATGTGAGTTTTGCATTTAGTTTGGCTTTAAGCCGGCATGGGTCAGAGAAATGCAAAAGAGCCAGTATGGAAATTTAAGATTGGGTGCTGAGTTTCTTCTCCTTTTGGTAGAGGGTTTGTTTTTTTTTTTTTTGAATAGGGACTTCCAGTAACTAAGCAGAGAGTTAGGGTTGTATTTGCTCTTCAAAGTTGGGGGTTTACCATCAGAAGTTAAATGTGATAGTAAGGAGGTGTCCTGGGGTGCGGTTTTCAGACATGGTATGACATTCCTCTTAGGAGTCCTCCAAAGCAGGTGCCTCTGCCAGGCGAGCCTTAGGTGGACGCTGGTCAGAGAACCACAGGGGTCTCAGCTGTGAAGGGACTGAGTGGACCGGACAGGCTGGCCGTGGTGCTTAGGCCTCCACTGCAAAGTTACCAGAGTTCTGCAGGAATGGGTTGTTGTCTTAGTCATTAAACCAGTCAGGCAGCGGGTGACCATCACCAGTGGACCCTGGAAACCAGTGCGCCGACTGGTGTGGGGGCCTTGGCACTCGGGCCTGTGATTTATGTGCCCAGCTCACACGTGTCAGCTGCAACCCCTTCCTCGAGTGTTGGGGCCTGGAAAGCAAGGACTGTGTTTTGTTCTTTTGTGGATTCTGGAACTTTTCTAACCTAAGATTCCTCAGTCCTAGCGTGGGCATATTCATGGAGGGGGGCGGTTATGAGTTTGAAACGAGGTAACAGTAGATAAAACACCTATTAACAGCATCAAGCGTAGCGCCTTCTAGAGGCTCACTGAAGACGTCCATGCCCTGTTCCCATATCAGAACTGCTCAGGCACGTTCCCAAGGGCTCTGCCATTTGTCACTGTCCTCACCTAACTCCTGGACCTATAGTGGCAAACCCAATTTGACCAATTATGATTTGGCATTGTCCTTACTTCTTAACGCTCACGACCCAGAGTGAGAACTTGAAACCGGCCACCTCTCACTAATCATTCTGTGATTGGCTCACAATGACCTGTGATGGCAAAGGGCACAGGTGAGGTCTCAGTGCCCAGAGCAAGCTCCTTTTTACTGTTTAACTGCTGTCTAAGTGACGTCTCTTCCCTTGAAAGGCCTGGTAGCTATTAAAGTGCGCAGATAATGAGAAGGGGTGGTGGAGTTTCCCAGCCAGGCACGGAGCTCAGAGCCTCTTCTGGGCACACAGCGAGGCTCCATTGCCCAGGGCCCCTTTCAGCTAGGTGAGGCTACCTGAGTCCTCACCAGTGGGGTCTGAGTGGGAGTGACGTGGGCTGCTGCTGGCCTGGCCAGGGACACTTCTCTCGGGCAGCTTTTTTTTTTTAAAAAAAAGGTATAAATGTGTGAGTACAGGTGCGGTGTTGGTACATGCATATATTGCATAGTGGTGAAGACTGGGCCGTTGGTGGAACCATCATCCAAATAGTGTACAAAGAAGCCATTAAGTCATGTTTAAATCATTCACCTCCCTCCTGCCCCTGCCCTTCCGAGGCTCCAGTGTCTATCATTGCACTCTCGGCTACCATGTGGACACTTTCTCTAGTTCCCATATATGAGTGAGAACATGTGGTATTTGGCCTCTGAGTTGTTTTCCTTAAGATAATGAAAATATCTTATATATATCCGTATATACACACCACATTGTCTGATCCTCTCCTCTATTGCTGGATACTTGGGTTCACTCCACGTCTTTGCTATTGTGAATAATGCTGCTGTAAACATAGAGTGCAGGTATCTTTTTGATATGGTTTTTTTTTCCTTTGGATGGATGCTCAGTAGTGGGATCGCTGGATTGAATGGTGGTTCTAATTTAGTTCTTGGAGAAATCTCCGTGCGGTTTTTTCGTTTTGTTTTTTGAGACAGAGTCTCACCCTGTCGCCCAGGCTGGAGTGCAATGGCATGATCTCGGCTCACTGCAACCTCCACCTCCCAGGGTCAAGCAATTCTCATGCCTCAGCCTCCCAAGTAGCTGGGATTATAGGCGTGTGCCACCACACCTGGCTGATTTTTGCATTTTTAGTGGAAATGGGGTTTCACCACATTGGCCAGGCTGGTCTCAAACTCTTGGGCTCAAGCGATCCTCCCACCTTGGCCTCCAACATTTCTGGGATTACAGGCATGAGCCACCACGCCCAGCCTCCATGCTGTTTTCCATAGAGGTTGCACTAATTTACATCCTCACCAACAGTGTATAAGTGTTCTCTTTTTTCCATATAGTTTCCAACATTTGTTATTTTTGTCTTTTAAGCAATAGCCATTCTGACTGGTATAAGATGGTATCTAATTGTGATTTTAATTTACATTTCTCTGATTAGTGATGAGCATTTTTTCATATGCTAGTTGGCCATTGGTATGACTTCTTTTGAAAAATGTCTATTTTTGTCCTTTGCTCACTTTTTTAATGGGCTTATTTTTGTTGTTGTTGTTGAGTTGTTTGAATTCCTTATAAATTCTGGATATCAGTCCCTGGTTGCATGCATTGTTTGCAAATATTTTCTACCATTCTGCAGGTTATCTGTTTACTCTGTTGACGATTTCTTTTGCTGTACAGAAGCTTTTTAGTTTAATTAAGTCCCATTTGTCTATTTTTGCTTTAGTTGTTTCTGCATTTGAGGTCTTAGGCATGAATTCTTTTCCTAGACCAATGTCTAGAAGAGTTTTCCCTAGGTTTTCTTCCAGTATTTTTAGTTTCAGGTCTTACATGTAAGTCTTTAATCCATCTTGAGTTGACTTTTTTTGTTGTTGTTTTTGTTTTGAGGCAGCTGTCTCAGCTCACTGCAACCTTGACCTCCCAGGTTCAAATGATTCTCCTGCCTCTGCCTCCCGAGTAGCTGGGATTACAGGTGCCTACCACCACGCCTGGCAAAGTTTTTTATTTTTTATTTTTAGTAGAGATGGGGTTTCACCATATTGGCCAGGCTCATCTCAAACTCCTGACCTCAAGTGATCCGCCTGTCTCTGCCTCCCAAAGTGCTGGGGTTACAGGTGTGAGGCACCATGCCTGGCCTTGAGTTGATTTTCATATGTGGTGAGAGATAGGGGTCCAGTTTCTTTTTTCTGCATATGACAATCCAATTTTCCCAGCACCACTTATTGAAAAGAGTATCCTTTCCCCGGTGTATGTTTTTGTTGTCTTTGTGAACAGTTGGCTGTAGATGTATGGCTTTATTTCTGAGTTCCCTATTCTGTTCCATTGATCTATGTGTCTATTTTTATACCAGTACCATGCTGTTTTGGTAACTATAGCCTTGTAGTATAATTTGAAGTCAGGTAATGTAATGCCTCCGGCTTTGTTCTTTTTGCTTAGGATTGCTTTGGCTGTTCATGTTCTTTGGTGGTTCTATATAACTTTTAGGATTTTTTTTCTAAGTCTGTGAAAAATAACATTTGTATTTTGATAGAGATTATAATGAATCTGTAGATGGCTTGGGCAGTATGGTCTTTTTAACAATATTAATCTTAACATCGATGAGCATGGGATGTTTTTCCATTTGTTTGTGTCATCTGCAATTTCTTTCATCAGTGTTTGGTAGTTTTCCTTGTAGCGATCTTTCACCTCCTTGGTTAAATATATCCCTAGGTATTCTGTTTTATTTGTAGCTATTGTAAATGGGATTGTCTTGGGCAATGCTTTTACTCTTTCCCAGTTTCCAGGTAGATGTTGACCCCCTGGGAAACCCTAGAAGCCACACATTGATGATGGCAGAGCCCCCATTAGCTTGAGTCTTGAAACAACAGTGTGGGGGGTAGCTCTCCCCAACCCACCCCTCCATTGCCAGCCATGGGGCATAGCTACCCCACAACCCACCCCTTAATTGCCAACCATGGGGCATAGCTACCCCACAACCCACCCCTTAATTGCCAACCATGGGGCATAGCTACCCCACAACCCACCCCTTAATTGCCAACCATGGGGCATAGCTACCCCACAACCCACCCCTTAATTGCCAACCATGGGGCATAGCATCCCCTAACTCACCCCTCAATTGCCAGCCATGGGGCATAGCACTCCCTAACTCACCCTTCAATTGCCGGCCATGGGGCATAGCGCCCCCTAACTCACCCCTCAATTGCCAGTCATGGGACATAGCACCCCCTAACTCACCCCTCAATTGCCAGCCATGGGGCATAGCACCCCCTAACTCACCCCTCAATTGCCGGCCATGGGGCATAGCACCCCCTAGCTTGCCCCTCAATTGCCAGTCATGACAGAATATCCACATTGGACTTGTGGTTTGAGAGAAAAATAAAAATTTTGTCTTGTTAAGCTGTTTAAATTTTGAGGATTATTTGTTACAGGTGTCAATATTTTCCTACCTAAAAGAGGATTCCTTGTTAAAGGCTGTGGCACCACCATCCCTCAATCCCTGAACCAGAAAACGAAGGCAACAACTTTAATATTTCTTTATCCTCATTTCCAGACCAATTCCAAAGCCTAATTTTTTTTAAAACTTTTAACTTTGAGATGATTTAGACTTAAAGAGTTGCAAAATGCTGCAGTTACCAATATACCCTTCCCTCAACTTCCTCCAATATTAATATATAACCATCATATAGTAATCAAAACTAAGAAATTAATATCAAAACTAAGAAATTAATATTGATAAATACTATTAATTAAATGACAGAGTTTGTTGGATTTCACTCGTTCAGGGACATGGTAAGACATAGTAGGAATAAAATGTTAGACTCTCGTGTACTTTGGATTACAGAAGCAAAATATGGTTTTCACGCAGTTGGAAGAAAACCAGCTGCCTGTAGTGTTATCACCAAAGAAAGACTACTAAGTGGCTCAGGACCACAAGTGTATTGATGTGAAACTAGAAGTAACTAGACATGTGAGCCTTTTTTTTTTTTTTTTTTTTTTTTGAGACAGGGTCTCACTCTGTCACACAGGCTAGAGTGCAGTGGTGTGATCTCGGCTCACTGCAACCTCTGCCTCCCAGGTTCAAGTGATTCTCCCACCTCAGGCTCTCCAGTAGCTGGGACTACAGGTGTGTACCACTGTACCCAGCTAATTTTTGTATTTTTTGGTAGAAACAGGGTTTCACCATGTTGGCCAGGCTGGTCTTGAACTCCTGACCTCAGGTGATCTGCCCGCCTTGGCCTCCCAAAGTGCTGAGATTACAAACGTGGGCCACTGCACCCAGTTTGAGCCTAATTTGATCCCAGAATTAAAGAACACCATAGGCCGGGTGTGGGCTTACGCCTGTAATCCCAGCACTTTGGGAGGCTGAGGCAAGTGGATCACAAGGTCGGGAGATCAAGACCATCCTGACTAACATGGTGAAACCCCATCTCTACTAAAAATACAAAAACTTAGCTGGGCGTGGTGGTGGGCGCCTGTAGTCCCAGCTACTCAGGAGGCTGAGGCAGGAGAATTGCTTGAACCCGGGAGGTGGAGGTTGCAATGAGCCAACATCGCGCCACTGCACTCCAGCTTGGGTGACAGAGTGAGAGTCTATCTCAAAAAAAAACAAAAACAAAAAAGAATACCATAAGACTGTCCCTGAAGGAGGTACTGGGGGGAACCTTGGTCAAGTCAAGAGAAGAAATTGAAGGACTGAGGATTTTTTTGTATGAGTTTAAATACTTATAAACAGAGTTTTGCATAAATATATAAATCCAAGCCCAATGTATGCAAACTTGTTGGGCACAGGCAGCCTGTTGCTCCTCCAGTGACAGGTCAAAGGACGCATTGGACTCAGCCTAAGTCGCATACCCATTCTTCCTTTCTCTTCTAGTGCTGCCATTGCAGTAGAGGAGAAATGCAGAAGGGGTATCTCATGATGGGTGTCTCTCAATTCATGACACACGAATTGAAGCATTGTGGAAGCATAATGACACATGAGTTGAGAGAAGGCAGGGCAAGACCTTGCTCTCCCATGCCTTCAGTGGGTTGGCCTGATGTCAGAACAAGCAAGAAATCCTGTTGTCTGATTTTGTCCTCTCCCCTGGCTGCTGTCCAGAGCGTGAGGTCCACCCAGCCTGTTAGCGGATAGGGTTTGACAGTGCAATGGCTGTATCCTCTGCATGGACATGGTGAGTCCTGCAGACAGCCTTCCATTTGTTCTTTCCATGAGCGACACTCCTCCTCGTCTCTCCTCTCCCTTGGCTCATCCTCTGTTCACACATGAGGTGCTCACGTGGGAGGTTATACCCATGTGGAGGATGGGTATGTCTTGGGGATGAGGGTGGGGAAAGGGTCTGATGTCAGGTGCTGCAGGGAGGTCAGATGTGAGTGGGAAGAGCTGTCCTCCCTTTTCCCTATGTGCCTGGATGTGAAGGGGGAGCACAGGAAAGGAGGAGAGACAAGCCCAGGAGGTATCCACACATGGAAGAGGACTTCATCTGACAGTGCCACCTGTGTCTCAGGGCTGCTGTGGCAAAGACCATAGACTGTGTGAGAGTGAAGCCACAGAAATTTTTTCTCATAGCTCTAGAGGCTGGAAGTCCAAGATCAAGGTGTCGGCAGGGTTAGTTTCTCCTGGGGCCTCTCTGCGTGGCTTGCAGAAGCATCTTCGCCCTGTGTCCTCACAGGGTTGTCCCTCTGTGTGTCTGTGTTTGAATCTCCTCTTCTTATGAGGACACCAGGCAGATTGGATTAGGCCCCCACCTAATGACCTCATTTTGACTTAATCACCTCTTTAAAGACCTTATCTTCAAATACAGTCACATTACAGGGGCTGGGACTTCAGCATATTAAATTTGAGAGAGGGAGAACTTGATTCAGTTCATAACATCCCATCATGAATATAATGATCTGTAGATTTGAGCCACGTAGCTCTGTTATGATCAGTTTAAATACTGTAGGAGACTCTCTTGCCTGCTACAAAAACATGATGGCCCTTTGGTTCCTGAAGCCTTGGATGCTAGAACAAACACATAAATCAATAAATGACCTCTACCAAAGCATTTGCTTTTTATGTGCGTAGTATAAGAAGTCTGACCCAGAGCCACACTCAGCATTTTCATTTTTGTCTGGAAACAGCAAAAGGGGAAGGGAAAGAGCATGAGTTCCTGGCCCCAGGTCTGCTGTGAACCAGGTTTATCGCTGTGGACAATTCCCACTTAATTACTATTTTGACCTGTAGCTTCCTGTAACCTGGTTATTAATTATGTCTGCTCTTCTTACCTCATAGATGTCATGAGGATTGAATACGAGTTCAGAGTGAAACCCTTAGCCATTATGGACGCTAATAATTTAGTTTAGCTCTTCAGTTCCATAGATATTTATTGAGAGCTTATTATCTTCCAGGAGGCATTAGGGATATAAAATTGAAGAGAATGGGCCTTGTCTTCAGGAGAAGGGAAAGACAAGGACAAGATGATCTCATACACAGCTCATTTCAGGAAGATAGATATAGACACGGTGTGCTGTCCAAGCATGAAGGGAGGGTACTTAGCGGGGCTGCAGGTGGGGTGGTCATGGAAGAATTCTGGCATCCTCTCATCTAATGGATGGCTCCTGGAAGCATAATTCCTTAATACTCTTTTAAAAAACAGAGTCAGGAATGCAACTGAGGAAATCAGTCAGCAAAGGGAAAATAGTTCAGATATCAGATTTAATGTGTTCCGATATTAAATATTGTTGATAGAAAATCCAAAAGAATCTACAGGTAAAGTCTTAGAATTCACAGGTAAAGTTTTCAAGGTTGCAGGATACAAGGTTAATAATAACTGCCTTTCTATATATGGTCATTAAACAACTGGAAATAAAATTTTAATAAATTACCACTAGCATCACAGACAGGAAATTTCCACGCATAACTGTAGTGAAAAATGAGGCGATGTCTGTGCTGAAAATTAGAAAACATGATAGAAATAAAGGAAAGAAGAGCTTCATCTATGGACGGACTTGCCGTGCCCACGGACGAGGTGTCATGTTATTGTAAAAATATCATTATTTCCAAGAACGTCTGTAGATTCAGTGCAATTCCAACCAAATCTCAGCAATATTTTTTGGAAATTGATACACTCATGATAAAATTTATATGAAAATAAAAAGGGCCAAGAATAGCAAAGGCAATTTTGAAGAAGAAAAATAGTTCAAAGATGACCCATCTTGTAAATACCCCAAGTTATCATAGATTAAAATGGCCCAAGTATTTATGAAGGCCATGTGTTATAAAACGTGTCATCTAATCTCATTATTTTCCTTATCATTATTATTTTCCTTATTCTGCTTTTATCTTTAATTCCATCTGTATTAGTTGGCTCAGGCTGACATAACAACGTAGTACAGACTGGGTGGCGTAACAGACATTTATTGCTCACAGTTATGGAGGCTGGAAGTCCAAGACCAAGGTGGCAGCATGGTCAGGTTCTGGTGAGGGCTTTCTCCTTGGGTTGCAGACAGTCATCTTCTGTGTCCTCATGTGGCCTTTCCTCAGGGCTCGGTGGGAGGAGTGGGAGGGAGAGAGAGAGAAGGAGAGAGAGAGAGAGGGAGAAAGAGACAAAGAAGGAGGGAGAGGGAGAGGGAGAGAGAAAAAGGCAGAGAGAGAGAGTGTCTCTTCTTATAAGGACACTAATTCTATGGGATCAGGGCCCCCACCCTTATAGTCTCATTTAACCTTAATTATTTCCCTAGAAGCCCAGTCTCCAAATACAGCCACACTGGAGGTTAGGACTTCAACATATGAGTTTTGGAGGTGAGGCAGCATACGTAGTCAAGGAAATAACCATGTCCTTGAGATGTGGCAACCATGGTGACCGCACCGCCAACAAAAAAGCCCTGGCATTTGCACTGTATTCAAACTCACTCAAGCAAAGCTGTCTCCAGTAGGGAGCATGTGCATTTTAATTTTGCCTGTCCTCAGACTGACCCTTTGCTCACTATAATAGTAAACTGCACACCCCTGGGTGGAGATTTCAGTTGTTAATGAGACATGTGACATATGAACAAGCATGTACAGCTACTGCGGAGGTGTCCAGGGAACCACACAGAGCATGCTTCCTAGCAACACCTCTTCTCACTCCTTCTGAACAATCAGGTAAGACTTCCATAAAGGGGCCCAGTAACTGTCAATGCTGTCTCGTCCTCACGAGGAGCCTGCTCCAAATCCTCTCCAGAGTGTTACTTCCTTGTTCGCACCTAACGCTCAGATTGCGCTTTCTCCCCTGCAATCAGTGGCTCTGTGCTGCACATCCTTTGCTGTGTGTCTCTGGTTGACATTCTTTTAATGAAAAAGAAAAGAACCGAGGTCTCATAATCACCATCAACAGAGGCACACAGACATTCCATCTGCATCACCTTCCTCTTCCTTTCTCAGGATTTGCAAGCTTATGTTGGACTCTTGGCTTACTAATTTTAAATTTTTTCTTATACATGCATGTAAGGCTAAATATTTCTCTTTGGGTACTATGAGAGCTGTTTCTCCAAATTTTTGATATGTATTACCTTCATTATCATTCGGTTCAAATTAAATTTGTAATTGCCCTGCGAAGTGACATCAGTTGGCAGGGCCATGTATCTCATTCAGCTGTGTGGGTGCGGCAACTTAGTGATGAAATGGACTTAAGCATCATATTTTAAAGATGACTCCAGAGAACTGCCTGGGTTCAAATGGCAGCTTTATTGCAAACAGGTCTTTGACAGGGGGTAACTTACATAACTCCTATGTGGGATGAAATAAGCCCCAGTCTCCCATAGCGTTCCCAGGCTTATTAGGCGGGAATTTCCTCGTCCTAATAAGCCTGGGAGCACCATGGGAGACTGGGGCTTATTTCATCCCTACAGCTTTGACCATAAAAGATGGCCACCCCCCGAAGCGGCCATTTTAGAGGCCCACCCTCAGGGACGCATTCTCTTTCCCAGGGATGTTCCTTGCTGAGAAAAAGAATTCAGCGATATTTCTCCCATTTGCTTTTGAAAGAAGAGAAATATGGCTCTGTTCCGCCTGGCTCACCAGCGGTCAGAGTTTAAGGTTTTCTCTCTTGTTCCCTGAACATTGCTGTTATCCTGTTCTTTTTTCAAGGTGCCCAGATTTTATATATTGTTTAAACACACATGCTCTACAAACAATTTGTGCAGTTACTGCAATCATCACAGGGTCCTGAGGCGACATACAACCTCCTCAGCTTGTGAAGATGACGGGATTAAGAGATTAAAGACAGGCATAGGAAATCTCAAGGGTATTGATTGGGGAAGTGATGAGTGTCCATGAAATCTTCACAGTCTATGATCAGAGATTGCAGTAAAGACAGGCGTAAGAAATTACAAAAGTATTAATTTGGGGGAACTAATAAATGTCCATGAAATCTTCACAATCCACGTTCTTCTGCCATGGCTTCAGCCGATCCCTCCGTTCAGGGTCCCTGACTTCCCGCAACAACTCAGTTTCTTCACTTCCAAAGTGGGAAAAACAAGGTGCATTTTGTAGTGTGTGTGCGTGTGTGCGGTGCTTCTACCGTCCTGGTTTGGGAATTCCTCATTCAGAGTGTTCTCATTTTTGCTCCTTTTGGTCCATGCGGGCTTCAGCAGTTCCAGTCTAAATTTCAAGGTAATTTTTTTGCTTGGAGTTCTTGCTGTCTTCGGGCAGTCACATTCAGACTCTACACCCTTCTCCTGCTGCAGATTTGGAAATTCTGCACCTTATGGATGAGGTTTTACCTCCGCAGACCCTGGGGAGACAGCAAGCGTCTTTACCCTGTCCCATCCATTGATACGTGGCCTTGTGGTTTTGCGCATCATCTGCAGAGCTCAGCCAGTCTCCCTGGTGTGGGCACAGGCTGCACATCTGGAAGCTGTGTGAGCTGGACTGCCGGGTCCAGTCTCCCGCCCGAGGCCTTGGGTCACCCGCGTGCCACCTGCTGCTTCTTTCACCCTTGACCTCTGGGGCTTTCTGCTCTTTCTCTTGAGGTCAGCTGTGTCTTTTAAAAATGTTGATTTTGAACTAGTTTTTCTGTGTGACGGCAGTGGGAGAGGCACTGGTTGCATCAGTCTAGGCCCCTATATTCTTGGAAACAGGCCACAAAATTCAATCTTACCAGGACTGATGTTCAAGCACAATTTTTGTTTTAAGTAAATGACACCCCTTTAAGTGGCCTGGAGTGAGTCTGGACTTCAAAAAATTAGTTCATGTGATTCATTCAATTATACTTTTCCCCAATGAAATGTTGAACTGTAGCAAAATTCTTGGCATGAGGATTCTTTTCTCTTCTTTTAGGCATAAGCTGCCACTGGGGGGTGAGCCATCTCCAGCACAGCGCATCAGTCTCGCCAGAGGAGGGTGAGGCTAGAGAGCTCAGCTGCTAGGGGTTCTCCTCCTCACTGGGCAGCTTAAGGTTATAACATTTACAGTCTCTGTCCACTGTAACTTTATCGAATGATTTCATTCTTCCTTTCCAGGGACGCTTTTTGAGTCTGTTGGTCTTTCATGCAGTGTCTCTGCTTTCTTTAATAAGTTGATTAAACTGAATATCCATTAAAGACCACTCTTTTTTTTTTTGCAGTATAACTAAATTTTGAAGATAATCTCAGAAATTCTTTGGGAAGAAATGGATAACTACATAAAACTATATCTCTGAGTGTATTGAACAATCTCAAGAAAAGTATTATTGGGCACTGAAAATTATTTGAATTCTCTTTCTTTTCTGTTTTGTTGAATTTCATTAGAAGCTTAAATTCTAAAAATGAAGCATCTATCTTGCACTTTGGCCGAGTGCCTGGATCTGTTCGAAATTGGATCTTATAAATATTCCATCAAGTCCTATGTAATTGGTTTGCTTTTTCCTGGCAGTTAGCCTGTGTGGATGGCATCTTAAACATTTGTGACATTTTTGCAAAACTTGACAAAAACATTTCAAGCATTAATAGTTTTGTTAATAAATTCCTCAGCACCCAAACACTACATTAGTTAAGAAAATTCTTGACACCAATCCTTCTGCCGTTTTACGTTTGACATTGGGTAGGTCACTGCTAGCCTGCAAAACATCAGTTTAAAGCTGCACCTCAAATGGAATCACTTAGAAAATGCCCAGTGCAAGGTGACTTGGCACTTTCCTAACAAGAAGGGACAACTACTGAAACCAGGTGGTTGGCTCCATTTAAGAACTCATTTCATTCAGAGAGTCTGACTGGGCAGTCTTTTTTAAAAAAATAATATGCTAGGGTTTTTTTGTGTTTTTTTTTTGTTTTTTTTTGTTTTTTGAGAAGGAGTCTTGCTTTCTCTCCTAGGCTGGAGTGCAGTGGCGTGATCTCGGTTCACTGCAACCTCTACCTCCAGCGTTGAAGCGCTTCTCCTGTCTCAGCCTCCCGAGTAGCTGGGACTACAGGCGTGCGCCACCATGCCCTGCTAATTTTTGTATTTTTAGTAGAGACAGGGTTTCACCATCTTGGCTAGGCTGGTCTTGAACTTCTGACCTCAAGAGATCCGCTCACCTCAGCCTCCCAAAGTGCTGGGATTACAGGTGTGAGCCACCACGCCCAGCCTGGACTGGGCGTTCTGTACTAGAAAACTCCCTCTGCATGTCCAGGCAGGACTCAGCACCACAGGACCAAGCCATGTGCATTAGTATAGTGTTTATGAATATGTGTATTCATAGATAGTTTAAGCTATTTGTAAAAGTAGTGATAAAAATAACATCCTCAAATTGCAGTGTATGCTACATTTTAACACACTGGAAAATAACAAGCCATTAAGACATTACTTTGTGCTTCTAGATTAATTTCTTTGGGGAAGACTTTGAAATGAAGATAATCCTGTCATTTTGGGGTCAGTATTTGAACTTCTTACAATCCATTATTAATTTAAAAGTTTTATCTCTATAATGATATTTCTTGGAATTTAGGCTTGTGATTCTCACTTATGTCAAAGTCTGTAAAAGACAATGTTTCCAAAGCATTACATATATATGTGTGTATAGATGTGTGTGTGTGTGTGTGTGTGTGTGTGTATTTGTAGTGGTAATACTGGCTCAGTGAATGGCCACACAAGCTTTCACGTTTACTTGACATTTGATCTAGTGACAGCTTATCAGCCATTTGTATGGTAACAAGTGAATGTGCATCTGGCCATCATGCCTAGTAGATGTTGTAAACCTGGGGTTGCTTTACACATTTTTATAGTTTCCTACTCTTGTTGCAAATGTCTGGGTCAATTTGATTGAAGAATAGCCAGCTTGCAAGGTGACATGTTAAAAACCCACGGTTATTTTCAACTATGTAGGGCAATGTGCAACTCAAACAGAATACCAAAGTAAGCAGGATGCAGAGGCTGGTGAAATATCTGCAGATGTCATGAGCAACTCCTGGTTTCTGTGTTTATCAGCATTTGTTGTGATTTTCATTGATTTCCTTTATAATATGAAAATATTTCCTTTATAATAGTGTGTTCATTTATATGTTTACACTTCCAATATACTATCACTTTTGTTTTGCATATTGGAGTTCTGGGTACATATTTTTACTCCAAAGAGCGTTCTGCTACTAAAGATATTTAAAAACTGATAAAATGGCAAGAACACGGCTAGGAACTCAGGAAGAGTTAAGTTTGACTTTTGGTTCTAAAACCTACTAGTATGGCCTGGGCCAAGTCACCTAATTTCCCAGAGACTCAGCTTCTCTGTGGGTTGAATATGGGTAGGACCTACTTCATGGATTTGCAATGAGGATGGAATAGATAATGTAGGAAGCACTGAGCACAGTGCCTGACATACCCTTGATGGACACTATATAGTATTGATTACTGTTCATATTATTGCGATGTGGTAGGATTTTTGGCTTTAAGACAATAATCAAGAGTCAGGAGCTCTGGATTAGTTTGTGGAGAAGTTCGAAAGCTGGCTGGTTGTGAGGAAACATGATGTTAATTGAAGTTTAAGTAAGTTTAGGAGTGAAGAGAGAGAACAGACGTGGTGTGGAATGAGACTGGTTTTATGTACCTTGTGTTTACGTTTGATAAATACCATTCGGCTTTCAAATCATGAAACAATATTAATGAAGGCAATGGGAACTTGCTGTATTTTATATTGTCTCTGTGTTCACTCTCTCATATAGGATTGAATCGCACAATAGAGTTATGTATAGATTCAATAATTGTTATATTGTTTTCATCAATTTAGAACTTTGAATTTGGAGGGGATATGAGAGATTACTTAGAGTATGTCTGCCCACTTTATAGACAATGAAACTGAGGCCAGAGAATTGGGGAATTGTGCATAATAATTACCAGCTCACATCTGCAATCTGGATTTCCTGGTGCTCAGGCCAGCGCCCATGTGGTTGTCCTGGCCTGGTAACTGTTACACTCTGGGCTTCCAGGTTGATCTGGTTCCGTCTATCCAGGTCCTTCCTCATATATCCAGGTCCTTCCTCAGACTTGGTGCCAAAGTTCCAGATTGTGCATGTCATGATTTCTGGGAGTGAAGATTGGGTCCCTGTAGATTAGATTACTTTTAGGACTTTCCTTCATAGAGCATACAATTCTCTGTTAGTGATAACCCAATTTGTGAAGCAGTGGGGTGTGTACTTTTATGCATTTCCTATTTTCCATCACTGTGAACAAGGACAGAAAAAGCAGAGAGACCAGTCCTTAGAAGGGTTGGTGAATGGCAAGGCAGTGAAAGATGAAGAATTTATTTACTGATACTAGAGACAATTTCTTCATGGAGAATTTAATATTAGATTAAAATCTATGCTTTTTCCTCTCCCTTTGCAGCTTATATAAACCAGACCTGGCTGTATGGTAGTCACTCATTAAAAGAAAGCTGGGCATATATGTAGGTGAAGACAAAATTCAGCATGCTTAGAGTTTTTATTAACTGGTTTATTAAATTCATCCATTCATCAAATGATCATTAAGGACCTCCTATGTACTGAGATCACAATGCCTAGCATACAGTAGGTGCTTAATCAGTGGTGCATATTATTATTTCTGTCATTTCTATAGTAATACAAATACTAATGAAAACAACCCTATGCTGAAAAATGCTGAAGCAAATTAGGTTTCATCTTTGCAGAGCTTCAAGTTTGGCAAGAGTACTGTGATCAGCCAGGAAGATAGAAAGCATGATCATATTTGTAGACATTTACTCGAGTCGATTTTTTTAATCCATGCTGACAATCTGTGCCTTTTAATTGGTGTATTTAGACCATTTACATTTAAAGTGATTTTTGATCTGGCTGGATTAATATTTACCATGTTTGTAACTGTTTTCTATGTGTTGAACTTTTCCCCTTCCCCTCTTTTACTGAGTTCTCTGGCTTTAATTAAGCATTTTATATGATCTCTCTTTCTCTCTTCTTTTGGCTTATCGGTTATACTTATATCTAAATATTTTTCTCAGTGGTTACCCCACAGTTTGCAATATACATTTACAACTACTTTAAGTTCACTTTCAAATAACAATATGCAGTTCACGAGTAGTGCAGGTAGGTACCTTATAACAAAATATTCCCAATCCCTTCTGCCCATCTCTTATAATGTTGCTGTCATTCATTTTACTTATCCATATACTATAATCAACCAATACATTATTACTGTTGTTACAATGAAAAAATAGTTACTGATAAGAAAAGATTAAGGATAAAAAATATTTTCCTTTCATGTATTCCTTCTGTGATGCTCTTCCTTTCTTTAAGTAGATCAGAGCTTCTGCCCTATATTATTTTCCTTTGGTGAGAAAGGGAGCCAGAGGGGGCTGGAGATGGGTAGTTGTCTTCCCTGCAGGTGGTAGGTGAGATAAGTCCCTGGTGAAGTCTTTTCCCTGCAGCGGAGGTCTTTGTGATGGAGAATGCCCTGGCTGTCCTTTAAAATGATTACTTTTCCTTCTCCCTGCCTAAAATACAAGGGATTTTTTTCTTGGCTCTTTATTTGAGAACCTGGTGGGGTTCCTGGAGGTGAAACCATGAGAGTGTGGGCCCGCCCTAAGATTGGGCCCCAGGAATTTCTCATGCTCAGGCTGGGCTATGTGCAGCCTCCAGCAGTTCATCCAAATCACCATCTAATATTCCTGCCAGCTTGTGGCTCCTGCCCTTCAACCCCGGGTGAGCTGACTCCAGCAGTGGTTCTCTGTGTATTGTCTCTCCAGTTTTCAGAGCAGCCGTTTTCCCTATGACCTCAATTCTTCAATGGATACAAAAAAGATCCTTGATTTTCAGGTTGTTCAGTCTTTTCCTTGTGTTAAGGACAAGAGGGAGACCTAAGCTTTTTCCATATTGGAGTAATAACAATTACTAAGTGGTTAAGGAATTGTTTTAAAGTTCCTCATCTTTGTTTTACACACACTTTAATAATTTTTCTTTTAAAATATTTTCTGAAGCTTTAAGCCAGGAAGTTTGTTAAGCTATCACAAATATTACCATTTTTAAAATTAATTTTTGCAGAAAAATGGTGTCAATATTATTTTTCTATAAAATACTACCACATCATTCCAGCTCTGGGAGTATCACTTAAGAATACAATTTTACAGAATAAGGCTTTCTGCACAAAGATATATATTGTAGTAATATGTATAGCATGTCTTTTGGGATTATAATCTAAATCACTTGTCATTTATCTTACGCTTAATCTATGCTGTAAATTACCTTCTGTCTGTGATGTCTCCTTAGTCAACTAGGTTTGTCAACTCCTGATGACGGGGAGCTGACTTATACCCCTTTAAATCTGGCACCCCCGACCTCCCCACCCAAAAAACTCATCATACTTGTATGTTTAGTCAACAGAGATTTGTGCCCTTGGCTCTGGACGATATGAAGATGAATAAGAAAGAAATGGCCCTCACCCCCATGGGACTTAAATTACAGTGGAGGAGACAGACTTTACTTACAAAACTGAACGAACCATTTTCAATTAAGATGGAATAAACACCAGGAAGGAAAATACTGTTTGCACAATTTAACAGTACAGGGTGACTTCCCACAGAGGAGGTCAGCAGAATTTATTGATTTATCCAGAATGAGCTCTGAGGGCGCGTTTGCTTGTGTAGCAGGTGTAATTTTCAAATTCACCTCAGCCTGACTCACGTTGTCACCAGAGGATACAGGTGAGATTTTCAGAAACAAACTTTTCTCTCCTTACTAGCAAGTGTTTCAGCCCATGTGCCAGCCACTGATGTCACCACAAAATCTGATACCCATTTCGTAGACTATCAGAAATGTGCTGCGCGTGCAGTGTGGTTTCTATTAGTGTTATTAGGGGTTGTGCGGTTGAATTCCATTTCACCCTTCCAGAAAAATATCCTCATAGTAAGTGATCCCTGTGAAGCAGAGCACTGGGAACGTGGCTTTGGCGTTGTCTGGTGTGGTCATGACAGTGCCGTTTGCTCCTGTTACCGTTAGCATTTGTGTTTTACTGCAAATACTCCAGATCAAAATAATAGGGATCCGGAGGTTTTGAAAAATCAGAAGAAAAAACGTGACGTTTTACTTGTGCTTCTGATTTTCAAAACTGTACATCAGTGCAGTAAAAATTAGTTTAACCACTGTACACTTTGCCACTAACCAGTGACCAGGCTGCTAATAAGAGACGTTTGAAAGGCAACTTTTCATTTTCCCTCTTCCATGAGTGTGTGGACTTACCCTACAGCTAGAGGTGGGGCACTTGATTCTGCCTCCAACTCATGGCTAGTTTGCAAGGTCGTTTCTGGCTCTTGACCTTTGGAAGTGACAATCCTCAGCATTGAATACTTTTTAAAATAGTTTATAAGCATTGTCATTTAATTTTGCTTTTTACACCAATTCTGTGAGGTGTAACACACTTGAATGTTTCTGTGGAGTAGGTTGGCAAGATGTTATTGTTCCCTCAGATGAGGACCCTGAGAATTACTGAAGATGCTCACCAGGAAGTCTGCTGTAGAAGATAAGTAGGAGAAGCTGGGCGCAGTGGCTCACACCTGTAATCCCAGCACTTTGGGAGGCCAAGGCGGGCAGATCACCTGAGGTCAGGAGTTCGAGACCAGCCTGACCAACATGGTGAAACCCCATCTCTACTAAAAATACAAAAATTAGCCAGGTGTGGTGGTGGCATGCACCTGTAATCCCAGCTACTCGGGAGGCTGAGGCAGGAGAATCGCTTGAACCTGGGAGGCAGAGGTTGCAGTGAGCTGAGATTGCACCACTGCACTCCAGCCTCGGTGACAGAGCAAGACTCTGCCTAAAAAAGCAAACAAACAAAAAAAAAAACAGTAGGAGAGCTGAACTTGAATGTATATCTGTGAATTCAAGGACTGTGTGTGTGTATGTGTGTCTGTGTGTCTTACCCCATTCCATCTCATTCCTGCACCCCAAGTCACAAACTAAAAACCCACAGGGCTCAGCAGGTTGTGCCCGTGAGTGAGCTGGCTGTGAGGCAATGGAGAATGGCAAGGCTTGTGTAGAAGTGGAGAGTCCATGCGCCGTCTAAGGGCATTCGATGTGAATTTTCAAAATTCTATGGTTGCTACAAAGCACGCCTGCTGAGGTATTTTCCTGGGAGCCGCCTTATGTAAAAATTTGGGAAAGCAGCAGCCTGGGCCTAGGGCTTCCATGTTCATTGCAGCACAGTTCACAGTAGCCAAGACATGGACGTGACCTACGTGTCCATCAGCAGATGAAAAAGATGTGTGTGAGAGAGATATACACACACATATACACACACAAAATGGAATATTATTCAGCCATGAAAAGAAGGAAATTCTGTCATTTATGATAACCTGGGTGAACTTGGAGGACATGGATTGGAATAAGCCAGGTACAGAAGGACAATTCTGCATATTCTCACTTAGATGTGGAATCTAAAAAAGTTGAACTCATAGAAGCAGAGAGAAGAATGGTGGTTACCAAGACAAAATCTTGATATTATCTTGGTTCTTAGAAATGCAAGATATTCACTTAGACTGTCTTGATGCGGTTAAAATGGGTGAAGATGCTGCACGCCACAGGGAGAGGCAGCAGGACTTAGAAATGTGTAGGCTTTATAATTTTTTTTTTTTTTTTTTTTTTTGAGACAGAGTCTTTCTCTCTTGCCAGGCTGGACTGCAGTGGCGCGATCCCGGCTCACTGCAACCTCTGACTCTCCGGTTCAAGCGATTCTCCTGCCTCAGCCTCCCGAGTAGCTGGGATTACAGGCGTACGCCACCATGTCCAGCTAATTTTTGTATTTTTAGTAGAGCCAGGCTTTCACCATGTTGGCGAGGATGGTCTCAATCTCCTGACCTCGTGATCTGCCCGCCTCGGCCTCCCAAAGTGCTGGGATTATAGGCGTGAGCCACTGCGCCCGGCCATAATTTTTTGAAAGATTAAAAAATTACAATTATTTATAGAGCATTGCTTAGTGAAATACCAGTAAGCACTCTCTCTCTCTCTCTCTCTCTATCTATATATATATATATTTATGTTAATATTAGAGTTCTGGCCAGGTGCGGTGGCTCAGGCCTATAATCCCAGCACTTTGGGAGGCCGAGGTGGGCGGATCACCTGGGGTCAGGAGTTCAAGACCAGCCTGACCAACATGGAGAAACCCCGTCTCTACTGAAAATACAGAATTAGCCAGGCATGGTGGCACATGTCTGTAGTCCCAGCTACTCGGGAGGCTGAGACAGGAGAATTGCTTGAACGTGGGAGGCAGAGGTTGTGGTGAGCAGAGATCGCGGCATTGCACTCCAGCCTGGGCAACAAGAGTGAAACTTCTTCTCAAAAGAAACACACAAACAAACACACAAACACACTAAAGTTCCACACTTTCAGTTAACTATTTGTGGCCATGGTCTTTGGGCCCCGCAGAGTGCAGTTGTGCACACAGCTATCCATCTGTTTGGCTCCACGTCTTACCTTCCTAATGGATGAACCTAAGTGTAGAGTTTAATGGAGATAAAGCATCAAGATGGCACACAGTATCAATAAACAGTATGCAGAGACTCTGTAAGGAAATACTCCTTTTTACAAATAAAATATACTATATTTGGATGATTATGTAACTTTACAATTCAAAGATGGAGTTACAAGAAACAAACATTTTGTGTTGAACAACACAAAACGGGCTTTTTCTCAGCCTCTGTTGGGCATCGTAATGTGTGAGTATTCACATTTCATCGAGTTTTAATTTCTTCTGTTGAGACTATCATAAAACGGCATTAATTTCTTCCTCACTTTCTGATTTTCTATCATTTTTTCACTTTTGCATTGTTCCCCGGACTCTCTCTGAACGTCAGAGGAGCCCACGCCAAGGTGCTCCCGCGCCACCCCAGGGCCTCTGGTGTCTGCCTCCATCCTCGCCCTGCCTGAGGCTTTCTGCCTTCTGGTCTTTCTTCCTTTCTTCCATCTACACAGGCGTGATGGGTAGATGCGCCTTCCTGTCTCACCTGAGGCCCCTCCAGCTGCAACACTGTCTCGATGGCCAAACTTCCACAAAGCATTGCCTTCCTTCCCGTCTCCCACAGATGCTTTGCCACGCCCTGGCCCCCAGCTCCTCTCTTCCTCTGTCCACAGCTACTGCTCATGGACTACACGATGCCAAGTCTACGTTTTGGATTTCGACTGTCTTGAGCTTACCGCTCACATCTGTGGTTACCTCCTGGACATCACTGCACACGCTGCAGCATCTCAAACTCATTTCACTTTCTTCGAAACACCCCCTGATGTTTCTTTCAGTGAATCCTCTGTCCAGCTACATTGATTGCTTTCGGCTGACACCCATCCCTCACCACGTACCAGCTGTAGCCTTGGGAACTACATTTGATGCGTCTGGGCCTTAGTTTCCCCATTTGTAAAGTGATGATTAAAAATCATACCCATTTCAAAGGGCTATTGTGAAAATTCAGTGTGTTAATATACGTAAAGCCTATTGAAGAAGGCTGGGCATGTTGAAAGGGTTCAACACGTGTTGTTATCATATAGCTTTGATTCTGGTTTTACAAAAGTAGGTCATACTATGGTATTTTTTTTTTGTTCTCTGAGACAGAATCTTGCTCTATCACACAGGCTGGAGTGCAGTGGTGCAATCTCGGCTCACTGCAACCTCCGCCTCTGGGGTTCAAGTAATTCTCGTGCCTCAGCCAATTGAGGAACTGAGAATACAGGCATGCGCCACCACGTCAGCTAATTTTTGTATTTTTTGTAGAGATGGGGTTTCACCATGTTGACCAGCCTGGTCTTGAACTCCTGGGCTCAAGCGATCCACCCACCTCAGCTTCCCAAAGTGCTGGGATTACAGGTGTGAGCCACCATGCCCGGCCTTATGTGATCTTTTTAAATCCAGTATTTTGTGGACCTCTTTTCAGGTCGTGTTACCTGTTTTTCAAAATGTTTTCCCAGTGTTGCATGGTAGAGACGCTTGTGAAATGCTCTTCCTGTGTGTCGATGACACGCCTCTGATTTCCTCCCCGTCCTCTGGCCATCCTTGCCCAAGGGTCCTTTGTGGGGTCTTTGTTTTGGGTCCCACCTGGAACATTCCGATTGTTCAGGGTTTTGTTCCAGACCTTCTTCCCTTTTCTCTTTATGCACTTCCTTGTTTGTGAGCTCAACCCACCACCCTGATGTTAACACACGCCAAGTCTCCAAAATCTGTATGTCTAGCGGAGCTCTCTCCCCACCTGCCTCTGGTCATCTGCACTTGAATGTTTTAAAGGCACTTCAACTTCTACAAGTCATTTTCTCCCAGGCATGACACCTCATCCCTCTGGCTTTCCAGCAGAAATTCAGGAATCACACTTGCTTTGTCTCCTGTTCCCCCTCCCCCCACCACTCACAGACATGCCACCACTCCGTGGATTCGCCTCTGAACTTGTCACAAGTCCCTCTCATCCTCACCGCCTTGGCTTATCCCCTGTCACATGGTGGCTGCCCAGCTGGCCCCTCGTAACCCTTCCTCACCCTGCACGCACAGAGACCCCCTCCAAAAAACCGGGCCGTGTCTTTTCTTTCCTTAAAACCCTTCCAATTCTCCCTGGCACACCGAATGCTCACAGCTCTTGGGCCCTGGCTCCACGGAACCCTCCAGTTTTGCGTTTGGCCATTTCCTGTCATGGAACTATCTTCCGTTTCTCAGTCTCTGGGCAGCTCTCACCTCTGGGTCTTCATGTGTGTTGTTCTCAGACTGGACCCTTATTCCTCTAGCAAGCAGGGGAGCAGATTCTTGGCATCCTTCAGATCCCAAGGTAAACGCCGCATCCTCCGGGAGGTCTTCCTGGTCTTTTCTTTCTCCACAGGGCAGCTGCCCTTGTGTTTGTCCCCACCCCACCCCCCTCCTGGGCTTCCTCTCAGCCAGCTGTGATCATGAGGACTCAATTGCTTGTCTGTTTTGGTCTCATTCACCATTGTCATCACACCCTCTGGGCTTAGCAGTGTCTGAGGTGTTGTGGGACTCACAGCCCTTGCTGAGTTGAATTGCTTTTGGAGTCAGGGCCCATTTGCAAAGGCTGTGGAGCCTCCTCTGAGGAAGATGCACGGATGCATCTGCTCCCCAGTTACTGGTGACCTTGGTGTTCAGACCCCCTGAGCCCAGGCTGTGAAATCCCGTCCTGGGGCATCACACGTCTCTAGGGTACACACACTGCGTGGTGGCCAGCGCAGGTGTGTCCTCGGCCCCCTCAGCGCTCCGTGCCCCTTCAGCACAGAAGTGAAGGGTCCAGCACTGTTTTAAGCACTTTGTGTGTGTCATACGGTGTAGTCACCATGGATGAGATGTACACCCAGCCTGCAGGTGGAGAGCCTGAGGCACAGAGAGGGTGAGTGACTCCAAGGTCACTCGGGTGGCCGTGGGTCAGCGAGGATGGCAGCCAGAGCCTGCCCTGCTCACCAGCATGCAGCACTGCCCCCCGAGGATACCCAGGGCTGCTCGGCGTGCGTGGTGGTGGCGGATCGCGGCGAAGCCAGGGGTCTGTCTCTGACCAGTCGTATTTCTCCTGTACGATCCTGCCAAAGCAGTGTCAGGCACAGGTCGGGCTGTCAGGTGAATATCAGGCTGGGAGGAGAAAATGTTCAGAACGGATGCATGCCCTCCTTTTCCTCCCTGGCAGATGTTCTAAAGAAAAAGAAATTAGGTCTGGGCCAGAGGATGTCCTCAGTGCCTCAGAGGAGGAGCAGCAAAGCAGGGGCCACAGGAGCAGGACCGCTTGTTCCCGATTCTGCAGCTTCTGAACATCATGAAGACTCAGTGCATTGAGATGCATAAAAAATACTTCTGACCTTCATTGTCATTTGGAGAGATGCTTTTCTTTTGTTAAGAATTCCCCCTTTTCTGACATTTCGTCTTTGGTAAGTTAGGTAATGCAGACAGCTCTTCCTACAAATCTGATGTTCTATTATTACCCCATTGGCAGCTCAATGTGGAGCAGTCACCAAAGGGGACAATTGACAAAGGCATGTCTGTCTTGGCCTCCATCCAAGGGGCTTAGTTCTTTAAGTGTGAGGACTGTAAGATGGCCTTATTAATAAGGAAGATGAGCTTGGAGGATTGCCTGCTCACAGCTGCTTGCATCTCATAGAGGTTTTAGCTCTGTAAAACAGCTAGGCAGGCATTGCTGTCTCTACTGACAACTCTGGAAATTAAGAAAACAAGCTGGGTGTGGAAGTGCGCACCTGTGGTCCCAGCTACTCGGGAGGCTGAGGCGGGAGGATCGCTTGAACCCAGGAGCTCGAGGTTGCAGTGAGGCATGATCGCATCACTGCACTGCAGCCTGGGCAAAGAACAAGACCCTGTTTTTAAGGAAAAAAAAAAAACAAAGTAAAACAACACAGAGAAGTTAAAGTAATTTGTCCAGTTATGAAACAAGAGAGATAGCATAAAGGTTAGGAACTGGGTTTTATGGTGCCTTCCCCTTTTATTTAATCTCCCTCAGTCAGCGCCTTCCAGAATGCGGTAAGTGGAGAGGCCCAAATTCTAAGATGAATGATTCATAGTGTGTATGTGTGTACTTGTATGTATTTATAATTGAGATCATTTTACATTCAATAAGATGCAGAGATCTGAGGTGCTCAATGTGAGTCTTAACACATGCGTATCCGCCTAGCCCTGCCCCAAACAAAATGCAGAACCTTTTATCATCCCAGAAAAGCTCCCTCATGACCCTTTTTAGTCATTCCTTATTTCCTGCCCCCAAATCAGGCAACCACTTTCTTAATTCTATCACCATGGGTGAATGTCGCCTGTTCCTGGAGTTGATGGACACGGGATAACACAGCATAGACTCTCTTGGGTCTGACTTCTGCCACCCAGTAATGCATTTGAAATTGATCCCCACGGTCATATACATCAGTAGTTTGTTCCTGTTTATTGCTGAATAGTCCTCGGTGGTATAAATATGCCACAATTAAACAAAAATGAATGAATTACTTTTGACTTTACTTTTTCCCCTTGCATTCAATTGTTTTGTGTTGTAGGATGGTGCTACCTGTATGAGAAGCGCAGCGTGTGCCTTGCTATGCTATGTTCTGTCTGAGCGGCTCATCTCCTTAGCCCGTCCCTCATTGCATGATTAATTAACTGAACCCCACCTCCCCAGACAGATGCTCACTGACACCCATCACACACCAGGCAGTGGTCTGCACCTCAGAGATGTGGTGGTGAAAATGCCCACATTCCTGCCCTCGCAGAGCGGACAGTCAGGTGGGGAAGACAGAGAGCAGGCGGTGTTGGCAGAACGTGTGGCTTGTCCGGGGTGATTAAGGAAGGTTAGGGAGGAAAATCAACTTGGAAGGGAATAGAAAGTAATGGTGTAGAGTACAGTTTCAGAGCGAGTAACCGGGGAGAAGCATGGGAGAAAGACCTGAAGAGGACAGGGAATTCCATGTGGATATTCTGGGGAGCACATTCCAGGTGGAGGGGAAACCAATTGCAAAGGTCTGAGACAGGAGCAAACCTCAAATTCAAGAGCAATTCAAGAGCAACGTGTGCGGTTGGTGTGGTGTGGTGGGTGTGACCAGAGTGAGCCCAGGGGGAAGGGGAAGGTTGGACTCTAGGACCCGGTTAGGGACTTGGGTTATTTGCTTGGAAGCTCAATGCCATCTTCCTATTTGGAGGGGACCAAGCTCTGGCAAACATCTTCTCGTTTGATAGCCAGATTCAGGATGTATTAATTAACCGAGGGGATTGCATCATCTATGTCCCCCAGGTGGCAATTCTTGAGACACAGGAGTCTCTCATTTGCTTAGATAAACAAGAAATCAAAGCAAAATAAAACATATGAGTTTTGAAAACAGAGAGCAGATTGCTCTTATTGGCAACTTGAGAAATCTTCCTTGGTCCTAGAGAAGGATATTCCTTTAGTGGCTGGCGTTGGCTTCAGTCGCTACTCCCTAATGGAAGCGGCTGGCTCAGTGCCTGGGCAGGGCCTCTCACTCAGGGCTGGAGAGGACTCAGCAGGATGGGTCTAGAAAGTTCTGGGGAAGCCAGAAGCTTATACAATTTTGGGAATGCTTTTAAGTAAAAGGACATAAAATTATGAAGACAAATTGCTGGGACTCTCTTGAAGTCTTGGAAGGACCCGGGGAATGATAAGTTCCTTTGCTTCAGGGCAAATGTGTCCTGATGGGGAGGGGAAGATGGATCCCAGGAGGGGCTAAAAAGGTCTGAGTCCTATTTGTATGGAAGCCATTTATAAGCTCTTCTCACTGTCCTAATACAATTTACATTAATGCAAAGTTATGAAACTACCCCTTCCCCTTTTTCATTTTCCCTTTCATGTTGCATTTTGTGACGTTTTGCTCCTAAAGGGAATTTTCTAAAAACTAAAAATAAATTTATTGAAGTAAGGTTTACATAACATAAAATTAACCAATTTACTTTTTATTTAAACATACTCAATGTATTTCCATCTAGTTTTGTTAATTTCAAATTGTCCCAAATTGTTCCTGGGAACCTTTTCACATAGCATTTTTTTTTTTAAATCCTTCATGCCCTTCCCACCGTTCCCCCAAGTCCTGAAAGTCCATTGTATCATTCTTATGCCTTTGCATCCTCATAGCTTAGCTCCCACTTATGAGTGAGAACATATGATGTTTGGTTTTCCATTCCTGAGTTACTTCTCTTAGAAGAATGATCTCCAACTTCATCCAGATTGCTGCGAATGCCATTCTTTCTTTCCTTTTTATGGTTGAGTAGTATTCCATGCCATATATATATATATATATACACACATCCATATATATATATATATACACACATACATATATATATACACACATACATATATATACACACACATACATATATATATACACATACATATATATATATATACACACATACATATATATATGTATACATATATCACATTTTCTTTATCCACTCAGTTAATAGGCATTTAGGCTGGTTCCATATTTTTGCAATTGTGAATTGCGCTGCTATAAACATTCGTGTGTAAATGTCCTTTTCATATAGTGACTTCTTTTCCTCTGAGTAGACACCCAGTAGTGTGATTGCTGGATCCAGTGGTAGTTCTACCTTTAGTTCTTAAAGGAATCTCCATACTGTCTTCCATAGTAGTTGTACTAGTTTACATTCCCACCAGCAGTGTAAAAGTGTTCCCTTTTTATCATATCCATGCCAACATCTGTTATTTTTTGATTTTTCGATCATGGCCATTCTTGCAGAAGGTGGTGGTGCATTGTGGTTTTGATTTGCATGGTGATCATTAGTGATGTAGAGCATTTTTTCCTATGTTTGTTGGCCATTTGTGTATCTTCTTTTGAGAATTGTCTATTCATGTCCTTTGCCCACTTTTTGATGGGATTATTTGTTTTTTTCTTGCTGGTTTGAGTTCCGTGTAGATTCTGGATATTAGTCCTTTGCTGGATCCATAGTTTGCAAATATTTTCTCCCACTCTGTGGGTTGTCTGCTTACTCTGCTGATTGTTTCCTTTGCTGTGCAGAAGCTTTTTAGTTTAATTAAGTCCCATCTATTTATTTTTGTTCTTGTTGCATTTGCTTTTGGATTCTTGGTCGTGAACTCTTTGCCTAAGCCAATGCCTAGAAGGGTTTTTCTGATGTTATCTTCTAGAGTTTTTATGGCTTCAGGTCTTAGATTTAAGTCCTTGATCCGTCTTGAGTTGATTTTTTCTATAAGGCGAGAGATGAGGATCCAGCTTCATTCTTTCACATGTGACTAGCCAATTATCCCAGCACCACTTGGTCCTTTCTCCACTTTATGTTTTTGTTTGCTTTCTTGAAGATCAGTTGCTTTATTTGGCTTTATTTCTGAGTTCTCTATTCTGTTCCATTGGTCTACATGCCGATTTTTATACTAGTACCATGCTGTTTTGGAAACTACAGCCTTGTAATATAGTTGAAGTCAGGTAACATGATACCTCCAGATTTGTTCTTTCTGCTTAGTCTTGCTTTGGAAACACAGGGTCTTTTTTGGTTCCGTATGGATTTTATAATTTTTTCTAGTTCTGTGAAGAATGATGATGAATTTTGATGGGAACTGCATTAAAAGCTCCACTTAAAAGGTACAGAATGGAAGAATGCATAAAAATCTACCAACCAAATATCTTCTGTCTACAAGAAACTCACCTAACACATAAAGACTTACATAAACTTAAGATAAAGGGGTAGAAAAAGATATTCCATGCAAATGGAAACAAAACGTGAACAGGGGTATTCTTATATTAGACAAAACAGACTTTAAAGCAACAACAGTTAAAAAAGACAAAGAGGGACATTATAAAATGATAAAAGAATCAGTCCAACATGAAAATATCACAATCCTAAATATATATGCACCTAACACTGGAGCTCACAAATTTATAAAACAATTTTACTAGACATAAAAAATGAGAAAGAAGTCAACACGATAATAGTGAGGGACTTCAATACTCCACTGACAACACTAGACAGGTGATTAAGACAGAAAGTCAAAAAAGAAACAATGGACTTAAACTATACCTTAGAACAAATAGCCTTAACAGATATTTACAGAACATTCTACCCAACAACCACAGGATATAGATTCTTTTCATCAGCACATGGAACATTCTCCAAGATGGACCATATGATAGGCCACAAAACAAGTCTCAATACATTTAAGAAAATCAAAATTATATCAAGTGCCCTCTCAGATCATAGTGGAATAAAATTGGAAATTAACCACAAAAAGAAGCCTCAAAACTATACAAATATATGGAAATTAAATAATCTGGTACTGAATGAGCTTTGGGTCAACAATGAAATCAAGATGGAAATTAAAAAGTTCTTTGAACAGAATGATAATAGTGACACAAGTTATCAAAACCTCTGGGACACAGCAAAAGTGGTGCTAAGAGGAAAATTCATTGCATTAAATGGCTACATCAAAAAGTCTGAAAGAGCACAAATAGACAATGTAAGGTCACACCTCAAGGAACTAGAAAAACAAGAACAAGCCAAACCCAAACCCAGCAGAAGAAAAGAAATAGCAAACATCAGAGCAGAACTAAATGAAATTGAAACAAAAAAATACAAAAGATAAAGGAAACAAAAAGCTGATTCTTTGAAAAGATAAACAAAATTGATAGACCATTAGTAAGAGTAACCAAGGAAAGAAGATAGAAGATCCAAATAAGCTGAATTCGAAATGAAATGGTAGGTATTATAATCGATACCACAGAAATACAAAAGATCATTCAAGGCTACTATGAACACCTTTACATGCACAAACTAGAAAATCTAGAGAAGATGGATAAATTTCTGGAAGTATACAACTCTTCTAGATTAAATCTTATCAGACAAATAACAAGGAGTGAGATTGAAACAGTAATAAAAAAAATTGCCAGCAAAAAGAAGTCCAGGGCCAGATGGATTCATAGCTGAATTCTATCAGGCATTCGAAGAAGAATTGGTACCAATCGTACTGAAATGATCCCAAAAGATAGAGAAAGAGGGAATCCTCCCTAAATCATTCTATGAAGCCAGTATCACCCTAATACCAAAACCAGGAAAGGACATAACAAAAAAAACTACAGACCAATATCCTTGATGAACACAGATGCAAAAATCCTCAACAAAATACTGGCTAACTGAATCTGACAGCATATCAGAAAGATAATCCACCATGATCAAGTGGGTTTTATACTGGGGATGTAGGTCAACATATGCAAGTTTAACACACACAAGTCAATAAATGTGATACACCACATAAACAGAATTAGAAACAAAAATTATATGATCATTCCAATAGATGCAGAAAAAGCATTTGACAAAATCTGACATCACTTTATGATTAAAACCCTCAGCAAAATCGGCATAGAAGGGACATACTTCAAGGTAATAAAAGCTACCTTTGACAAACCCACAGCCAACATTTTACTGAATGAGGAAAAGTTGAAAGCATTCCCCTTGAGAACTGGAACAAGACAAGGATGCTCACTCTCACCACTTCTATTCAATGTAGTACTGGAAGTCCTAGCCCGAGTAATCAGATGAGAGAAAGAAATAAAGGGCATCCAAATTGGTAAAGAAGTCAAACTGTCACTGTTCACTGATGATATGATCGTATACATAGAAAACCCTAAAGACTCCTCCAAAAAGCTCCTAGACCGGATAAATGAATTCGGCAAAGTTTCAGGATACAAAATCAATGTACACAAATCAGTAGCAGTGCTATACACTAACCACGACCAAGATGAGAATCAAATCAAGAACTTAAATCCTTTTCTTTTGAGAGGGAGTCTTGCTCTGTCACCCAGGATGGAGTGCAGTGGTGTGATCTTGGCTCACTGCAACCTCCACCTCTGGGGTTCAAGCGATTCTCCTGCCTCAGCCTCCTGGGTAGCTGGGATTACAGACATGCACCACCACACCTGGCTAATTTTTTGTATTTTTATTAGAGACGGGGTTTCACCATGTTGGCCAGGCTGGTCTCGAACTCCTGACCTCAAGTGATCCACCAACCTTGGCCTCCCAAAGTGTTAGGATTACAGGCGTTAGCCACCGTGCCCAGCCGTCAAGAACTAACACCTTTTACAACAGCTGCAAAAACAAAAAACAAAAAATTTATGAATATACCTAACCAAGGAGGTGAAGGATCTCTACAAGGAAAACACCCCTCCTCTACAAGGAAAACTACAAAACTCTGCTGAAATAAATAATAGACAGCACAAACAAATGGAAACAAATCCCATGCTCATGGATAGTTAGAATCAGTGTTGCAAAAATGGCTGTAACTGCCAAAAACCATCTACAAATGCAAAATTAACCATTTTAAAGCATTCATTGGCATTTGATAACTTTACAATGTTATGCAACCACCACCTCTCTCTAGTTCCAGAACATTTTAATCACCCCAATAGAGATCCTGTACCAATTAAGCAATCATCCCAACTCCCCCCAGGCCCTTAGCCCTTGGAAAACATCAGCCTGTTTTCTGTCTCTATGGACTTATTCAGGATATTTCATGTAAATGGAATAATATACCTATACTATGTGACCTTTTATGACTGGCTTCTTTCCCTGAGCACAATGTTTTCAAGGTTCATCTATGTTGTAGCATGGATCAGAACTTCATTCCTTTTCATGGCTGAGTAATATTTCATTGTATGAAGAGAACACATTTTGTTTATCCATTCATCAGTTGATGGACATTTGGGTTATTTCCACCTTTTGGCTTTTGTGGATAGTGTTGCCTAAGGGGCATTTTTGATATTACCTTTTAACTTGATTTCACCTGTGGAGGGAAGCAAGACATTTAGAATGAGCAAACAGATTTATCTTGTACCCTATACCTTCCTACACCTTGGTCTGGCCACTTTCACCTCTCAGATTTGGGGCACTTTCTGTGTAATGAATGCTAGATGCCACTGATAAAGACTTTGCTATCTGGTTCTCTAAGTTCAATGCTGGAGACTGTTGATGTTGCAAAGGGTGTTCATGGTAATGTCTATTGCCAGTTTCTAAGTACCTCCCACTTTGGCTCCCATCAACTTCAGTAAGATTTTTCTCCTTAACCTTTCCTTGATCTAACCTTTTCCTGAGTCTGTTTAATTAACTTCCCAGCTTTCCTGTTGATCAGACATTTTTCATGACAGGAAGCTCCTCTCCTGTCTGTCTCATCCCCAGGGATCCAGCTGCCAGGAATCTCTTTTCGTCACTCAGCACTATCTTCAGACGTGCTCTGCCAAATCTTCTCTCTTGTTGGATGACATCTCAGGTGGATCTTACCGTCCATTTCAGGTATAATATTAGGATAATCTCTTATTTTCTTTTTAAGATGGAGTCTGGCTGTGTCACCCAGGCTGGAGTACAGTGGTGTGACCTTGGCTCACTCCAACCTCTGCCTCCCAGGTTCAAGTGATTCTCCTGCTTCAGCCTCCTGAGTAGCTGGGATTACAGGCGCCTGCCAACACACCTGGCTAAGTTTTGTATTTTTACTAGAGATGTGTTTCATCATGTTGACCAGGCTGGTCTTGAACTTCTGACCTCAAATGATTGACCTGCCTTAGCCTCCCAAATTGCTGGGATTACAGGCGTGAGCCACCGTGCCTGGCCAATCTCTTATTTTCAAGAGTTAAAAAATAGTCCAGACCAATCTAAGTCAAAATTCCTATTTTGTGTCCAAGTCCGTCTTTCTTCTTCCCCAGCTCAGGATGGCTCCCGCTCAAGATACCCTCATCTCTTGGCTAATTCAAACCCACATTCTCTTGGTTTACTTCCTCTCTCTGATTATTCTCAATTTCCTTTAGGAGTCCCTCCTCCAATCTGTAGAGACATGAGACCTCCAGTGTGTAGTTGTCAGGACTTGGTACTGAGCCCCCAGCTTTTGTTTCTCTCTCCCAGGTGACTTGGCCACTCCTCTGGATTTGTATTGTCCACGGTTCCCATACTGTTGTGCAGAGCCCCCATCTCCCCTCAGGGGCCCGGGATGTCTATCCATCTGTTTCCTTTTCACTTACACTCAGTTGTCTCAAAAGCATCTCTAATGTAACATGCCTCAAACCTAATTTTTGATTTATCTCCGTTTTTATATATAAATATCGGTCTTTCCCATCTCAGTAAATATTATCACTATGTGTCCTTTTGCTAAAAGCAGAAACTGAGAAGACCTGGTTACAATAAATGGGCAGAAATATCTAATAGGAACTAAATGGGAAGTTAAGGAAAAGGCATATGCTATTTTAGGTGTTAACTATGGATCTTCTAGAACATTCCAAGAAAGGAGAATAGAGGATGTTCTTATGCCCCCAAAGGCTAAAATGTATCTGCCCTTGAGGTTTTTTTTCCCTCAGATAATTTATAGATTATTATTAGAGTATAAAGGAAAGAGAGCAAATAATGAAGACAACAAAGATTCAGAGGATGCTGAAACAAAGACATTATACTGAGAGGTGTAAAATGAAATGAAGCCAGAGGTTTATAGGTAATTAATTGTGAAAAGTTTAAGCAATCCCCTTGTAGAGGTAACACACTACGTGCTGCCTGTTTTGTAAGGAAAAAAAGAGGACACGAAAGGAAGGATTTGGTGGTTCCACGTACTGTTGCATACATGTCACAAAACTTTGAAATTTCACTTTAACTTGTAGCAACAATTCCTGGAGAATAAGGCTATAAGGAAGGAAGACCCTGAATACATTAGGATTAAAAGTGGGCAGGGAGGAGTTTCAGTGAGGGAGGTGGATGGAGATGGGACAGATCCGGTCGTGTCAAAGATTATTAAATATGTCTGTGTTGCATAGCCTTCCCACCTCTAAGGTTCTTCCTCCTCTGAGCCTGCTTTGTACTTGAACTTGGCCTGTGACAGCATTTGTCATGGTATTATCTGTGATCACTTACTCATTAGATTGAAACCTCTTAATGGCGAGAGTCACGTCTTTCATACGCCATTGTGTCTCAGTACCCTGCACAGCCCCATGGACTTAGTCGGTCTCTATGAATATTTGTTGAATGAATGAAATGGTAGTTTAACAACTATTACATACTTACTAATGTTCAGCGGTAAGAATAATGAAAAATAAACTTAGGCATAGGCTTTCTTTGGAGGAGTTAACCATTTCACTGGAGGAGACAAACAACAACAACAACAACAAACAAGTTAAGTTTTAAAAGTTCTGTAACAATACAGGCCTATCTTTAATTAAATACTAAATCTATGAAGGTGTCCTGGCACGGTGGCTCACGCCTGTAATCCCAGCACTTTGGGAGGCCGAGGTGAATGGATCACCTGAGGTTGGGAGTTTGAGACCAGCCTGGCCAACATAGTGAAACCCCGTCTCTACTAAAAATGCAAAATTTAGCCACGCATGGTGGCGCATGCCTGTAATCCCAGCTACTCGGGAGGCTGAGGCAGGAGAATCTCCTGAACCCAGGAGGCGAAGGTTGCTGTGAGCTGCGATCACACCACTGCACTCCAGCCTGTGCGACAGAGTAAGACTCTGTCTCAAATAAACAACCAATCAACCAAACAAACCTAAATATATGAAGGTGACAAAATACATTCAACAAGATTTCAGAGAAGAGAATGTTCACTGTACGTGAGCATTGTCAGGGCGAGAATGGGTGTGGAACTGGAAGATCGGGTGGAGTGTGAACGGATGCAGTCAGGGGCTCCATTGTGCAGAGCCCGAAGTGTTTGGACTGGACTCTTAGATGAAGAGGATTTGGGGGGAATTCTCAAAGTGCTGCCTTTAGGAAGATGAGTCTGCTATTTGTGCATGGGTGGAAAGATCATCGGGAACGCCGACTGTTTGAGTGGGTGCAGGGGTCCAAGTGTGGGGGCCAGCAAGGGGCCGGCTGAACTCGAGAGGGAGGCAGGGTGGGAGGACCTAAGAGAAACACAGAGGGAGCTCTGAGCTGCTTTGAGGGGAGTAAAGAAAGAACAGGGGCCAGAGACGGGGCCAGAGAGGCTGTAGGGGGAGTGAGTAGGCTGCCCACGGAGCTAGAGAAAGGGAGGCGGGAGGGAATGCTGGCGGGGCTCTGATGATTATGGTGGGACATAATTGAGTCGGGGTCATCTAGGAGGGGAAGCGAGTGAGGCAAGAAGACTCGGTGTCCTGGAAACTCGGAGGGGAGACTTTGGGACTCACGAATGGGGTGTCCGTCAGCTCAGATGCTTGGGGAACTACAGAGGAATGAAGACTGAAACATGGGGATTGAATTTGGTAGGAAAAAGGTTGAGAACTCTTAGGGGTGCAGAGTCAGTAGCGTGCTGGGTGCAGGGCCGGCGTTGGCACAGGGAGGTTGGCCGACAGGGTGTGAGGGAGGAGGCCGAGGTCAAAGGAGGCTCCAAGCCCTCTGCCCTCCATTGCCGCAGGAATCGTGGATAACCTGGACACGAATAGAAACACGACACGAATTTAGAGAAAGACTAAAAGGAAAAGAAAATATGTAAGATGGGCAGGCATCATCCGATCTCCACAGATCATGGTACGTGGCAGGCACTCAGTATTCAACAACTCAGGGAGGCATCCTTGGGTGTTTGGAATCAGCCGGTCCTTCCCCTTGTTTGGTGGACTGGATTTCCTGGAGCCAAGCTTGCTCTTCAAAAGAGAAGTGGGAAGCTCACTTACAGGGAGGAGGGGAAGACAAGGCTTCCCTGAACTGTGTGCATCTGCCCCAGAGTGAGGAGGCTACGGGCACCCAGGTCCTGCTCCCTTGGGAGGCAGAGGTGAGCCTGGGTGTGGCCGCTATCTCGCTTCTCCTATGTGCCTCGCCTTACCCTGTGGTCCCCAGCTGTTTGCCACCCTCTCCCGCCACCTCTTTCATCCTTTCACCTTTTCTCCTCCTTATTTTGAGTAAACTCCAGTTTACTCCTATTTTCTCAATATTGACTGACTTAAAATTTGAGTCTAATTCTTATGTGCACAGTAATGGCTTTGGAGTAATAGAAGAGATGATAAAGGCTTTCAAATATATGGCAAATAGACACAGCTTCTGGAATCCAAAGTCAGTGAAAACTAGCATATATAATATTCGCAGGGCTAGAGTAATAAGAATATAAAGTCACTTGGGAAAAAGTGATGAAGAATAGAAAGAAAATCATTACAACAAAATGGGGCCTATAAAGGCAGTCAATCTGAACAAACTTATCAATCTCAATTTCTTGTTCAAATGGGCATGAGTACTAGAAATTGGTGGTGTTATTTTTTGTAAAGCTGTTTTATTCTTACTTTGTGGAAGAACGAATCCATGGTGAGAAAGATAGGTGTCTGCCTCCTTATAAAATGTAGAAATAGTGAACTCTGAGCTTTTCTTTGTCAGTAATTTCGAGAGAGGCTTGTAACAATCTTGTGACCATCTATTCTCCCTTGAGATGGGAATGGAAAAGTCTCTGCATCCTGAAATTCTGAAAACATGAGCAGCAGTTCTTCAACTGGATCCCTCACGTCTTCAACCATTTGCTATATTGCCTTTTGGATTTCAGACTTTTTTCTTTTAATCTGAAAGTATATGAGATTTGAGAAGATGTTGTTTATTTCTGTTTTTTCTTCATGTTCCTTTAGCTGTTTTTTTCTATACTGTATCTTTTTTTTTCTTTTTCTGGTGTTCTGAAGTGCCTTGAATTGAACCCAAATGAAAAGACTTAGGATCCTATTTGGTAAAGAGAAAACAAAATGTTTTTTAATGCTTGGTGTTATTTTAGAATCGCGTCTTTTCCGAGACACAGTAGCCATGGGAAACATTTTGGCGATAGCAAGGCTGGTCATAATAAGCACATTGAGTAGTGATTTTCTATCTGATAGATGACTTAATAGTAATTACACTGAAGTTGCCATGTAATTAGATGTTTATTTGCCATGTAACTTTTACATTTCATCAAAATGATGTGATTTAAACAGCAACGATAATTATCCCTTGATTATGAGGCTGTGACCTTGAACTCTACCTTAATTAGTTCTAGGTTCTGAGGTAATTACATTGTTGAACCAGATCTTGCTGGGATTAGAGGGCAACTAACTGCATGCAAATCAGTGCTCACATCCTTGGGAGGAATGATAGAGAATTGTGCACCGTCTGTCCACTGAGTCGCGGATGATAGAGAATTGTGCACCGTCTCCCCACTGAGACGTGGATAATAGAGAATTGTGCACCGTCTCCCCACTGAGACGTGGATAATAGAGAATTGTGCACCGTCTCCACACTGAGACGTGGATAGTAGAGAATTGTGCACCGTCTCCACACTGAGACGTGGATAATAGAGAATTGTGCACCGTCTCCCCACTGAGACGTGGATAATAGAGAATTGTGCACCGTCTCCCCACTGAGACATGTATGAGTGGACTTCTTACTGCCTCTCCTGCGTATGTGAGCTCGGCCTGGTACTCACACTGCTGTGTGCCGTGGACTTGGTTTGTCTCAGCCGACGTTTGTACCGTTCCTCAAAAAGATGAGCCCGGTCGGGCGCGGTGGCTCACGCCTGTAATCCCAGCACTTTGGGAGGCCGAGGCGGGCGGATCACGAGGTCAGGAGATCGAGACCACCCTGGTTAACACGGTGAAACCCCGTCTCTACTAAGAATACAAAAAATTAGCCGGGCGCAGTGGCGGGCGCCTGTAGTCCCAGCTACTCGGGGGTCTGAGGCAGGAGAATGGCGTGAACCCGGGAGGCAGAGCTTGCAGTGAACCGAGATGGCGCCACTGCACTCCGGGCTGGGCGAAAGAGCGAGACCCTGTCTCAAAAAAAAAAAAAAAAAAAAAAAGATGAGCCCACCAGGCATCACACTCCAAAAGTCTCCATGCTTAGGCCTGGACTTGACTAATTCCAGTCTTCCTGCTGATTGGTTTAGGAATCAGATTGCGACCCAATCTGGGCCAATGAAACTTAGGAGAAGTTTCCTGGGGACCTTAAGGAAAGCTGTTTCTCACTCTTTTAAAAAAAAATTAATTTTATTTTTCCATAAGTGATTGGCGTACAGGTGGTATTTGGTTACATGACTAAGTTCTTTAGTGGTGATTTGTGAGATCCTGGTGCACCCATCACCTGAGCACTATACACTGCACCATATATGTTGTATTTTATTTCTTGCCCCCCTCCCACTCTTCCCTGAAAGTCTCCAAAGTCCATTGTATCATTCTTATGCCTTTGTGTCCTCATAGCTTAGCTCCCATCTATCAGTGAAAACATACGATGTTTGGTTTTCCATTCCAGAGTTACTTCACTTAGAATAATAGTCTCCATTATCATCCGGGTCACTGCAAATGCTGTTAATTCATTCCTTTTTGTGGCTGAGTAGTATTCCATCATATATATACCACAGTTTCTTTATCCACTCGTTCATTGATGGGTTACGGAGAGTCACAGAAATCTCTCCTCCTTCCACGATATGAAGAAGCACATAGCCGAGGTTGCTGTTGGGAGCCTTGTTACCGCCATGAGAAAAGCAGCAGTGGGGCAAAGGGACACCGTGGGTGGCTGCAGGAAAGGTGGTCACTTGGGCTTGAGCGGAGGCTGCCGAGCCACTGGGCTGACCTTTGAAGGCCCGAGGACTCTGGACTTGCTCTTGTGTGATCGAATCCATTTTCTTGTTATCTAAGCCATGCAGCTTCTGGTTTTCTGTTGCTCGAAGGCACAGGGATACTGACAGACACACCCAGCCTGTCCTCTGGCGACTCCTGATGTGTGAAACATACCCTTGGTTCTCAAGCCTCCGTATTTGCTCCACTGGCCTATGTGTGATTTCTGGCCACTTCCACATTAACTAAACTGTAAATGGGAAGAGATTTGACATCCCTGAAACCCTCAAATGAACTTCCCAAGGACACTTCAAAAGAAGCGTTTCAAGCAAATTTCAACCAGCGTGTCGAGGTAGTGCTCGTGTCGGGGAGCCTGGCTAGGTATGTGTTCAAATCACTCCTGTCAGTATCCGTTGTTAAATAAAGCTTACTTAGCTCATTATTCACCAGACCTTTCTGATTAAAAAAAAATTCCCAGTGTAATTGGACCGGAAAGCATTAAAAACATCAGAATTTTCTCTGGGAATTCTCATTTTTAAGGATGGATCACATTATCATTTTTTTTCTTTTTTCTTTTTTTTTTTTGAGATGGAGTCTTGCTGTGTCACTCAGGCCAGAGTGCAGTGGTACGATCTTGGCTCACTGCAACCTCCACCTCCCAGGTTCAAGCAATTCTCCTGCCTCAGCCTCCCGAGTAGCTGGGATTACAGGTGCATGCCACCACACTAACTTTTGTATTTTTAGTAGAGACAGGGTTTCACCATGTTGGCCAGCCTGGTCTCGAACTCCTGACCTCAGGTGATCTGCCTACCTTGGGCTCCCAAAGTGCTGGGATTACAGGTGTGAGCCACCACGCTCAGCCTACATTATCAATTTGAAAAGTATTATATGCCACTTTGTGGTGGTGAACTTTATTTTCTATTGAGAAAATGTGGTCTTTTTCACAGTTTTCATATATTGTATTTTAAACCTTGGTTCAACTAGTGATTTCAATTTATCTGATGTAGCTCTGTCATCTTTTTAATTGTTGACACTGGAGGAAACTCCCCACCAGGATCTACTTGTTTCTAATTACTCACAGTAGTTTATGCTTCCAAATTTATGAAAACATTTACTGTGGCCCATCTATCTGATTAGGCATATTCTCATGATCATAATAGTGCTTCAAAGATTAATTTACTAAACATATAATCTGATGCTTTTAATTAATCACATGCCATAGTGTAAAGCTCATGACGTAACCTAATGGTCAAGACCTGCAATTGATGAGCTATTAATTACCCATTAACTCATCTACTCACACGACCTGTAGATCCATCAGCTTGATTGAGAGTAGAGACCTAAATGATCCTAGAAGGTATTTTATATAACTTTCACAAAGAATTCCAGGAAAAGTTGATCCTTGCATGAGCAAGAGCACAGAAAAAAAAATGGACGAATTTTCCATGTTCCTGCCCTCCACTCCAGAACACGGAACTAGTCATTAGAATAGCATGATACTTTTCTTAGTTATTCCCTAATAACACGGTTAAGTGACACGACTAACTTTTTTCTTATCCTTAAGAGAAGGGGAGGAGGAACCAAAAGTGATTTTTTTCAGGTCCTTGGAATGCACGATATCAAGCATAAATTTTAATTGGCTTCATTTACTAAGTGTTGCATTACCTCATCCTCCAGTTTTAACTATGGATTTTCTATAAATCTTCATACGGCTAAACATGATAAACTGCTCAACATATCACTGAACAAGGCAGTGCTTATTAACACTTGAGAAGTTATTGATTCTTTGTCTTGATTAATCTTTTATTGGTCTCTGGAGTATTAATTCCCGAGAAGAGACTGTAGGTTTTGCCGCAAGAGAGCTCATTCAGAGTTTCTACTTCAATTACAAGATTCTTGATGTCACAGCTATTAGTCTAATTATGACTTTTCTGGCACAGATACTTTTTGTGTCTATTTATCGACAATCAACACTTTTAAATTTATTTTAAGATGTGCCAATAAAATATAGCCAAAAAGTGTGTTTTATACTTAAGGATTAAAGAAGAATTTTTACTTCTGTTTTAAAATAAAGTTTATTGTTCTTGATTATGTAAATTACATGTATACATATGTAACATGTGCATGTTGTGCACATGTACCCTAGAACTTAAAGTATAATAAAAAATATATAAATATATAAATATAAATAAATATATATAAATATATGTAAATAAATATATAAAAATATATAAATTAAATAAATATATAAATATATATAAATATACATATAAAATATATATAAATATACATATATAAATATATATAAATATGCATATATATAAATATATATAAATATACATATATAAATATATATAAATATACATATATACGTAACTTTTGGTGAGTGGGCTTTTTAACACAAAGAGTCAGCTTTATTATTTTTTGAACAATTTGTGATACTTTGATGCTGCCTTTCACTATTGATTCTGCTTGAATGCTTTCTAAACTAGAAATCTATTATGACATTATCAGATGCATGTGGAAATTTTCATATTTTTACAAATGGTCCTGGATGGTGCAGTGGAGGCTGCAGAATTTCTAGTACAGAAAGGGTTAGGTTGGGGGAGCCCTCTGGTTTGGTAGAGAGATCTTGGGGAAATGATCTTAAAGCTACATCTACACAGCATTTGCTTTAAGACAGGAGTCCCGGTGGAGTGGAGGGCATAGCTGGTGCCCCCACTTCTGTTTCATCACTGCCTTGGGAAGGGACAGACATTTGACCTCACAGCAGGAGAGGCAGGATCCTAGCCCTGAGATTCAACACCATGAGAGCAACGTGTTCCTCAAGTTTCCCACTAAAGGGCAAGTCTCTTCTGGGTGGGGCGCGAACTTCAGTTCCTGCCAGTTAATTAATGCTGAGCCTACACATCACAGCACTCAATAACTCTTTATTTAATTCAACTGAACCAACAGCAAGAGTTGATTGGTTAATGAGTTAACACCTTTGGCAGGGATAGCATAGGGTGGAGGCTAAAACAGGACAGAAGGGACGACAGCTGCTTGCTGGGGAGAGGCTGAGCCCTGAGCTCCCGGCAGAACCTGAAGGTGTGGTGGGGCCAGGATGGCCCAGCACTGGCTCTGCTGACAGCCTTGTGTTTCAGGAGTTACAGTGATATGATTTAACAACAGACAGACTCACCTGTGCTAGATGTGCAAGGTGGTGTCAAAATCCTGTTTGTGATTGTTGCCAATTTCTATGAAGCCATATAGGCTCAAGAACGGTCATTTCTGGAAAGGAATTTTTAGGTAATCGTGTTTGTCAACAAATGTGTGAACACCTTGGTCTGAAACACCTCATTTCCTGTTGTCATTTTATCCATCAGGGCAAGATGAAAAATACATGCTTTCTTATCCTGCAGAACAGGTGAGCAGGCTCAACAAACTGAGCTCATGTGGGAAAGGCAAGTTATTGTATAAATTCACAATTTAGTTTTAAAAATGTGTACTTTAAAAAGTTATGTGCTTACGTTTTCAGCCCAGTTAAGCCTGTTGGTTTATTTAAGGTCACATGTTTGGGAACTGGGGTATTGTGTTTTTTATTTTATTTGTATGCCCCAGGGAATACAAAGGGTATTGTGTTTCAGTGAATGTTGATTCATTGAGAGTTAACCATGGAGGATTATTCTTTTTAAACTCAAAAATCATTTTGACCCTTATCTGAAATTGGAAGGATTTGGATTTGAGAACCATCCATCATTTACTAGCTTTTGGAACTTGGGAAAATTACTTAATCGCTTTTATTCATCATTCTAATCTCTGCCTCCAAGGGTTCTTGGAAGGATTAAATTAGGTAAAATGTGTCCTAGCACAGAAGAGATGCTCAAAAAACTGTAGTTATTTAATGATCTGAAGTTTTAGTGAAAGCTTTAGTATGATGTAATAAAAATAATTGAACCCTTCAATAATGACTGATGTTGAATTAGCTAATATCTATGTACCAGAAATGGGAACAATAAAGATGAAAAAGTTCCCACATTCTGAGAGCCCACAACCTACAGGTAAATCTTCTCTGAAGTGGTGATTTCCAGACGAATTCTCCTTATTCAGGTCTGGAGGCGTAGAATAGGAAGCAGAGGCTGCCTTTGGGATGGCCAGGTGAAAGGTGGAAGGTGAAGACTTTGAGATTTCTGTTCTCAATGAAATGTCATAACTCTGATAAAAGTGATGCAAATCAAAATATTTATGTCAACTCAGGAATTCTGGTTGAGTTTCACTCATCAAAATTTTGACTTTTGTGATTAGTATTGTAATGAAACATGGCAAACTATGATTCCTGAGATAAACTAGCTCCTCACATAAATATGTGAATAGAGAATATCTGAGCACTTACTTTGTGCAAAATTTGATGCCAGGTACTCTTGGGATCATAAGGACATCAAATACAAGTCATGGTCTTTGGGCTCTGGAAGCTTACAGCACGATTGGGGGAAAGCCACAAATAGGTAAAAGTGAAATTATACTCAGGAGTTCAATAACAATATAAGACCTCCCAAGTAATTGGTACAGAGAGGGGTGATAATGAGCACGGAGGGAGAGATCACTTTCGCTCATGGCGACTGAGGCATTCCAAGGGGAGGAAGCAGCAACAGAAAGAGGACAGAGGCAGAGGTATGTGATTTCAGGATTTGTTTATAAGGCTGAAAATTAAGAAATAAATTCAACTCAATGAAGTATTGGCTCAGATGATTAATTGGGAAAATAAGCTAAAAGAGAATGTCAATGTCTTGAGTTATATGAACAATGCATTAAAATGCCACTCAAAAGCAATCAAGTGTGAAGGCTAGGATCACACATAATATAACAAGCATTCTGCAGTTCCCCCACCTGCTTCCTTCCTTCGCTCCTTCCCTCCATAAGCACCTAGTTAGTGCCTACTATGTGTCAGATGACACTATTCAAATTCTCATGCAGCTCACACTCTAGTGAAAAACAGACTCCCTGATGTGATTTGGCTCTGTGTCCTCACCCAAATTTCACATTGAATTGTAATCCCCACGTGTCAGGGGAGGGACCTGGTGGGAGATGACTGGATCATGGGAGAGGATTTCCTCCATGCTGTTTTTGTGACGGTGAGTGAGTTTTCACAGGATCTGATGGAGATGAGGAACTTATTGGGAACTGGAGTAAAGGTCACTCTTGCTATGCTTTAGCAAAGAGACTGGTGGCATTTTGCCCCTACCCTAGAGATCTGTAGAACTTTGAACTTGAGAGAGATGACTTAGGGTATCTGGTGGAAAACATTTCTAAGCAGCAAAGCATTTAAAAAATATACTGGCTGTTTCTAAAAGTGTACAGTCATATGCTTTCACAAAGAGATGATCAGAAATGGAAACTTATGTTTAAAAGGGAAGCAGAGCATAAAAGTTTGGAAAATTTGCAGCCTGACCATGTGGTAGAAAAGAAGAAAACAATTTTCTGGAGAGAAATTCAAGTTGGCTGCATAAATTTGTAAGTGGAGGAGCCAAATGTTAATAATCAAGACAATGGGGAAAATGTCTCCAGGGAATGTTAGAGACCTTCATGGCAACCCCTCCCATCATATGGCAACCCCTCCCATAGAAGGGAAAAATGGTTCTGTGGGCTGGGCTCAGGGCCCTGCTTTAGGACATTGTGCTGTGTGTCCCAGTCACTCCAGCTCCAGCTGTGGCTAAAAGGGGCCAAGGTACAGCTCAGGCCATGGCTTCAGAAGGTGTGAGCTTCAAGCCTTAGTGGCTTCCACATGGTGTTGAGCCTGCAGGTGCACAGAAGGCAAGAATTTGGGAGCCTCTGTCTAGATATCAGAGGATGTATGGAAATACCTGGATGTTCAGGCAGAAGTCTGCTGTAGGGGTGGAGCCTTCATAGAGAACTTCTACTAGGGCAGTGTGGAGAGGAAATGTGGGATTGGAACCCCCACACAGAGTCCCTACTGGGGCACTGCATAGTGGAGTTGTGAGAAGAGGTCCACCATTGTCCAGACCCCAGAAGAGTAGATCCACTGACATCTTGCACTATGCACTTAGAAAAGCTGCAGGCACTCAACAGTAGCCTGTGAAAGCAGCTGTGAGGGCTGTACTCTGCAGAGCCACAGGGGTGGAGCTGCCCAAGGCCTTGAGAGCCCACCCCTTGCATCAGCATACCCTGGATGTGAGACATGGAGTCAAAGAAGATTATTTTGGAGATTTAAGATTTAATAAGAGCCCTGCTGGGCTTTGGACTTGCATGGGGCCTGTAACCCCTTTGTTTTGGCCAATTTCTCCCTTTTGGAATGGGAGCATTTACCTAATACCTGCACTCCCATTGTATCTTTGAATTAACTAACTTGTTTTTGATTTTACAGGCTCATAGGTAGAAGGGACTTGTCTTGTCTCAGATGAGACTTTGGACTTGGACTTTTGAGTTAATGCTGGAATGAGTTAAGACTTTGGGGGACCGTTGGGAAGGCATAATTGTGTTTTAAAATGTGAGGAGGACATAAGATTTGGGAGGGGATGGGGCGGAATGATACAATTTGGCTCTGTGTCCCCACCCAAATCTCATGTCAAATTGTAATCCCCATGTGTCAGGGTAGGGACCTGGTAGGAGGTGATTGGATCATGGAGGTGGTTTCCCCCAACTCTGGTCTCATGATAGTGAGTGAATTCTCACAGGATCTGATAGTTAAAAGTATGGCACTTTCTTCCTTGCTCTCTCTCACTCCTGCCTCCATGTAAAACGTGACTTGCTTCCCCTTTGCCTTCTGCCATGATTGCAAGTTTCCTGAGGTCGCTCCAGCCATGTGGAACTGTGAGTCAATGAATCTATTTTCTTTATAAATTACCCAGTCTCAGGTAGTTTCTTATAGCAATGTGAAAAAGGACTAATACACCCCCTTTCCCAAATCAGGTAGTGGTAAGTGCTGTGATGGCATGTCCTACAGAGTGGGCAGGAGCTACTTACATTGGCGACTCAGGGAAGACCTCCCAAAAGAGTGATGTTTAGCTGATGTGTCATGACTGTAACATCCAGCCAAAGGAGAAATCCTTCTTTCTTCCATATAACAGGTTTTATTTCCTTCCTCTAAGCACAGCTTCTCATTCCTGTCTCCTCAGTTTCATTCCTTCTGTTTCCTCTGTCTGAAATCTTCTCCCTTTCTATGTATTTTCTAATTAAATTCTGTTTATAGGAGGATTGGGATGGAGGATTACCTCTAAAATCAGCATCTTTAAGAATTAAATATATCCTAGCTTCTCTCTGTAGCTATTTATGGCTCTAATATTATCATTTTATCCCAATAATTCTTAAATCCACTTGTAGTTCCTGCCTTCATTATCCTCTGAAGGAAGAGTTTAATCAGTGGATTGCCTGTGAGGCTTATGGGACTCATTGATGGCCCTTGAAGTGAGCCTGGTAGGGTTGAGAGAATGAGGGAGAAGAGGAAGGAGCCAGCATGGTAAGGAGGAAGTCCATCTCCATTCTCCATCACACAAAAGGATGTGTGTGATGCAATTTTCCAGGACAAACAAGTATATTTTCATCAGCCTTGCCAATTTCCTCTTCCTGATTCTGATCAATCATCTTGAAAGCCCCTTGGAATTACTAAATTCGTGATGAATTTCCCATGATTATTATGAGTGTGAATGATGAAGAGCAAAATAATTGCTATTTAATTATTTATCCCAATTGAACATGAGTGATGATAAGAGCTTCACACAAGATGGAATTGGGCCATCTTTACCCATGCTCCTCACTGCTGAAAAAGAGTTAAGATGCATGTATGCTAATAATCATAAGGAAAAAAGAAAAATAAACTTCTCCATCTTCTCATTGATGTAGGCATAAATAATTACAGATGTTCCTCAATTTATGATGGGGTCACGTTCCAGTAAACCCATTGAAACTTCAACTTGAAACCCATTTCACATTGAAAATATCAAAAGTCGAAATTGTATTTAATATACTGACCCTCCGAAACACCACAGCTTAGCCTCGTCTGCCTTAGCTGTGCTCAGAGCATGCTTGTTAGCCCATAGTTGGCAAAATTATCGAGGGTAGGCTGCTCACCCTCATGGCTGTGGGGCTGTCTGGGAGCCGCAGATGCTGCTAGGCAGTGTAAGGGTATCCTATGGTATATTGCTAACCTGGAAAAAGATCAAAATTCAAAATTCAAAGTGTGGTTTCCACTGAAGGCATCTTCCTTTTTACACTATTGTAAAGTTGAAAAGTTATAAGTCAACTATTGTCATTTGGGACCTGTCTGTATTTCAAAATGTACTTTTCCCATAATGCTTTAGGGAAAACTATGAAGTAAATGTTGGGAGCACTTGCTTAACCCCTGAACCAGCTGCTTTCTCTGAGCCCTGACCTATCGGTGATGTTCGACTCTTGTGATCTGATAGCCATGGCACAGCTGAGTGGACCAGGGTGGGTACTGACCTAGGTGGAGCCGATCAGATTCTCTGAGAGATTTGACATCGGGCCTCTCAGCCCCCAACAAGTTGTTGTCCGCTTCTGTCTGGAAATGTGGGAAGGTCTCCTGAGCTGCAGAATGGCCAAGCAAAGGAGGTCAGAGAAAGAAAGGAGAGAGGAGAGGAGAGTGGGAAGGGACGGGGAATCAGACGGTTCTGTGACCCACACTGTTGTGACTTTGTGTCATGGGGTCTGAGTTTGTGTTAGGAAAATTCAAAGATGATGGTTTCTTCATTCACAAGCATGACAGAGAAACATGTCGTTTGAATGTGGAGTGCTCTTTCCATAAGAAAGAACGTGGGCTAGAGGAGGGCGGCATCACCTATGGCTGCACTAAATTCATTTTCACCTGCCAGGGTGACCATAATTCCCATGAGCTTTGGTTGGGCTTAATGTTTTCCTGCCTTCTAATGGACAGTAATTGAAATGGATTTATTATCTAAATTATTCCTTAGTTCAGGATATCACTTAGAAAAATGGGACATAAAATGAGATATTCATGGTCAAAAGCAATCTGTAGGAGCTGCGAGTTAAGGCAAGATTCCTCCAGCCTGCTCTTCCCTAGAGAATATAAAGTAGTTTTTCAAATTTGGAAAATTTATTATATTATAAATTGGATTTAATATCTTTCTTTACCCAATTTAGAAAAATTGTTGGGAGAAAGCATGTCCGATTTTACAGGTAATTGAAGACTTAGGCACTTTTGCAAATGAACAGATACCCAGGCACCGTTGCCCTGGATGGCTGGTCCCTGGAATTTTCTTTCCTTCCAGCAGTCACACAGTGACTTCCTGCCTTCTCTTTCCTTCTTCACGGCAGATCCCGCGGATGCCTGGAGTTCATCCCCCTGACTCTCATTTTCACGCCTTCCTCACACACTGCTTCCTGAGAGGCTCCAGCAGTCAGGACAGTGGGGAAGAGGAGAGGGAGAGCGCGGAGCACCCTCCTCCCCATGGCTCCCTCCTCCCCGTGGCTCCCTCCTCCCTGTGGCTCCCTCCTCCCTGTGGCTCTGGTGTTGGTCGGGTGGAAGCTCCTTCAGGCCTCACTCTGCCTCCTCCAACATTTCACTCCTGGTGCTGTGAGGAAACACCCAGGAGACTCACTGCATTTGTATTTTCCTCCGACACATAGATAATACATCTTACTCTAGCTATTCACTTCACATTTGAGAAACACCTACAATACGTGTACTTAGTAGGTCGCAAATCCCAGGCATCTAAAAGTTATAGCATTGCTCATCTCTGGAAGCTCACTATCTGGGAGGAGACAGATACACTAAATATTGTCATAAAATGATGACAACGGAGGAGATGGAGACAGGGAGTGCTCAGGTGGCTGGGGCAGTGGGATTGGCCACAATAAAGCGGAAGTGATGTTGCCAAAACCTGAAAGCCGAGGGAGCTTGTGGCGTGGAGATCGGGGGTAGGTGTTTTAGGAAGCCACAGGCTAAGGACCCACTTGTGAATAAGGCTGTGTGTGTGGGATGGGCGGATGCACACTCATGGGCAGGTGTGTGGGGTACAAGTAGTTGTGAGTTGCTGGAAAGTGCAGCTAAGAAAGCTGCGGTCTGAGGCCAGGAGCTGGGCTGAGCCAGGTGATGAAGACCTCGATGCCACTTGCAGGAATGTGGGTTATCCTAGGAGAGAAAGTCATAACGTTCCCAGACTCGTGGCAGCCTCCGGGGGCGGCCAAGGGAAGTTCTGCTCACTGTCTCCCAACAAGTCTTGAGATATGCCATCGTGATTTCCTGGCGCTCTGGGTCTAACCTGAAAGTCTTGCCAATCTTAGGGACAAACTTATCCTAAATGAACTCATGAGACACATGCATGAAATCAAAATGCCACTTTGTTGTTGTTGTTGTTTTCTGCTTTGTTTGTTTTTTTTGATACAGAATTTCACTCCGTTGCCCAGGCTGGAGTGCAGTGGTGCGATCATGGCTCACTGCAGCCTTGACCTCCCAGGCTCAAGTGATCCTCCCTCCTCAGGCTCCCAAGTAACTGTGACTACAGGTGTGCCACCACACTCAGCTAATTTTAAATTTTTTTTTTAATTTTTAGCAGAAACGGGGGTCTCACTATGTTGCCCAGGCTGGTCTCAAATTCCTGAGCTCAAGAGATCCTCCTGCCTTGGCCTCACCAAGTACTGGGATGACAGGTGTGAGCCATCACACCTGGCCCTGCTTTATTAATTTATAAGGCGAAGCAACAGTGGAAGGGCTCGGAATACCAGGGGAGAGTGTGGAGTGAGTGCTCTGCTCAGTGAACAGGAATCCCAACAGGGAAGGAGGTGAATGCTGTCCTCAGTGGCTTTATTGGCATCCAGGTGGGGTGGTCTCACTCCTGGGATGAGGACACTGGGACCCCACTGCCTGGAACCCCAGTGCCCAGCTCCCCTTTGGGTTGCCTTTCCCAAGAGGTGTGGGGCTCTCAAAGTGTCCTCTCTCCTAGATAGTGCTGGATTGGCAGAGTCCACATTTATCTCTTACCTTTTCCTTTTACAAAGTCAACCAAACTTGGAGATTCCCAAATTCGTCCTTTACACACATCAGAATGTTCTACAAAGGGACAGTCAAACATGGTTAGCATGGGAAGCATTCTCCCTCCCTCTGGTGACGCGAGTCACCATGCCTGGATGAGAAGGCCATCACCTGGCTATGGCAGCCCAGGCGGTCAAGGGCAGGAGAGGCTCTAGTTGCCCATTGCTCTGAAGGACAGCCTCCCTGGCACGGACAGATGCAAGCTGTGGCCCTGGTCATGCCTGCGGCTGAGTCATCATTTTCAGGTTGTTGTAGCTTTCAGTGAAGAAGCTTACTGGAGTCCAGTTGGCCAAAAGCAAGCAGCTTGTGCATTGGAGTGGTCGCCGCCCCTGAGCAGGTCCCTGTCTTGCAGGATGCACCCCTGAGACACGCAGACCCCCCCACCCCTCTGTTAGAAATGGGCCTGCTCATGATTCCTCTGAGTGAGTCCTGCTGCCTCCACAGCGGTCCACGTTTATATGACTCTGAAACATGGAACCACTTTTGGTTCTGCTTTTCAAGGGACAAAGATCACCTTTTGTGGGAAATATTCTAATATATTGGCTAGCAACTTCTTAACTTTATTTTCTAAGATTAGATGATCATAAGCAGAACTTTAATCGCACCACTGCACTCCAGCCTGGGCAATGGAGCGAAATTCTGTATCAAAAAACATTTAAACTAAAACATTACTATAATATGTACTCAGGAAATTAGAATGCTTTTATGAAAAAAACCATTATACCTAAGGTTTTTTTTCCTTCTGTGCTCCTTGGAATGTATTTGTTTCTTTTCTTTGCGTTGCCTCTAAAATTGCCTAGTGTCTCATCCCTGCTCAAGTATGCATCCTCACAAGCTATGATATCACAGCTCATTAACCAGGCAACAGGCCAGTGTGGATGAGATCAGAGCATGAGATGAGGCCCGGGTTCCTGAGGTCTGAGTCACCAGGTGTGTTCATCATTGTGGGCACAAAAGAATAATAGGAACTTGGGAGGCTGAGGTGGGCAGATCACAAGGTCAGAAGTTCGAGGCCAGCCTGGCCAACATGGTGAGACCCCGTTTCTACTAAAAATACAAAAATTACCTGGGCGTGGTGGCGGGCACCTGTAGTCCCAGCTAATCAGGAGGCTGAGGCAGGAGAATGACTTGAACTGGGGAGGCGAAGGTTGCAGTGAGCGGAGATAACGCTGCTGTACTCTAGCCTGGGCGACAGAGCGAGACTCCCTGTCAAAAAAAAAAAAAAAAAAAAGAATGATAGGAATAGACTACAGTCTGTTGCTAAATGTAAAATGTTTTACAACACAAACTTTTGTAAGGAGTTGATGTTGGAGAGGCAAGAACTTGAGCCTTCTCCAGCACATCCTAACATCTAGAACTACAAATGCAGATTAAAAATTAACGTATGATCATTATAAAAAGTTTATGTGACAGAGACAGCTTTAAAGTGAAAAGTAAAAATCACTCAGATCTTACTGCCCATTAATAATCATTATTATCATTTTGGTAAAAATCCTTTTAGGTTTTTTTCTTTTGCCACAAAAACATACAAATGTACTTTCAAAGAAAATTAAATTTGTTTATAGCAGGTATGCTATTTTATAACCTGGCTTTTACATATCATATTATAGTTTGAACATATTTCTAATTCAATAAATACAGATTTATACCATCATTATTGACTATCAATCATTCCATTGTGTGAATGTCATAGATGTATTCTAATTTAACTGTGTCATTTTAATATTATATTGTTTAACATTCAGTTTGTTAACAGCTTTCATTTTTGCAAATATAAACAATTTTGTAATGGCTATTCTTAAATGTTCATACTTGTCTAGTATTTTGTTTTTTGTTTTTTTTCCGAGACGGAGTCTCGCTGTGTCACCCAGGCTGGAGTGCAGTGGCTTGATCTCGGCTCACTGCAAGCTCCGCCTCCTGGGTTCAAGTGATTCTCCTACCTCAGCCTCCCAAGTAGCTGGGATTACAGGCGCCCGTCACCACGGCTGGCTAATTTTTTTGTATTTTTAGTATAGATGGGGTTTCACCATATTGGCCAGGCTGGTTTCGACCTCCTGACCTCAAGTAATCTGCTCACCCTGGCCTCCTAAAGTGCTACGATTACAGGCACGAGCCTCCGTGCCAGGCCCAACTTGTCTAATCTAAGGGTTAATTCTGAGAAGTGTAGTCACGGTTGAAAGATTATACAGATTTTTAAAATTTGACATGTATTGCTAAATTTTTCTCCAAAAAAGCTTGTAACAATTTTCACTCCTTCCAAAACATAAAAATGCCTATTTCTTCAAATTCTTTCCCATTATTTTAGATCCTTGCCAATCCAGTATAACAAAAAACGATACCCTGTTTTATCTTCTTTATTAGTAATGTTGGACCTTGTTTCATATGCATAGAAATTCTTTAGTAAGAATTTCTTGTTTCTTATGCGTACTTCTTTTGTAAACTGTTTTTTCATGTATTTGTCATGATTTTTATTTGTTGATATATTTGTATTTTTTCTATCCTATCTTTTTAAATTTGAAAAAATAAGGTATTATCAACATCTGGTTAAAAATCAAAGCATATATAAGGGTTTATGAGAAAATGCAGCATCCCTAGCTAGTCCTCCCCAGCTCCATGCTCCTCTCTTCATGGCAGATATCTTCAGCTCTGCTTGCTCTCTCTCTCTTTCACTCTCGCTCGCTCTCTTTCTTTTTTAGAGACAGGGTTCACTCTGTTGCACAGGCTGGAATGAGTGCAGTGGTGTGATCCTAGCTCGTTGCAGCCTTGAACTGCTGGCCTCAAGTGATCCTCCTGCCTTGGCCTCCCAAAGCACTGGGATTACAGGCATGTGCCACTGTGCTTGGCCTCAATATTTTTGACTTTGCATTGTGATAAATATTCCCAGTAATATCATAAGCAAATAATAAGCATTTGTTGAGCTGCGACCGTCTTATGCAACTCTATGAAGTATATACTATGGCAGACTTCTTTTTCAGACCAGGACACTGAGGCCCAGAGAGGATAAATAACCTTTCCAAGGTCATACCATCACTAAGTGGTAGCCTGGGACTCAGAGAGGGGGTCTGCAGGGCTTATGCTCTTTGCCTCTGTGCTACAATTGGCCCCCTCATCTCTAAATTGTGGGCTTAAGCTGCCATTTCTTTCATTTTATAATTGTACTGCTTACATATACCATTTTGTGAGCACCTAATACATGTCAAGTACTTCACATATTTCTTTAAAAAATACTATATTGAGCTATAACTTATGTGCAGCAAATGCATTCTTTTTTTTTTTTTTTTGTTTTGTTTGTTTTTTTTTTTTGAGATGAAGTCTCTGTCTGTCGCCCGGACTGGAGTACAATGGTGCAATCTCGGCTCACTGCAAACTCCACCTCCTGGGTTCAAACAATTCTCCTGCCTCAGCCTTCTGAGTAGCTGGGATTACAGGCGCCCGCCACCATGCCCGGCTAATTTTTCTGTATTTAGTAGAGATGGGGTTCACCATGTTGGCCAGGCTGATCTTGAACTCCTGACCTCAGGTGATCTGCCCGCCTTGGCCTCCCAAAGTGCTGGGATTACAGGCGTGAGCCACCGCGCCCGGCCATGCATTTGAGTGTACTAATACGTACCCTGGTGTAACCTCCACTGAAATCAAGACTTAGAACAATTTCATTACCGCAAGAGACACTCTGGTGCCCCTTCCCTACCATCCAGCCCCTGGCCCACCCTGGCCCTAGGCCGCCACTCATCTTTCTCTCTGAATCAGATTTGTCTTTTCTTTAGTTTCGTACGAATCGAACCATATAGCGTGTCATTTTTAGTGTCTGGCCTCTTTTGCTTGGCATCATGTTTCAACATTCATCGTATTGTTGCATATGTCTATAGAGTTTCCCTTTTTGTTGCTGAGCAGTGTGACTATACTACAGTTTTAAAAATCTGTTCAAATGTCGATGGACATGATCGTTGTTACAGTTTTGGGCTGATACGAATGAAACTGTTATGAACATTTGGGCTACAAGTACTTGTGTGGATATTTTTTCTTGTTTTAGGTAAATACCCAAGAGTAGAATTGCTAGGCTGTATAGTAAGGGCATGTTAAAACAAACGAGTGAAAAACCAAACAAACCTGCCCATCTGTTTTGCACAGTGTTTGTCATTGTTCTTTCCCACCCACGGCATATGTGTGTTGCACCTGCTCTGCCTCCTCACCAGTGTTTGGCGCTGAAGGGTCTTTCCATTTACCCGTCCTGCGGCTGTGTGGTGGGATCCTGTCACAGCTTTAACTCACATTTCCCTAGTGGCTGATGACGTTGAACATCTTGTCATGTGTTCATTGGCCATTTGTGCATAATATCTTCTTTGGTGAAATATCTGTTCAAGTCTTTTTTCATTTATTTTTAAGGGTTACTTATTTCCTTGTTATTGAATTATGTTGTTCTGAAATTCTATCAGGTCTTTATCAGATATATGTATTGAGAACAATTTCTTTCATCCGTGGTTTTCTGTCTTGTTTTCTTAACAGTGTCTGTTGATCAGTAAAACTTTATAATTTTGATGAAGTCCAATTTATCATATTTTTTCTTTTAGAATATAGGCTTTTTGGCCGGGCACAGTGGCTCATGCCTGTAATCCCAGCACTTTGGAAGGCCAAGGCGGGTGGATCACGAGGTCAGGAGTTCAAGACCAACCTGACTGACATGCTGAAACCCTGTCTCTACTGAAAATACAAAAAAATTAGCCCGGTATGGTGGTGCGTGCCTATAATCCCAGCTACTCAGGAGGCTGAGGGAGGAGAATCACTTGAACCTGGGAGGTGGAGGTTGCAGTGAGCAGAGGCAGGTTGAGCCACTGCACTCCAGCCTGGGCAACAGAGGGAGGCTCCATCTCAAAAAAAAAAAAAAAAAAAAAAAAAGAAAAAGAATATACAAGCTTTTTGTGTTTACTAAAACTTCTTTGCCTAACCAAAGATCATAATGATGTTATCTTATGTATTCTAGAAGAGATGTGAATTTAGTTTAGGCTCAGGTCTATTCGTTTTGAATTAATTTTTTATGGGGTGAGGTAAGGTCAGATATCCAGTTATTTCAGCATCATTTCTTGAAGAGATTTTTCTTTCTCTATTGAATTGCTTTAGCCCATTGATTGGAAACCAATTGGCCATCTTAGTGTGGTCTATTTCTGAACTCTGTTATGTTTCCTTGATCTGTATGTCTATACTTACATCATTACCCTACTGTCTTGGTTATTATAGCTTTATAGTAAGTATTGAAATCAGGTAGTATAAATTCTTTTGTAAAATATGTCCATTACATTTCCTTATAAACTTTAGAATCAACTTGATAATTTTTAAAAAGTTGGAATTTTGATTGGGATAACATTGAATCCATTCATCAATTTGGACAGAATTGCCATCTTAAGCCCTCCAGTTCATGATCACAGTACAGTCTTCCATTTATTTTGCTCTTCTTTAACTACTCTAAGTGATCTCTTAGAACTTTCAAAGTACAGGACTTGTACTGATTAATTTCTAGGTACTTCAGAGTTTTGGATGTTCTTATGAATGGCATTTAAAAACTTTAAAATTTTAATCGTTTATTGTGTATAGAGATGCAAAATTGATTTTTGTATGCCATCCCTATATCCTGAGACCTTGCTAAACTCACTTGTTTGACTATTTTTCCTTATAGAGTTTCCACGATTTCTTACATATCCAATAATGTCATCTGCAAATAAAGAATTTTCTTTTAAACTTTCAATCTGTGTGCCTTTAATTTCTCTTTCTTGCCTGACTACAGTGGCTACCACCTCCAGGATGATATTGATTAGGAGTGGTACCAATAGTTTCCTTGCCTGGGGTTGCCAGTCTTAAGGGGAAGGCATTCAATTTTTCAACATTAAATATGATAGCTGTGGGCTTTACCTATACATGTCCAAGCAGGTTGAAGTAGGACCCTTATGTTTCTAGTTTTTTCAGCGCTTATTATTATTTTTGATATTGATATTGGCCAACAGTGTATTACTCTTTTTTCCTATCCCTTTATATATTGCTGAATTAAATTTGCTAATATTTGGCTACACTTAAACTAGGGATATAGTCTGTAGTTTTTTCTTGTGATGATATTTCTGGTTTTGATTTCAGGGTATAACTGGTTTCACAAAATTGAGTTGGCAAGTGGTTCTATTTCCTTTATCTACTTTCTTAAAGGTTTGATAGAATTTACTAAAGTCTTGTAGGTCTGGGAGTTTGTAGAAAGGCTTTGTAGGAAGGCTTTATTTTTTAATTTTTGTTTTTTTCTTTTTTTTTGTGCTTAAATTGATGGAAGGCTTTACATTATTAAATCAGTTTATTTTTTGCATCTCTTTACATTTTATTTCTTCTTAAGTTGGTAATTTGTGTGTTTCACAGAGATCATCATTTTTACTTAAATTGTTGAATCATTTTGATAAGGTAGTTCATACTAGTCCCCTGTTATCTATTTTATATCTGTAACATTTATCATGAAATTTCCTCTTTTATTCTTGATACAGGCAATTTGTGTTTTCTCTTTTTTCTAACTAAAACTAAATTTTACTGATCTCTCAAAAAACCACTGATTTTCCTTTATTGTTTGTCTATTTTCTCTTTGTTTTTAACTCTTTATTATCTTCTACTTTGGATTCAATTTGATTCATACGTCTTGCACACCCAAAACTATTTTCTGATTACGTCATAGTATAATATTGTAAGGCATCTTCCTTGTAAAACATTTGGACAAAAGTGTTAGGAGAAAGTGAATTTCACCTGGATATGCACCACCTGTGATAACAAACATCAGCATTCGGGAGAGATTCAAACTTGTATCATTTTATGCAGATGAAATTATTTCACGCAACTTCATATTTTTTCTTCTACCTCTCTGTTCATTTTGCATCTTAATATCACTTTAAAATTCTCTCTCAGCCCCACACCAAAATTATGAAAACTATAGTGTGTAAACTTTCATCTGTTTCTCCATGCACACTTAATATGCTGGTGTACGTATTTTTTAGTTCATTCTTTTATAGAAATTCATATTATATACATTTCACTACATCTTATTTTTTTTTTATGCTTACATAAATTTCTTTCTTTCTTTTTTTTTTTGAGACAGAGTCTCCTTGTCACCCAGGCTGGAGTGCAGTGGTGCGATCTCCACTCACTACAATCTCTGCCTCCTGGGTTCAAGTGATTCTCCTGCCTCGGCCTCCCGAGTTGATTACAGTTGTATGCCACCACGCCTGGCTAACTTCTTTGTATTTTTAGTAGAGATGGGGTTTCACCATGTTGGCCAGGCTGGTTTCGAACTCCTGACCTCAAGTGATCCACCTGTCTCAGCCTCCCAAAATGCTAGGATTACAGGTGTGAGCCACTGTGCCTGGCACATAAATTTCTTATAATAAATAGGGAATGAAAAAAAAATAGACACAGAAATTCCTCGAAGCCCATTGGCATAGTTCTGTCTCATTCTGTGTAGTAGATGCCATGGCATTGTGCCAGAATCTGTCATCTCAGACCCAGTTTTATTTTACTTTCGATTCTTTTTCTGGACACTTAAAACTAGGCTTATAAGACCCTTGTGTTTGCACACATTGAGTACTTATGTAAGGTGCTTTTTGCTCTTTGGGATAGGAAAAGATAGAAAAATAGATGGATATATGCTTTTCTATATGTTGCTAGATTTTGTGAAGAAAATGGTAACAAGCTTCTCACACTTCCAGTGGTGAATGAGCGAACCTTCTTTCCCCAGTGTTGAGGTAACACTCCCTTTCCCCAGTCCTTGCTATCTGTATTCTGCAGCTCCTTGATTTTAGCAATTTGGACAATGTCTTTCTACTTCCTCCTATGATTGATGAGGATTTAATGATTTTATATCATCAGGCCTTCCCTTTCAATATAATTATATGACTATTTGCATTTTCATCAATAAACAGTGTTTTCTTTTTGGCATGCAAACATTTCACATTTTCATGTCAACCAATATGTATGGTTTCTGCTTGATGTCAGTCTCAGGGAGCTGTATTTCCTTCGCCTGTTTTAGACTGTTCCAATGTGTGGTTTTATTATCTGCTGGCACCACTTTCCCTAATTGCTCTTCTTTTTGTATGTATATAAGATTCCTGAAGAATTTTCAAATCTTTTTCTTTCAAATTCCTGAAATAACTTCATTAAGATTTGGATAAAGATGATGTTTGTAATTTAGGGAGAACTGATATTTTAGAGAGCTGAATTTCGGAACAACAGGTGTAAATTCTCTTAAGTCTTCTTTCACGTCCTTGGGTGGCATACAGTGTGTAATGGAATGCCTCAGTGTGGGTCGGGTGTGTGTTTGTGTGTGTGTCTGTAGATAAAAGATGTGCTAGTTGCTTTTCTTTATGGATAGATGCAGGAGATTGCCATAGAGGAAATCTACCTTGCCTTATAAACTGATGTCTCTTCATTAACCCCCACCTTGGCAAAATTAACATTCGGGACTTAGTTGGACCCACTCAGTTCTTCCTTGAGAATGCAGGGCTTGGGGAAGGGGTTTACTATATAGTAGAAGGAGTCCAGGATCTCCTGGGTGGGGGGAACCAGCACCTCAGCCTTTTCCTCCCTGGATTTGGGGCTGGGGAGACCTGTCAGGGCTTAGCAAGTTGGCACTGAAGTAAGTCAAGGGTCAGAAGAGGTAAGTCCCTGAAATAACTTTGTCCTGGTGGCAGAAAGAGATGGATCAGTAGACAAGGAGGAGGAGAGGGGCAGTGGCCGTGAGCCTGAAGGAGTCAAAACCTTGATCTGTGTAGCCCAGCTCTCCTCAGGCAGCCTCCTGGGGAGGGGATATGACTGTGGGATGGAAGAATCAGCCCCATGGTATTTCGTGTGGACTCCTTCCACCTCTCTTCATTCTTCTGGTTTTTGCAGTGGTTGGAAAGCTGACTGTGTTTCTAAGACACACATGCAACTGGTGTAGCCATATGACTGTCTGGGCTGGTGCTGGTGAGAAGGTAGAGGTGACATCTTGCTTGGATACCTGCTTTTCCTTTCAGCTGGTAGGATGTGGAGACAGCTGTAGCCTCCGCCCAGAGATGGCCATGTGCCCAGCATGGCAGAGCCGCCGGGCCAGCCTGCGCCTCCAGCAGCATCATGCCATTGTCATGTACCTACTGGACTGTGACATAAGCATGATGTACGCTGATAGCTTATTCATCTCGCTGTATCTGGGGTCAGTAACCTAATGAGAAATGTGAGCCTGCGGATGGGGATCTGCTGTAATAAAACCCTACAACATGTGCGTTGGCCCTGCAGCCAGGGGCAAGCATGAAGAAACAGACATCGTGGGCTGTGAATATGATGGTCTTGTGAGGTCCTGGGAAGACATTTGGTGGAAGTGTTACCCACATGGCCTGGAACCCGGAAGGCAGGCTGTGGCTTGTGGAACCCGTTGCTCCAGGAGAGGCAGTTCTGGGAAGAAGAAAGGCTTTGGTGAGTCCTGGTGTCTTCTTGCTGCTTCCAGCCAAGTACTGGGAGAGAAGGAGCCCAGGAGGGGACTGGGTGGTGTGCAGGCAGATGGATGGGATGGCAGGACTGAGAGTCCTTGGTCCAGTCATGTGAGGCCTCCCAGACTTGGATAAGAATGTGATTTGCTTGTCTTCTAAAAATCGATTTTTCGACTTTAAAAATATATAATGTTTTGTTGGTTTTATGGATTGCAAAAATCTGACAGGCTGTGACTTATTGGTTTCTGCAGGCTTTTGCTGCACTTTAAACTTTTTACCTTTTAGAGTATGTGTGGAGGGTTTCATTTCTTTACCCTCTATTTATCCTGTGTGGAATTTGTGGAACTTTATAAATGTATGGCTTGCCTTGATGATGTCTTTCATTAGTTTTGGAAAATGTTACCGATGATCTCTTTAAACAGTGGTTTTTCTGTACTCTGGCTTTGATTTCTTTCTGGAGCTGCAGTTCGAGCATGTTAGGTCGTTTCCCCAAAGTCCAGCAGGACTATCATGCTGTCTTCTGCAGTCCCCACCCTTTGCCTCTCTGCGCTTTAGTCGCGATATTTTCCATTGACCTGGACTCTAGTTCATGGCCCTTTCTTCTGCTGGGCATCATCTGCTGTTAAACCCATCTGTTGAGTTCTTAATTTCAATTATTGTATTTTCCAGTTCTAAAATTCCCATTTGGTTCTTTTTAATAGATATCAATTCTCTGGTGAGATTTCCCATATTTCATTATTTTCCCCATCATTTCCTTGAACATATCCATAAACTATTTTAAATTCCTTACCCAATAATTTCAATATGTGCATCAAAGGTGGGTGTATTTCTGTTAACTTGTTTCCCCTGGCTTTTGGTCACTGAGTTCTGTCACGTTAATGTGCATGGAATTCCCCTGTCTGCCCTAAATTCTAGACCTTGTATATGAACAGTTGTGAGATCTCTGGGTGTTGTCTGCTCCCAGAGAGGGTTCATGCTTTCTGTGGGAGGCAGATCAAGGAGGCAATGATCGCCTTTCCCTCACTGTGGTCTAAGCTGACTTGAGGCTGGGCTGTCAGCAGGGCTCAGTGTGCCTCTCCCCTCCTGGGGTTTCAGCCAAAGGCCTGTGGGGATCAGCAGGCCCCTCTTCTCAGCCGGTGCTAATCTCCAAGCCTTGATTTTATTAGAACTTGCTAAACATTCGCTACTGTGGCTTGGGGCTTTCTTCTTGGCTTGGTGCCTTTCCACCCCTTGCAGCCTCATAAGGCAGCATATGTGTGAGGGAAAATGCTGACACCTGCCAGGACTGGTTTACCCTTCCCCTTCCCAGGGGGATCCTGGTCCCTCGAGTCTCTCATTTTAGTTCTCCATCCACATGAGGCTGCTGAAACCTGAGTGGGGTCTCTGCCTCTCAGTCGTGGCCTCAGGCCCTGTGTGCAGACCGCAGTCTCACTCTATTATCAGACTCAGTGGATGGCTTGATGGGAGAAGCTGCAGGATGTGGCCCCCTCTCTGGGGGGTTTACCCTTCTCCGTGGTTTTGCCCTCTCAAGTCCCTGTGGCCTCCGTGGTGCTTCAATGCTTTGAAACAGATTTTGGGGGGTGTTTTTTTTTTTTCTGGATTTTCTATTTAATATTGGCAGGAGCACTGGCTCACCACAAGCAACCTCCCGCATCAACAACTTGAGCTTTTTCCAAATAAAAAAAGTTTAAAACATTAATAATAAATAACTGTCCTCTTGGAAGCTGCAAGGGAAAAGCAACCCTATAATGATTTGAAGAATTAGGCAGGCACCTAGAAGTAAGCTGAAATTTCATCATGCCCTGCTGTGAGTTTTTGATTATCCCCCCACCATTTTTTTTTTTTTGGAAACAAATGTCAGGTTAAGAAAGTTCCTTTCTATTTTCTATATTGTTTAAACACATGAATGATTGTTAATTTTATAAAATGATTTTTCTGAATCAACTGAGGAGGGCATATGTCTTTTCTTCTTTAATCTGTTAGGTTAACTTAGTAGTTACTTTGTAGATATTCTGGTGTCGAACCATTTTATACTCTTAGGTTAAATCCCACATTGCCATGATAAATGATCTGTATACACGGCTGATGCGCTAATATTGAGTTTGGAATTCTTGCGTGTGTGAGCAACAGCAGGGAGGCAAAATTTCCTGCATTTTCCCTCTCTGGTTCTAGTGTTAATGTTGCTGGCTGTGTTAAACGGGTCGGACCCTCCTCTGGCCCTGCTCGTCTGTGAGCCTGGTTTATCTGGTACCTCGGGGATGCTGTGTCATGGTTGTCATGCTGTTTTCAGACTCCACTACTCTCAGCTTTCCTTTTTCTTTTTTTTTTTTCAGATGGAGTCTCGCTCTTTTGCCAGGCTGGAGTGCAGTGGCGCCATCTCGGCTCACTGCAAGCTCCGCCTCCTGGGTTCAAGCAATTCTCCTGCCTTAGCCTCCTGAGTACCTGGGATTATAGGCATGCACCACCACGCCCAACTAATTTTTGTATTTTTAATAGAGATGGGGTTTCACCATGTTGTCCAGGCTGGTCTTGAACTCTTGGCCTCAAGTGATCCACCCACCTCAGCCTCCTAAAGTGCTGGGAATACAGGCGTGAGTCACCGTGCCCAGCCAGCTTTCCATTTTTGTATCACCTTTGGTTCATAGAGTTATATAGCTAAATTTGAGCTTGATCCTGTTTTGTTTTTGACGGGGGGGGGACGTGGGGGGTGGTGTGGTTGGTAGATTTTATCTGTTATGGTAAATGTTTGGGCCTGAGAGGGAACCTCAAAACTGATGCTATAATGACATCTTGGCAAGAAGCCCGCAAGAGGACATTTATTTATTTTTGAATGTTTTAAACGTTTTTGTTTGGAAAAGGGTTAAACGCAGAGGGAAGGTTGAAGAATGCTGTGAGGAGCACATAGGTGCAGATAATCATTGGTGAGTGTTCTTGCCATGTTGACCTGATATGTGTACAACTTCTCTGCTGAACTGAGGAAACCACATTTTGGATGTTGTCACTTTGCTCCTTAGTGCAACATGCATCTCCAAGAGAGTCTTTCAGAGCTTGGAGAAGACCCAGTTTCTGATAGATGAGAGATCTCACCGTGTAGCCACCCCTTCCCTTCATCCTCATCATCATCCACGTTCACTTCCGTGGTTTCTAACTGCTGGAAGGACGGCAGTTGCGGCACAGGAGCCTTTCCAATGATGACGGGACCAGGAGGCGGCCCTCCTGTGGTTTTCTGCTGCTGTGTCTGTTTCCTGGGCAACAACAGCTTTGCGCCACGTTTCTCAGTCTCCTCCCCAAGAGACCCTGCGTGCATTTTATTTGTTACTCTACAGGGAATACCTGAATTTAAAATTGTTAAAAAGCTGTAGTAATGAGTTTTCTCAGGCCCATAATTGATGTCAGGAGACCTTTCCGGCCCATTCACGAAATGTGTCAGATATAGAATAAGTCTAACACAAAATTCACAAACATATGCTTGGATAAAAATGCCGTCATACTGAAAAAGAAAATATTACCTCAGTGCCAACAAATTAAAAATAATTTTATATCCAAACTGTTCACTAAGGTATTCCCAGGTTTCTCGCATCCAGGTTTTTATGCTAAAGTTCTTTATAAAAAGAAAATTTTTAATTTTTTTTACTTCGAAATACACACCTGTTTGCTTTACTCATTTGAATTTGATGATGTGTTTTCAAAGAGTGATTGAATGAAACCTGTACTTATCTTGTGTGTGTTTTCTGGTGTTCTGTGTAATGAGCAGGAAGCCTCATTAGTATTGAATGCATATGCCCCCGTATTGCCTGGTGTGATCTCTGGCCAGGCGGTGCATGTCCAGAGGCCTGAGTAGGAGGTGGGTAAACCAGTTCCCTGATTCTGGCCTGCCACCAAGCCTTGATCAGACAGAGTCAAAACAAATACTTATTAAATTAAATCAAATAATGGGTTCTGGTAGTTGGGTTGGTTGGAGTGTTTACTGTGTAAGGAGCAATAGAAATGCAGATGGGGTCTCTGCCTTTCCGTTCGCCTTTCTCCCAGTGTGGAGTGGTAGGTTGCCTTCCCGTTCCCTCCTTTACTCCTCCTAAGACTTCAGGGTTATTCACGTGACTTCACACACGTGACTCTGCAGCTCCACCTGCTGAAAGGGTGGTGTGCATTTTCCTGCCTTGGACTCTGGATTCAGATGTGTGAGTTGCATTGACGTATGGAACGGGGCCAATGTGCTGGTGCACCATCATAAGCCTAGAACTCAGAGGCCTTTTCTCCCCCAGCCTCTTGCACTTCTTCCTTTGTGTTGGGGACTTGCCCAGGATAGCCCACTTCCTTTGAGTTGGGACCTGGCCCAGGATAGCCCACTCTGCCCAGGAAGAGACTGGAGGAGCAGAGGCGAGCTGCTCTAGCTGAACCCAGCCTAGATCAGCTGACCCCTAGCTGACCTTCAGGTGTGTGGGAGCCACGGAAACGCCTTCTGCGTGCTGTGCTGGAGTTCTGTGGTTGCCTGGGTCTGTACCTATAGGTAACTATTAGTGTTAACCGAGGACGCCTTGAGACAGAGAGGCACTGTCTTCGTCTTAACATGATACAAAATGTGTTAACTGACAATGCGACAGGCTTTCTATTTCCTTTTAATAGTCTTCCTAATGAAAATAATCCAAGAACTGTAATATGAAAAGTTTGACCTCAGACTTGAGGCCTTTACAGAAGAACGGGCTCGTGATTTGACGTTGGCCTGAGTGGGGCTGGAACCCTGGCCCTGGAGCGCCTGGAACCCGCAGACTCTCTTGTAGGATGAGAAAAGGCGCTAGGACCACCCAATTGTGTTCTGCACTTGGAAAGTCTAACTCAAAAAGCAGCCTCCCTTGCTGGGGTCCGTCCGTTTATGGAGGAACCGTCAACGTTTTAAATAGTTTAGTCTTTGTGCGCGGTTGGCCATGTGCTGGTTCCTGGGGCCCCAGGTTTGACCCGAGAAGTGGCAGGGCTGTGCTATCTCCCGAGTTCCTAGACACAAGATGTCACTATTGTGCTGACTGTCGAGATAACGTTCTTGTTGAAATTTTAATGCCTTTAATGGTTTGCCTTTTTAGCCCAGAGTGAACTAATCAGACAGCCTCTGCTAGGACATAAATCATAGCATATTTCTGAGGAACCTCGGGTGAAATAAATCAAGGAATTTTTTTTTTTAATCAGCTCTTCAATCACTCTTTTTAGTCACGTAGAAAAATGGTCCATGCTGTATTTACAGTTTGATGGTAAGGAGATGTTTAACATCAATGTAGGAGATTAAAAATGACAAGTTATATGGTGAAGAGTGTGAAAAGGTGTTTACACTGACATGCAATATCCAGGCTGATCTACAACTCAATAATAGATACCATAAATCTCGCCGCAGGCCCAGGAGGCTGCGCGCGGGAGAAGCAAACATGGCGGGTCGGCGGCTCTCCCACCCGTGGGCGGGCCTCGCGGCCCAGCTCCAGCCAGACCTCGCAGAGCCACCTCACAGCTCTCCGGAGCGGGCCGCGGCGCAGCCTCCCAGCGGCCACAGGCAGCGCTTCTCACATGTGCGCGTGCCCGGTGCAGGTTCGCCCACTCCGCCTCTCCTTTCAATGAATTAGAATGCCTTCCTGATTCTGTGAGTGAAAAATAAACCTGAGAAAATAATGTTTTATTCCGCCTCTAGTCCGAAACACATTCTAGTTCTTTGTTTAATCAAACAAAAATCTTTATCAAAAGTGTACTTGTCCTACTTTTTTTATAGACATTACTTTTTACATTATTATTATTATTACTATTGAGACGGAGTCTTGCTCTGTTGCCCAGGCCGGAGTGCAGTGGCGCCATCTCGGCTCACTGCAGCCTCCACCTCCCGGGTTCAGGTGATTCTCCTGCCTCAGCCTCCCAAGTAGCTGGGATTACAGGCGCTCGTCACCACACCCAGCTAGTTTTAGTATTTTTCAGTAGGGTCAGAGTTTCACCATGTTGGCCAGGCAGGTCTCGAATTCCTGACCTCAGGTGATCTGCCCTCCTCGGCCTCCCAGACTGCTGGGATTACAGGCGTGAGCCACCGTGCCTGGCCATATATTGTTTTTAATTGACAAATAATTGTGTATACTTTTGGGGTAAAGTGTGATGTTTTGATTTAGGTAATACATTGTGGAAAGATTCAGTCAAGCCAATTAACGTATCCATCACCTTACCAACTTATTTTTTTGTATGTGGTAAGAATGTTAAAAATCTATTCTTTTAGCAATTTTGAAATATACAGTATGTTATTATTAACTATGGTTGCCATGAAGCACATTAGATCACTAGAACTTCTTCCTCCATGCCAAGGGAGACCTTGAATCAGCATCGTCCTCTCCCCACCACCACAGCCTCTAGGGTAAAAATCACCTTTCTGCTTCCTGTGTGTATGAGACTGACTTTAAATTTCACTGTAAGTGAGATCACACAGTATTTCTTTCTGTGCCTGGATATTTCCCTTAGCATAATGTCCTCCTGGTTCATCCTTATTGTTGCAAATGACAGAATTTCCTTTTATATTTTCTTAAGGCTGAATAGTATCCCATTGTGTATATATGCCACGATTTTTTCTTTTTTTGAGCGGAGTCTCACTCTGTCACCCAGGCTGGAGTACAGTGGCGTGATCTTGGCTTACGGCAACCTCCATCTCCTGGGTTCAAGCGGTTCTCCTGCCTCAGCCTCCCGAGTAGCTGGGACTACAGGTGTGCACCACCACACCTGGCTAATTTTTTGTATTTTTAGTAGAGATGGGGTTTCACCATGATAGCCAGGATATTCTTGATCTCCTGACCTCGTGATCTGCCTGCCTCAACCTCCCAAAGTGCTGGGATTACAGGCGTGAGCCACCACACCCAGCCATATACCACGATTTCTTATACGTTCATCTGTCGATGGGCACTTAGGTTGATTCCAAATCTGGGCTGTTGTGAATAGTGCTGCAATAAACCTGAGAGTGCAGGTATCCCTTCTGCATACTGATTTCATTTCCTTTGGGTCTATACCCCGCTGTGGGATTGCTGGATTGTATGGTAGTGCTACTTTTAACTTTTTGAGGAACCTCTATGCTGTCTTCCAAAATGGCTGTACAAGTTTACATTCCTACATACAATGTGCAAGCTTCCCCCTTCTCTACATCCCTGCCAACACTTGCCATTTGTGTTTTTTGTAATAACCTTCTAACAGGCGCGTGGTGATATCTGGTGGTTTTCATGTGCACCTCCCTGCTGACTTGAGAAGTTGCACATCTTTCATGTACCTGTTGGCCGTGTGCATCTCATCCTTTAAGACGTGTCTGTTTGGATCCTTTGCCCATTTTGTAATCGGGTTCTTTGTTTTCTTGCTGCAGAGTAGCTTGAGTTCCTCATGTATTTTGGATGTTTAGCCCCTCACCAGATGGATGGTTTACGGATATTTTCACATTCTGTAGTTTGCCTCCTCACTCTGTCAATCGTTTCCTTCGCAGCACACATTCCAGTTCTTTCAAAAGAATTGTAGATGGTGGATGTTTTTGGATTTTGATTTTATTTTAAAAATGAGAGATATTATATAAAACATTTGATGTAAAAACTTGACAGACCCCAGGATTATTAAAATGATATGTAAAGTAGAAATAAGTTTACTGTAAGCGAAGCCTCAAGGGCTCTCTTACAAGCTTTTATGGTTTAGCCTTTTAGGGCCATCCTTTCCCCATTTCTCTTTTCAACAAAAATGAAAATCCTATAAACAAAATCAGCATTTACTTTCACTTGCACATGTGCACGTGTGCACGCGTGCACACACACACACACACACACACACACACTCTGGCATGTTTCCTGGGTCACACTGTGTTACAGGCTGATGTTTTCTGAATTGGGACGGAGAGTGGTTGGTATCAGCCTGTTCACATTCTCTTGGCCGCCATTGCACTTGATGCCAATAGGAAGGAGTTATGAGAGAATGATCGAGGTTAGTAGTAGGTTCCGGGTATTGATACTTTTTAGAATTTTTGATTGTATTCGGTAAGTATTTATTGAGTGCCTATCATAGACACAGCTAAATAGTAGCTGCTGTGAAGAATGTAAAAGCCATGAAGCCATGGCTATTGTTCCAGAAGGTTGTAATTCGTTGAGAAAGGCTATAGTATAGTGTTAATCAAATCACGTTAGAACCAACTAAGCTGGCTTAAGCCCATCAACAAAATAAACAGATATGACCATAGAAGAATAATGACTATAAAAAAGGATTTTTTTTCTAATAGCACATTATAATGTTTTAAAACTCAACTTCATAATAGCATACAGTGTGAGGATTTCCACAGCATATCACTTCTATCCTTTCCCAACTCTCCTCCACCTGAAAATTCCACTTAGCATGGTGGGAGTTTGTGATGCCAGTGGGACCCCAGGGGCTGGTGTTCGGCGTTCCGCTCTCTGGCTGGCCTTCATGCCGGGTCTCTGCCACCTGCTTCCTGGCCTGCCCCACCACCTTGGGAAGAAGCCTTCTGTGCTTCTGACTTTCTGCTTTGTGTGGCTACTATGTGAAACCTGGGGTCTCCAGGGGCCTGCTCCCACAGGCTCAGTAAGCAGAGGGAGTTTCCCAGCCTGCCCATGACTGCCCCCACCCTCTCCCCATCCCACTTCTCATGGGATCTTCCCAGGTCTGGAGTTGCAAGCTGGTCCTCATGTCTCAGCTTGTCCCATCTATGCTGTTAGCTCCATTTATCTTGGGTTGTGATATTATTTCCCAATTTCCTGCATGGTATTTAATAGTGAAACATTAGAGAAAATCCTGTTAAAAACATAGAAAAACACAAATGCCTAGGATTCCCATTATTATTTATTACTATTCTGAACAATCCAAGCAATTACAAGAACAATGTGGTAACTAGAATAGAATTTTAAAATGGAGGAAAAAAGGAATCAGTATTTTAAATATTAGGACTGAAAGTTCTAAAAGGAATCGAGTTAAAAATGATTGAATTTGATTGCTGGATGTGTAATAACTACACAGATGTCAAGATTATTACTATATTTGGGAACAACTTGTGGGTAATATAATGAAAGATAAATCCTGCTATGATAAATCTGTGTGTGATGTCTAGGAATGCCGTTAGCCACGTCTATCATTTTCAGACCTATTGACTGCACTTTTAGGGGCCCTGCCGCCTGTGCGTTGCCCTGGCAGGGGCGACCTCGGCGTCACATGATGCAGACACCATGCTGCTGCCTGGCGGCTCTCCTGCACCTCCCTCGTGTCCCAAACTGATGGGTCCCGGAGCGAAGTGGCTGACCCACACCTGCCACCAATTCTCTCTCTGCTGAATTTGAATGAAGGGATACAGAGACTATACAGGCTAGTTCAGTTGTGGTGGGGAGGGTGGCACGGAGGTGAAAATTCATGCAGAGTTGGTGGAAAAATGGACCACAATAAATCAAATCCCAGTGCCAACTAAATTCACAGAGAAGCAGACACCTCGAACAAGCCGAGAAGCTGGTCTGAAGAGAGACACTCAGGACCGGAGTGGATGCACCAAGCAGAGCAGAGACTGAGATGGTGTGTGTGTGTTGCTGGGTGGAGGGGGAAGAAGGGGAGAGGGGGAGAGAGAGAGAGAGAGAGAGAGAGAGAGAGAAGGAGGGGGAGGGAGGGGAGAGAGAGAAGGAGGGGGAGAGGGGAGAAAGAGAGAGAAGAGAGAAAGGCAGAGAGGGAGAGAGAAGGAGGGGGGAGGGAGGGGAAGAGAGAGAGAGAGAGACAGAGAGAGAGGGAGAGAGGGAGATAGAGAGAGAGAGAGAGCTTTGGCCCTGGCTATCTTGTTCCAGCCCCTGGGGTGCTTGTCTATATTGTGTGTTCTGTCTTTGAATTCCTTGAGTTCCATGAGATATATTCTACAATAAAATCTTTTTTTCTTGTTAGTTTGAGTGGCTTTTCTGTTTATTGACGCCAAAGATTTTCCTGCCTAAAATAATATTAAGAAGGAAAGTATAGAACATATTAGAGGAAAGCAATCATTTATTTTATGAAAAGATAGAAACAGAATAAATGGAGAGGCATTCCGTGTTGATGCAGTGGGAGATGAATACTATGGAGATGGCAGTTTTCCTAAAATTAATTGTTAGGACTAAAATAATCAATGAAAATGGGATTAAGCTTCCTCTTCTTCATGTTTTTGAGATTGCCAGAATTATTTTAAAGTTCATCTGATGGAATAAACCTAATAAGAAATAATACTAATAATAACAATGAACATTTACTTAGTGACTACTGGTACTAGATTCTTTTTAACTAATTTCCATGTATTCAGAAGAGAATGGCCATGAATAAACATGACATTTTAAAAAAGAAAGGGTGGTGAGGAGACATAAATGCTACAAAATATCAAAACCTCTCTAAAGGTGGTAATCAAACATTTGTGGTATCTGTTCAGGAGAATAAGTTGAAAATCAGAGAGTCTCACAAGTGCTCATTTTGAATTTATTTATCTTTATATTATGTAAAGGAAAATGTCATATGTTCTATATGTTGCAGTTGGCTACTAATTTTAAATATTGTCTTAAAAGGTCAACTTAGATGCTGACTTTATTCTCTCAAATGAATTACATTTAGATGAGGTAAACATGTAAAAAACATCAGGCCATAGAAAATGGAAAAATACTCTCATGGTCTCCCCCAAATCTTCTCTGGGCCACACATTTCATTTCAGCTCAGCCGCTTTTCATTAATTCTGATTCCCAGACTTTTCTTCATTCTGACTACACCATAAAGGGACTTTACCCCTCGATGAATGATTTTAGCTATCATCTCTCGAACTGTTTTAAACAGGCAAATGTCATTGAATTATCACTCGTTTGCAAAATGGAAAGTGACTTCGAGGTGGATTATACTGCAGGCAGAAAGACCAGCCAGGAAATTACTGTAGTCCAGGAAAGCCAGTGGTGGCTTGGGTTAAGGTGCAGATCATGAACACACAAATATTCAAGAGTTTGTGATGGGTAGGACATGAGGTTCTGGAAGAGGGAGGAGCTGGGCAGCTGGGAGTAGTGGTACCATTCACCAAGACAGGAAAGGTGCGGAAGCAGGCTGGGTGGAGAAGCTCATGTGTTCATTCTTTGACATGCTGAGTTTGAAGTGCTCTGAAATACCCAAGTGGAGACATGTAATAGACAGCTAGGCATGTGTGTTTGAGTTTCAGGAGACCAGTCTTGAAAGGAAATACAGATTTTGGAGTTACTGGCATATAGATAATAATGGAAGCTTTGGAGATTGAGTGGCAGTGGTTGAGGTGAGTAGTAGAGAACCCACAGAGCTGGGCCCCCTGAAAACACACACGGTGGGACCTTAGCCCTGGAAGGTAACAGCTGCCATGAAGCACGCAGTGGCAGAGATAGGGGCTGTTCGTGGCCCCAGTAGCAGGAATTCCCGTTTGCCAAGGTGAATTTGGTGGCTGATGTTCCAACAGCCAGCAAGAAAAGTCATGGGTGAGCCCCTGATGTGACTCTGTTCCTCAAGGGGGCCTCTGACCACCTGGGGACAAACTGGCTCTATTACGCCCTTTCTGTCTGGGAGGAATGGCAGCTCGGCCTCATGGTAGCAGTCACTCATCCTGGGTGCTGGTCTTCTGTTCCTTCTTCAAAGCTTCAGGCAATACCACTGTCTGAGTATCAGGTGCACAGGCAGGGACTCTAATGGAACCTCAGGGAATCACAGGGAGGGAGGGTGTATCAGTCTGTTCTCATGCTGCTAATAAAGACATACCGGAGACTGGGTAATTTATAAAGGACAGGTTTAATGGACTCACAGCTCCACGTGGCTGGGGAGGCCTCACAATCATGGCTGAAGGCAAAGGAGGAGCAAAGTCACATCTTACATGGTGGCAAGCAAGAAAGCGTGTGCAGGAGAACTATCCCTTACAAAACCATCAGGTCTCATGAGACTTATTCACTGTCATGAGAACAGCACAGGAAAGACCTGCCCCCATGATTCAATGACCTTCCACTGGGTCCCTCCCATGACATGTGGGAATTATGGGAACTACAATTCAAGATGAGATTTGGGTGGGGACACAGCCAGACCATATCAGAGGGGCAGGAGGCCCCTGCCACAGGACCTACTGGAAGCATTATGCACCTGTCCACGTGCTTGAGGCCTGATAGAACGGAGGGGTGTTGGCTGAAACTCCAGCTCGAGGGCAGTACTCTGCGAGGCGGCAGGCTATGCCCAGAGTCTGAGCTCTCTCTGTGGCACTGTGTTCCTGAGGAAGCCCAGGAACCAGGGGTGGAGAAAGGAGTAGCCCCACTTTCATCCCTCCTCGTGGCCCATTGGGAGACTTGGTGCTTCCTCTTCTTGCCACTGTTCATCTGATAGAATAAACCTAATAAGAAATAATACTAATAATAACAATGAACGTTTACTTAGTGACTACTGGTACTAGATTCTTTTTAACTAATTTCCATGTATTCAGAAGAGAATGGCCATGAATAAACATGACATTTTAAAAAAGAAAGGGTGGTGAGGAGACACAAATGCTACAACATATTAAAACCTGCTATAAAGGTGGTAATCAAACATTTGTAGTATCTTCAAGGCTAGTTCTAGTCCCCCAAGAGTGAGAATTCTTGCTAGTGGTCATAGCTGGGATCCTACTGGATGACAGGCCAACAGCTCCCTCTGTGCCATTTTTGCACAGGCTGGCAGAGACTCTTGAGCTGTGCGGCAGCTGTGGGACCCTGTGCCTCCAGCCTCCTTCCTCATCCTGCAGCAGGTCAGGTCTGCAGTTGAACTGCGGGCTCTTCCCTCCTGCTCCTGCTCCCTCTCTCTCACTCACAGGCACTTCCCTGATCAAATTCACACACTTCCAACTCTGCTTTTGAGTCAGTGTCACCGAGGCTGTGAGCTGACCCAGCTGGCTAGGTTGATATTGGGACATAGTTTTGTATCTCTCAGATGTCCTGAAATGAAGGAATTCCTTTGAATAATAGGAAGATATTATTCTTCTTCCAACAAACAAGTTTGAGGAAAGTTTGCTCTGGGGAAGATTTTCAATGTTCCATTAAGGAGCATCCTTTGAAAAGATACAGGGAACATAAAACCTTAAAAAACCCACAGTTGAGGGAATCTCACTGAAGCAGAAAACAGGATAAAACCTGGGGAGGGTCTTAAGGCTGAAGTTGGCCAGGCATGGTGGCTCATGCCTGTAATCCCAGTACTTTGGGAGGCCAAGGTGGGTGGATCATGAGGTCAGGAGATTGAGACCATCCCGGCTAACACGGTGAAACCCTGTCTCTACTAAAAATACAAAAAATTAGCCCGGCATGGCGGCAGGCGCCTGTAGTCCCAGCTAGTGGGGAGGCTGAGGCAGGAGAATGGCGTGAACCCGGGAGGCAGAGGTTGCAGTGAGCCGAGATCGTGCCACTGCACTCCAGTCTGGGTGACAGAGTGTGACTCTGTCTCAAAAAAAAAAAAAGCAAGGCTGAAGTAGGGCAAGAACAGGCTCCACGCTGCATGGATGGGAAGTGCACTGATGGGGCTGGTCTAACCACAAGATGCAAAATCAGATCAAATGATTGAGCAGCAGAAGGAATTTGGGCCTCCTTGAGCCGAAAATACTTCCATCAAAACTTTGCCTCTTCTTTTGGGTTTCTACCCCAGTGACTTACAAGTGTTTATCTGGCTTTTGACTTTGTCTGGATTCTTGAGTTTTAATTTTGTGGGTAAGGCCAGAATGCTTCCTTCAGGAAGGGTTTGACTCCAGGAGGTAGGACAGAGCCGTGTCCTACAGGTGGGTTAGACTGAGGACTGTTCTGGAAGACTCCTGAGGATTCACCGAGCCTCCCGTGGGAGGCTTTGGAATTCTCGTATCAGACACGTGTTACGTTTTCCACAATTTCCTGGTGAAATGCAAAAAGACCCCTATGTATCTCAGAGAAGTAGCTGCATTGACATCCACTGACACCTCAAGAGGACTTGGGAGGCAGAGGACTGTTGATATCAGGTCCTGAAGGGGAAAGATACAAAAGCCCACATTTACCAATCTCACACCTCCCCACTCCACCTGAAGCTTCAAGCTGCTTCTAAACAGCGAGGATATCAACCCGAGAGCTCTCAAAGTGAAGTCTTGACTAACTCAACCTTTGCCTTTCCTTTGAGAAGTTAGAAGCCCTTCCTCAACGAACACACTGTGTCTTTATAGTATATTTCTGAAACGGAATGTGATGGTGCATGATCCCCATTTTATAGTTGAGAAAGTCGAGTCATCAACAAGCCGAGTCACTCTTGGGAGTCTTGGATTTTACCCAATGCTCTGTCTCCATTAGATGATGCTGTCTTGTCACATGTTCAAATCTAGTGCCTCAAAAGAAAACACACTTAAAAGAAGACAGCACCGAGGCAGAAGAAACATCGGGAGGTGTTCTGGAATAGAGCGTGATACGTTTTCAGCAGATTAGGAGGATTCTCTGCTAATGAGGGGAATTCCAGGCGTGCCCAGGAAACATCTTTCATAACCTGCCTTTATGTTTGGTCTCATGCGAAGTTTTGTTTTGTTGCCAGAGCGTTTTCTAGGGTCATGCCAACTCTAATGAAGGTAGCCCGTGATCTGAAAACTTTGATGGTTGATGAATCTTTCTGATGGGAACACAAAGGCACAGACACTCAGAAAATCCTCAACACAAATGATGAAGGTAAATAGCATATCATTTCCTAAATTGCTTAATAGTATTTGGGCATAAATATCTTGGTAAGTCTTGAAAGATTTGCAAAGGGTTCACAGGAAAATCAGGAACCTGAAACTTAGTGCTTCAAGCAAAAGTCTCTTTTCCTACTAAAGAAACCAGGAGATTGTCTTTTTTTTTTTCCTGCAGACTAATTTCAGCCCAGAAGTAGTAAGTTCTTTATTTCATCATGGTATCAGGTTTGTTTGATTTTCAAAAAATACATTTTAAAAATTTTCATCAAGTCTACAACCGACTTGTTTGTAAGTGGTCTGTGACCTTTTGGGCAGAGGCTTTCTGACCCACACTGGCTTTGCTGCACCTGCCGAGGCCAGTTGCATTGAATGAAAGGCTGTTAGAGGCACACTGGTGGAATCTGAGGCCTCACTGCCACTCCCTAAAGGGACACAAGGGTCTTTCCCAACATGGGAATCACATGTCGAGGCGGAAGCTGAGGAGCCAAGCCTCTTGGCTGAGGGTTCCTGTTTGGGCCCTGGCCCAGTGCTGGGAGTGGGATGGTGGAGTCAGGTCGGCCTTGGCCAGCTGGTCTTGCTATGGCGCTATGCAGTTCTCTGGGTTTTGTGTAACAGACCCCATATCAACTTAAGGGCATTGTTATGAAAGCAGAGACTGCTGCCGACTGTGAGTGTCCGAGACATGGCTTTGAAGAGTTCACATCCTGGGATCGATCTCGTCATTCTCTTAGAGATCCACATTAATAAGGTCTATGTGCATTTTGCCACATTTTTTAATGTAGAACCTGGTTTGTTTGTAATGAAGCAGTGAGCACACAGTCTGTTGAGTGGAACTCAGGTCTGAGGAGCCCTATTCCTTCTGCCTTCACTGCCCCAGGTGAGGTCCGGCAGAGACAGAACACGAATGCAGGGCCCATTTACAGAGGGACGGGTGAGTTGAGGGAACATACACAGGAAACTGAGGCACCCAGAGAGCACTGGAGAGGGTTCTGCTCCCCAGGGCTGGCCTGGCATGGAGGGGACAAAGTGTGTGGAGCCCAGGGAGGGCCGTTTGTGTAAGGCCCAGTCTTGGATGCGGCACTTGGTCGTCTGCTGCCTGTGTCTCCCACTGGACTGTACTAACAGCCAGAGGTCACGGGGGTCCAGGTGATGCGGCTGTAGAGGTCGGCCTAGGGGCACAGAGCCATCAGAGGAGGGTCAGCACGGGCGGGCAGAGGATGCCAGGCCACAGAGGAGGGCCAGCATGGGTGGGCAGAGGATGCCAGGCCACAGAGGAGGGTCAGCATGGGGGGGAGGATGCAGGCCACAGAGGAGGGTCAGCACGGGCGGGCAGAGGATGCCAGGCCACAGAGGAGGGTCAGCATGGGGGGGGGGAGGCCAGAGGGGGCAGCATGGGGGGCAGGGAGGACAGGCCACAGAGGAGGGTCAGCACGGGTGGGCAGAGGATGCCAGGCCACAGAGGAGGGTCAGCACAGGCGGGCAGAGGATGCCAGGTCACAGAGCTGATGGGAAGGATGAGGCACGGACACCATGGTGGCCTCAGGAATGGAATGATGGCCCCGTGGGTCCATTTCTAGCGTCCTTTGCACACCTGCTGTACATTTGTCCCCACAGATAAACTAGCACAGGGACTCAGATTCTGCCTAAAGAAGCAGTATTCTCCACCTCAAAAGATTTTTGCCTGGACTTCAACGTCCCTTTCTGTTCTCAAATCTATGAGATCCTGAATTCTAATCCCAAAGCACTTTTCAAGTGAGGCTGTAACTCACACAGGTCCTGCAGCTACAGATGCAGGTGTGAAACCCTCTCATAACACCCCAGTGAAAACTGTTTGCGTTACCGTGTGGCCTCTGTTCCATCCTCTCAGCCCAAAAACAAAATGCTAATGAAGACCACTGAAGAGGAAGTCATCACCATTTAGAAAACCAGCACGGTATTTTCTTTTTTGCTGAAGGACTTAATTATTATGAGAAATGATAATTAAAATTATAGTTTACCTTGGAAGTATTGAGAGATTTTTAGTTCTGTCATAAACTTATGAGCAATTAGATAGGAAAGAGTCTCTTATAATGACTTTTAGTAAGAAGAGAGAGTAAATTCAACCTGGTACTTAAAATTAAAACAATTATTTATTTTTCATCCATATAAATGAATGTGGGGCTAGGGAGAGCCACCCCCTTCCCATGTTTTCCCCTCCTTATATTCCAATGTGCCTGAGCCCCCACATCATTCATTCACATGGGCTGCTGCTCCCATCCTTCAAAAAAGGGAAATGCCATCTGGTTGGGCTGGAGCAGCTGCAGTTTCATGTACATTTTGGAAGGCATGGACTGAGGCTTGTCTATGTTATTTGGGGAACATGTTATGGATGGAATGTTTGTACCTCACTCCCCAGATTCCTATGTTGGTGCCCTAACCCCCAATGTGACTGTGTTTGGAGATGGGGCCTGTGAGGAGGTGATAAAGGTTAAATGATGTCATCAGAGTGGGCCCTGGTCTGACAGGACTAGTCCCTTCTAGCAAGAGGAGACACCAGAGCTCTCTCTGCCAGGTGAAGACACAGCAAGAAGGTGGCCATCTGCAAGCCAGGAGGAGAGCCCTCACCAGGAACCACCCTGGCACTTGGACTTCCAGCCCCCAGGACCGTGAGAAAGTAAACATCTGCTGTGTCATCCACTCAGTCTGGGCTACTTCATTGTGGCAGCCTGAGGTGGCTAATAGAGAAAGATAAAGAAGTTCACAGAGTCAGATGCAGATAAAGTGGAGATAAAAGAGAAGAGACTTCTGCCCACTGGGAAGGATATGGGCTCCCTGTGAAAGTAAGGAGCACACATAAAAAACCATGGAGATGCTAACCACGGATCCTATAGTTTTCTATAGAAGTCCTTTCATTTCTCAGCCGAGACTCCCTATCTAAGTAGTAGGCCCCAGTCTCTGATCTCTTACCTTCCCACATGGGCCCCTGCTGCTGCACTGGCATAGCAGAATCTGTTTCTACATCTCGCCATGTTGGTCCTCTTACAGGCCTTGGTGGTTACACGGCCCAATCCATCCAAGGCAGAGCAGGCTGCATTTACAACAATTAATAAATTCTTTTCTGTTTTTTCACTTTCATTATTAATCTGATGAATAGTGAACTATTCCTGTACCTGTATGTGGTTCAAACCTTGCTCCAAGAATCCAGAACTGTGTCTCTGTTTACCTCTCTAAATGGAGATGAGTTCAATTTGCCCATATTCACCTGTTATAGGCTCAGTCATGCCCCCATAAAATTCATATGTTGAAGTCCTGATCCCCAGGACTTCAGAAGGTGACTGTGTTTGGAGACAGGTCTCTAAAAAGATAACTAAGTTAAAGGGAAGTCACCGGGATGGGCCCTAATCCAATCTGACGGGTGTCCTTATAAGAAGAGGAGATTAGGACACAGACATGCACAAGGATGACTATGGGAGGACACAGGGAGAGGACCGCCACCTACAAGCCAAAGAAGGAGGCTTGGAAGGTACCAGCCCCACTGAGACTTTGATCTTGGACTTCCAGCCTCCAGAACTGTGAGAAAATAAATTTCTGTTGTTTGAGAGCCCAGTCTATGGAACTTCATTATGGCAGTTCTTGCAAATGGATGCATTATCTTACAGGAGCCAGCTAACAGGGAGAATGACATGTCACATGGTCCCTGGATATATGCCGTCTTTGGGAGCTACTCAGGTTGGTTCATTTAATCATTCATCCAACAACTATCTATGATATATCTGTCACTAGTAACATACAGTGAACATTACAGCCAGAGACCTCCGTGGGGCTTAGTATTTTTAAACTTGGTATTTTTTAGTCACTAAGTCACATCAGGCAGCCATAATATGGACTTGTACTTAATCACATTTTGTGAAAAATCAATCTGAGGTCATTTATTATAGCCATTTTAAATTACTATTTAAAAATAGAACCATATATAGGTTTATAAATGTATTTTTCATTTTAAACCAGTAAAAAATAGGGCAATGGGTCTCTTTATCTGTCACTACATTATAAGTAAGCAAAATACTTCTAATCCTAATGTTTCAGATTATTATCTCAAACACATCAATCTAGTTATTGTGAGGGGAACAACATGGCCCTTAACACACAAATGCACACACGCAGCTTGTACTATATACACACTTTACACAGCATCTACTGCCTAGCGTGTACTAAACATGAACGCATACTTTGCAAACACATACATGTACATGCATGTTTTGACTTTTTTTCAGTATGCAATAATGTCATGTCAAAATAAACTTTCTGAGTATGTCTGAAATAAATAGCAGAATTTTAAACTGTCCATGAAATTAATTTCCTAGAATATATTCCAGCCCTTTCAGCCTGTGTAGCATGGAATTTTCTAGTTAGTCCTTTTCATGAGCCAGGTAACAAGGTTGAATTGGTGCAAGCTAGGAGGGAGATAGGAAGCCAAAACAAGGGGCCCGGCTTGGCTTGGTCAGGAGGTGGGAGACTGGTAGCACCTTGAAGCAGACCATGCAGTGGGGGACCTGGAGTTGAGGGACAGCTGTGGAGGCTGCAGGTCAATCTGAGGTTAAAAATGAAAGTAGGCATCAAGAGGACCAGGCTGAGGCTGCAGCCGGGGACAAGGCTGGCCAGCAGCCGTGCTTGTGGACGGCGCTATTTGCCTTGGAGACTTCTGAGGGCTTTCTGAAATGTCATTCTCAAGGGCAGGCCTTTGTCTGGCTTGAAGCTGTTGCTCCCTCAAGGCAGTGGCTGATGCAATTTAGAGACTGATCAGCAAGGAGACTCTGCATATCTGGACTCAAGAATTGCTCTTAGTTCCTCCTTCATTATTAATAATTTAAGAAATTAAGGTGTGTGCATGTCTCCTCTTGCCACTCTTGTGTACACAATTAATTGTGGCAGAGCTCAGGGTCTTCTCCCATCATTTACACATCCTAGTACCTGAGGCTGTGTGCTAAACATCGTGGATGGACTACTTTATCTTTTTCTTCCACATGAACGTGTTCAAGGATAAAAAAAGAGGAATAGGACAATGGAAACCCACGTCTAGCTGCTGCATACCTTAGTAGGTGGTAACTTGTTGCCGTGGCATTTTTGCTGAAGCATCTAAGATGAATTAAGGATGTTATGGATGTCACGGCACCTGTTCCTATAGAGCTGCAGCATTTACCTTTCCAAAATCAGGAAGCCTTCCAAGGTAAACACAATGCCACTATCACACTGATATGGTTTGGCTTTGTGTGCCCACCCAAATCTCATCTTGAACTGTAGTTCCTATAATCCTCCCATGTCATGGGAGGGACCTGGTGGGAGGTAATTGAATCATGGTGGCGGATACCCTCATGCTGTTCTCATGATAGTGAATGAGTTCTCATGAGGTCTGATGGTTTTATAAGGGGCTTTTCCCCCTTTGCTCTGTACTTCTCCTTGCTGCTGCCATGTGAAGAAGGATGTGCTTGCTTCCCCTTCCATCATGATTGTAAAGTTTCCTGAGGCCTCACAGCCATGCTGAACTGTGAGTCAATTAGACATCTTTCCTTTATAAATTGCCCAGTCTTGCATATGTCTTTATTAACAGCATGGGAATGGACTAATACATACATCAAACAAAATTCACAATTACCATTCCATACTCAGTCTATATTCACATTTTGCCCATTGCATCCTGGGGTTGATTGATCATTCATTTTTGTTTTGATTCTGTGTCTGGTATTGTGACTTTGGACAAATTCACTGGGCCTCATTTTTTTCCTGTTACTTGCTAAATGGTGATAATAATATTTGTGTTTCCTGTCTTAGAGGAATTTCGTGCGAATATGAAAAAACAGATATGGAATCCCTTTGACAGACGGAAAGTACTATTCTAACTTCAGGGATTATTTTTATTTGAAGATGAGATTTCTTTTTTTTATTATACTTTAAGTTTTAGGGTACATGTGCACAGCGTGCAGGTTACATATGTATACATGTGCCATGTTGGTGTGCTGCACCCAGAAACTTGTCATTTAACATTAGGTATATCTCCAAATGCTATCCCTCCCCCCTGCCCCCACCCCACGACTGGCCCTGGTGTGTTATGTTCCCCTTCCTGTGTCTGTGTGTTCTCATTGTTCAATTCCCACCTATGAGTGAGAACATGCGGTGTTTGGTTTTTTGTCCTTGTGATAGTTTGCTGGGAATGATGGTTTCCAGCTTCATCCATGTCCCTACAAAGGACATGAACTCATCATTTTTCTTAGTGATAAAGAAAGTGGAACTTCTCACATTAGCTGTCACTGCAATGGAGATGATATATGTTGAAGAGATGCCTGTGTGTTGGGGGACTCACGTAGCCCACACATTGCTTCACGGAAAATGATCCCCCATGCTGGAGGGGCACAAAAATGGAAGCCAAGGAAAAAAACCACAGCTTCATGGATGATGGCTCACAGCATGGTCTGATTCCTGTTACCCTGAACAAACCATCTGGGTCTGACTGGTGGTGACAGAGCACCTCAACACTTTTGTTCAGGTTCATCCTACTAGAGTTTCTCCAGTTTTGCTTCCATCAAGAGAAAGCCTTCAATCACACTAGCCCACAATGGTCTCCCCAACTTGAACACAAGTTCTTCACTTTAACTCAGAAATGTGACATTTACCATAAAAGTTTGCCTTATGAAATCTGGCACACCTCAAATTCTGCATTTTTTAAATATTCGGGGTGTCGTATCTCTGCAAATAAACTATCAGCCCCCAAAAGGCAAGAGTTAGTTCCATATGCACTTTTTATGTCCCAGAAAGTCTCCATGCTGATCTGAGTATGTGCTAGTTACAGCTCATAAGTATTGCTCAGTAAGTGAGAAAACGCTTCTTTTCGTTTTTGAATAGTGAGCAAAGAATGGGAGAGGAACTCCAATCTCATAGGTAATTTTGATTAGTGTCATCCTTAAAAGAAAAACCTAAGGCTTTTTAATGACAAAATGTGGCATAAGGCACCTGGCTTCTGTCATCGCTGTTATTCTGGGAAATATTTTGCAATCTTTACTTCCTTGAAAAATTTGACCTCAGTTTAAAAATCAGAGGCATTAAGGACAGGAGACGAAAGTCTCTGTGGAACCCTCCCACTGGCAGAGTTTCAGAGGAAGAGCAGCCCGGCCAGGTAGAAATGCAAGATTCAGGACACAAGACCAAGGTCTTTTAATGATTAGCTCAGCCCAACAGCACACTTTAATGGAAAACCAACACAGCCTGTAAGCTGTGGCCAATCTTTTCCTTGTTTTGCAACACCTCTTCCCGACATTTTATCCTGTGTCACTCTCACCATCTGTCATCATTAACATTTACTGAGCACTGAGCGGGAGAGACAGCCGCACATTTGCGTGTGGGGACTGAGTGCTTGGGTTGGGTTTGAGTATTGTCCGCAGCTTTCTAACTGCCCAGCAATCTTGAGGCTCCATTTCCTCAAATGGGAACTGGGGATAACAATAGGGCCCCTCTCGTAGCTTGCTGAGATCATTAAATGAGATAACGTGGGTGAAATGTTTAGTATAGTGCCTGGCACATAGTAGGTGCCCAGCGAACATGAGCTCTTTTCATTATTTGAAAATGAAAAGAAGGGTTTTCTCACTTACTGAGTACATGTGTGGCACTGGATTGCAGCCTGAAAGGGGCTATGCCAAGCATGGCTGAGCTAATTATAAAGTAGAGGGGAGCCAAATGGACTCAGGAAGGTGGACTATTCATGGAGGAGGAGGGGGAAGGTGGAGACCTGAGTTTCAATCCTGGGACCGCCGATTATCCCTGGTCCCTATTTCCTCACTCTCTATGTAAAGGAGCAGATCTGATGAGTGGTTCTCAAATGTTCTCTTTGCAACATTAGCCTGTAAGATGTTCCGTGGAAAAAAGAGTCTCGTGATCAGATAGACTTGGGAAACGCTGAACATGTTATCCTCCTCTTGGAGAATCACAATGGCTTTAAATGTCCTGAAATAGAGAAACCTGTATAATTTGGTTAAGCTCAGAAGTTTTCAAAATTATTTGCCTGTTGATCCCCGACCTCTCTTGAGTGAGTCAGTGAGCGAGTTGAGTGAGTGACTACGGTATCCTTTGACATTTGTGGAGTCTAATGTCTCAAGACACTTACTTTCAAAATTGTTGGACGGGATGATCTGTAAAGTCTCTTTAAGAAGTCTATTTTGGGCATAATCCAAGGTTAATGATAATGATTCTTGCTTATCTCCCTCATAATTATTTTTCTTTTCTTTCTTTCTTTTTTTGAGACGGAGTCTCGCTCTGTCACCCAGGCTAGAGTGCAGTGATGCAATCTCGGCTCACTGCAACCTCCACCTCCCAGGTTCAAGCGATTCACCTGCTTCAGCCTCCTGAGTAGCTGGGATTACAGGTGCCCGCTACCAACCTGGCTAATTTTTGTATTTTTAGTAGAGAAGGAGTTTCTCCATGTTGGTCAGGCTGGTCTCGAACTCCCAACCTCAGGTGATCCACCCACCTCAGCCTCCCGAAGTGCTGGGATTGTGTCCTGTTTTAGATGTCAATGTGTACTTGGGCCCCTGAAAGTGCCTGGCCCAGGGTAGGCACTTAACTTAAAACCAAAATTGGAATTAAAGTTTGTTGTGAAGATCTAAGATCTAAACTTCTTGTATGGCCTCCAAAATTATGCTACTATATTATCTTCAAACATCATGTGGGTGGCTGGATTGGGGAATTTTTTTTTTTTTTTTTTTTTTGAGACAGAGTTTTGCTCTTGTTGCCCAGGCTGGAGTGCAATGGTGTGATCTCAGCTCACTGCAACCTCTGCCTCCTGGGTTCAAGTGATTCTCCTGCCTCAGCCTCCCGAGTAGCTGGGATTACAGGCATGTCCCACCACACCCAGCTAATTTTGTATTTTTAGTAGAGATGGGGTTTTACCATGTTGGTCAGGCTGGTCTCGAACTCCTGACCTCAGGTGATCCGCCTGCCTTGGCCTCCAAAGTGCTGGGATTACAGGCGTGAGCCACCATGCCCAGCCTCATAATTCTTTTTCTGATTTTCTAATACACTGAGTATCCTTCCCAGTACTTATGTCTTCCCCATAACTTCAGGCTAAGCTGCATTTCCGTTTTATTTTTATTTTTTTACCTTTCTTATGGTGCTGACAAGAAAGTTTCTAGAAAGTTAAGTTATACCATCCTTCAATCTCTTGTTTAGATTTTGCAAAAGTATGTGTAATATTAGGGCTTCTAAAAAATAGAATTATAAAGCTATTCTGAAACATAAATGGAATTATTAATATTCTATGAAGGAGATTAAATTGGGACACAAAATTAGCATCAGCAAACAGCCTGTGAATTGAAAATCCACTTGTGTGGCCTGCCACATGGCAATTGAGAGCAACAGCGGGTAATTAGAATAATACTTATTTTGTTCTTAGGAGTCAGAATTTCGAGGGGAAAAGAGCAATGGATCTAGTTATTAATAAAGGAAGTTATTAATAACTAGAGCCTTTATTAATAAAGAAATTAATAAAGGAAATTATTAAAACGTCCTTTAGTTGGAAACACAGTTTTTAATGTAAAGATTTAACTAGTAAACTAGTGTAATCATCTTTAAAAACTTATGGACCACCACAACCTATTGGAGATTTAAATTACTCTAATTTTTACAAAAAGCCAAGAGGGGAAGCTGCCAGGTCCTAAGGAGCTGATGGCGGAGTCCAGTCCCAGCACGCGAGCCCGACATCAGCCTTGTTGAACCAAACACAGGGAGTGTTCCAGCCCCTACATCTGCTGGAGCCGAGGGGTGACCAACCAGGAGCCTGACTTTTTTTTCTTCCTCAGTTGTAAAACTTTGTCAGAAGTATGAACTCTGCTGTTATTTTTGTGATAGGAAACACTAGCCAGTGAGCAAAGTCCTGTCTTTCTTGTGTGACCGAGAATCCTGCAGTTTGCCTGGGTCATGATTCTGGAAGCAAATTTCATTTCGTCTGTGAGTTTGCCCAAACTGAGTATGCTTGGGGTGGGCTGGCCCATGGGGATAGAGTCCTCCCTTGGGCACTAAGGAAATAAATGAGACAAACCTCGAAGCCTCAGTTTGCCTGAATAGAAGGTGGAAAGAATAAAAACTTCGGGGCTCCATGAGATGGGCACAGGCAGCTTGCAGCTCGAGATGTGGTAAACACACTTGAAATGCTAATTATCATGATGATGATGATTAACTCAGATAGAAAGAAAAACAAAAATGCAATAGGTAACACACTTTGCTGAGCAGAGGCTTACCTCCTTCTAATAAAAACGGAGGCCCCCCAAATTGTGTTTAATTGAAATACTTGCTTATTTGAATTCTACATTCTCTGCAAGGAGAACTCAGTGGTATCCCAGCCCTAATAAAGATGAATAAAAAAGAAAATTATATATTAGCCAAGAAATATGAACCAAGGAGCATCTGGTAAAGAGTGTGTTTTTTTGGAGACAGGGTCTTGCTCTGTCACCCAGGCTGGCGTGCAGTGGTGTGATCATGGCTCACTGCAGCCTCAACCTTCTGGGCTCAAGTGATCCTCCAATCTCAGCCTCCCAAGTAGCTGGGACCACAGATGCATGCCACTATGCCCAGCTAATTTTCATATATATATATATATATTTTTTTTTTTTTAATTATTTTTTTGTAGAGGCAGGGTTTTGCCACGTTGCCCAGGCTGATCTCAAACTCCTGGGCTCAAGCGATCCTCCTGTCTCAGCCTCCCAAATTGTTGGGGTTACAGGCGTGCGCCACCGCGCCCTGCCAGAACACAGAATATTTCCATGTAAGTTCTTCCTGTAGAGGTGAGTTGTGGAGAATCGAGCAGAGAGAACCCCCGGTCGCCTGTTTGGGCTTGGGAGTGTGACCCAGTAGACACCTTCCACCAAGGGAGGTTGCCCTGTGTTCCTGATGGAGTGTGGTCAGCACAGTACAAGTTGTCGCTGTCATTGCTGACGGCGTCGTGAAGTGCATGTGGCCTGCTCTCTGTTCTTTAGCACTCTTGGAGATTTTTCCTTCTGGGTTGGCTGACCGGTGACCACTGACTCCCTCACTTCCCACCTTTTATTTCAGAAACGAGGTCACTGGCTCGGTCTTCTTCAAGGGATTCTGCCACTCACATTGCAAGGACACAGACAGTGGGATCAGGCAGGAAATACATTTGTGGGAAGCCACCCTGATTAAAGAAATCTCACAACTTCCGGCGGGAGGCTCCTGGGTTGAGTTCCGCCTTCTGGCTCGAGCCTGTGTTTCCTGCGGTCTCTCCCGCTCCAGCTTTCAGGAGGAGGCTGGAGCTTCCTGTCTTCTCTTCCATCGTTTTCACATCTTTCTCATTTTTCTCTGCTCTCCATCCAATTTGCTCGAGTTAATTAAGCCTCAAGTCTATGCTGAGTACAGTGCCTGGTGCTATCCGAGGATATTATGATTCTTATGACTATTTATGATTTAGCCTGAGCAGGACAAATATAAATGAACTAATTAATAGGAAGTACACGGCACTATAGAATCGAGTCCTAGAAACCGCACGGCGTTTATCGCCTCTAAAACTGGATAGGGAAAAAGTGGTGAGCATTTTCTGGTCATAGAAAAAATAAAAACGCTTACATTCAGCTTTATTCATTTTGGCACTGGAATTTGTATTTGCGGGGGTCCGGGTTACAGTTATAAATTGGACATTCTGCCTCCTGACGGAGAGGAAGCAAATCCTGGAGACATCTGTCAAGGTCTTGCAGGACCTGCGCCCCTGGATCAGCGGGGCCGCCTCATTTGCAAAGTTCCATGTCTACCTGGTCCTCAGACGCAAGTCGCGATGCCAAGAAATGCTGATGGCGGGGCAGGGCCCGCCTGCCCACAGCCTGCTTCTGTAGCACAAGGCATTATTTCTGCTCTTAGGCCACCCATGGGTCCCCCTCCCACCAAGGAGGGCCCAAAAATGCAGGTATCATAGCTTGTGGCACACGCACCATGCAACACAAGGCGTCATTAAAAGCTCGACATCCGGTGATGCTGCCTGCTGTGCTTACGGCTCGCTCTGTGTCTGTTTAAAGATGGCGTCGTCATTGAAAGGGCCCTCACCAGTCGCCCATCACAGGAATCCCCTTTCCCCTCCTAGAATAAGCCTTTCATTTGCCGCATTATTTCTGTGATTGTTTCTTTGCACAGTCATCTTTCAGGAGACTACTGCTCAGGGTGATGTCTCATGGGTCTGGCACAGAAGAGACACTAAGAAATGTGGGTGAAAAGGATGCATCCAGTACTTCACCAACCCAGAGAGGTCACCTGAAGGTCAAATGAGATAATATGTTTTAAGGGATTTGAAATTTTAAAGATACATGTAAATAACTAACATTTATCGAGCACTTACCATATGCCATATATTGTTCCAAGCACGCTACAATATTAATCGTTTAAATTTTATTAATACAATTACCACCTGTTTCATGAGGAGGCGCTTTGAAAATAAAAAGCAAACTGATGCAAGGTGTCATTTTCATGTCTTAGAAATTCTAACTTTCTGCAAATGTAATTGTAGAAAAGCAGTCATTGTTACTCAAACTCTACCAGGCTTTCATACATTCTTGGGAGATTTGATGCAATGTACTTCAATCAATATTTTGCATATTTACTAATTTCCCACAATATAGTTTTTGACCTTTATAGCACTTACTACTCCTGGAAGGATTTTTATTTGAAAGTCTTTTCTAAAGTAATGAATTTGTTTGTGGACTCTCCTCATCTTTATTTCTAGAGATAAAAAAATACTTTAAAAAATCTTTATGGTTGTTGGTTCCTTTGAAAGTTAGTGCTGCCAAAAGGATAAGGTATGTTTGATATTACGTCAAGAAGGCATGAACTTAACAACTCTAGGTGCGTGGTAAATAGACATCCCATGAGGGACCCAATAGGCTTTATTTGAGTTTCTGTCCCTATTTCTTGATAAGCTGTCTTGAATGGATACAATAATTAACAACACAGAGAATGCAGTTCTACTTCCTAACATAATGATTTACTGCTGTCAAGATACTTTACAAGGTCACAGAATTACTTTTATATATAGCCCTAGGATCAGGCAGATAATAAACACTCTTGATGTATTTCTACTATTAGATTGACATTTTTGTCTCTAACTAGGGTGGAAAAAATGAGTTTGTCTAAAGATAGGATTGCATTAACCTTCATATCTTTGCATTTTCCTCCTGTTTGATAACCTACTTGATATTTAGTAGCTTTGTGTCTGACATCTGGTTTTTCATCAGTCACATGATTTGGCCAATAATCAAAGAAAACTCTGCTATGATTTTTTTTTTAAGGTGAACAAATGAAGACTTTGGTTTTGAACATAAGGTCAAAAAATGTCAAGTACAGATCATTAAATTAAAAGTAATGAAATCAATAGCATTAGGAGGCTAAAAATACTTCTACTCAATATGGAAAGCAAAGAGGCTCACGAAGGCATCAGATTAAAAAAAAGTTAGTATAATGGAACACATTTGAAATAATTCAAAGCACAAATGAGATGGGGAAGGAGAAAAAAGGGGTAAAGCTTGCATTTACAATGGAAATCTAATAAGATAAATTTGTAGAAACATCCTTTTCTTTGTGACAACACTAGGAAATTTATCAGTGGACATTATTAATGTAAATAGCAAATGCATTGACACTTTTCCCCATATTGTTGGCATTAGGATACTTAAGTGCTCTTTTCCCCCAAATTGTGTGTGATTTATGTCGGAGCTCATCTTTGCAGGCCACACTGGAGGCACCCTCATCCTCCTGTCTCATCCCTTTATATTTTCTATAGATCCAGAGAGAACTGTCACACACACACATTTTGTTTTGGAAAAGTCAGCACCTCCTGCCACTCCCCTTCCTCCTCTTCAGCACCGGGGCTTGAAGGTTAGGAGGGGCCTATGGGCCTAGACTCAAGTGTAACCATACTGTAAGTATTCCTTGCCTTATCTGTAAATTGGGAATGTTATTCCATGATTGTCCCTTGAAGTGGTGTATGGAATGGGCTTACATAGTTCACTGACATGAACTAAGTGATAAATAGTGCTTAATTGTGATGTGTTTGTTGTTTTGTTCTTTTCTCATCATACTCTTTGCTGCATAAGTCCTTCCTACAATGTTCTCCTAGTCCCTACCACATTGTCCTTTTAGGACCTTACTGTGGCATCCTCCTAGGCCCTTGCTATGATGTGCTCCTAGGCCTTTGCTATGATGTGATCCTAGGTCCTTGCTATCACGTCCTCCTAGGTCCTTGCTGTGACATCCTCCTAGGTCCTTGCTGTGATGTCCTACTAGGTCCTTGCTATCACGTCCTCCTAGGTCCTTTCTATGATGTCCTCCCAGGTCCTTGCTATGACGTCCTCCCAGGTCTTTGCTATGACGTCCTCAAGGTCCTTGCTATGACGTCCTCCTAGGTCCTTGCTGTGACGTCCTCCTAGGTCCTTGCTATGATGTCCTCCTAGGTCCTTGCTATCACGTCCTCCTAGGTCCTTTCTATGATGTCCTCCCAGGTCCTTGCTATGACGTCCTCCCAGGTCTTTGCTATGACGTCCTCAAGGTCCTTGCTATGACGTCCTCCTAGGTCATTGCTATGACATCCTCCTAGGTCCTTGCTATGATGTCTTCCTGGGCTTACTGTGATGTCCTTGTAGGCCCTTACTATGTTTTCTTCCAAGGTCTCAAGTGCGATGTCCCCCAGGGCCTCATTGTGATATTTTTCTGGTCCTTACTGTGCTGTCCTCCTGGTTCTTCCTGTGACATCCTCCTTGGTTTTGTTCTCTGAAGCATTTCTGAGTTTCTTCCTCACTAAGCATCATCTCTCCGGAGCACTCCATGTCTTTCTTACTGGTTCTTTAATTTCTCTGACCACTTAAGTGCAGCATTTCCCAAACTATGTTTCACAGAGGGGAGTGATCTGTGAGAGGCTAACAGGTGTTTTGGGAAAGTAACTATGCAAGTGAGATGATTAAAAAATATTTGTAAGAAAAATATTAGACACATTTATGTTCTTCTGCTTATTACTCAGCAATCTGTTTTTCAGTAACGGGCCAAAAGCAAACAGGAAAACAAACAGAGAAACAGAAACAAAAGGAACTTTACACATAAAAAGCCAGGAACCTGATGAGCAATTAGCTTTGCATTTACCAACCATCTGTCTTCTCAAAGAACATTTATGTTGGGGAGATTTGACACCTCCCTTGATCTCCACTGGCCACTGTCATCCCTGCACAAGGACAGTGAATGCCTGCCATGTAGGCAAAACAGCAGGTCTACTGTGCACATCCGAAAAACAGCGGGCCTACCATGCCATCCGAATCCTAGCTCATTGCCTTAGTCTCCTCTTGCAAATGGATGGCTGCCGCTCAGCCCTTCTATGTAGAAACTCTGTAGCCCAGATATGATCTGTTCTGGTTTTCTCTTGATGTGTCATAACCCCAACACCAGTGGCATCAAACGACAACCCTATCATGCTCATGGTGCTGTGAGCCAGGCATCCAGGCGTTCAGGTGTCCAGGCATCCAGGTGTCCAGGTGGGTGCAGCAGGGCTGGTTGGTGTCTGCTTTGTGGTTGCTGGGGTGGCTCAGGCAGCTGGATGGGTCAGGGGTGGCTTCACTGGGGTCACTCATGGAGCCTTGCTCATGCCTGTTGGCTCTTGGTTCCTCTTGAGTTGCAGCTTTGGGTGCTGGAACGTCTTAGAAGCTTTGTCAGTTGCCTCTCTGGCCTCTAGGGTGGGGTGACTGGAAGAGTTGGGGCTGGCCAGGGACTTCGCTGCCTCCAGACGCCCTGTCCACTTGGCTGGTAGGGGCTTCTCCTCACGTGGTGGTCTCTGGGTGGCCAAGGGCCTCACATGGTGTCTGACCTCCCTTAGAGCAAGGATTTTGTGAGAAGGAGGTGGACGCTGCCGTCATCCTAATGCCTGGGCCCAGACCTGGGCTGTCACTTCTGTCTCCTCTTGTCGGCCCAGCAGTCATAGTCCCTGCCCATACTCCAGAGGCGAGGACGGAGCACGTGCATGTGGATGAGGTGTGGGTCAGAGAGGTTGTGGCCATTTTAAATATGCACAGAGGCTTTTATCTTTCTCATTATCTTAGTGTATATTTTTGATATTGTTCAGTGTCATTGTGTATTCAAAGTTAATTAAATTTTGTTAATTTACTCAACTACAACAAGTATTTCACCTGAAGTCCATTTTTGCTAGTCATTTTCATCCAAGAGCTCGTTATGGCTCTGAAGTCCCTCTGGGGTGTACACCAGGCCATTACATTCATAAAATATCCTGTTATTGATGTCTGAGATGGATGGTGCGGAGAGCCACCATTTGCCTGTGTGTTCCTCTGCTGACAGACATGTGGCCATTGTGAATAGCACTGCCATGAACGTGCTGACTGCGGCCATCACAAGGACATGGCCTCCTGACTGCACCACAGGCAGAATCCTTCAGAGGTGTGCTTGTTGGCGAGCCTCCTCACACAGCCTCACTCATACGGTCTCCCATGTAGCCTCCCCCATGGGCCTCCAATACACAGCTTCCCTTACACGCCTCCCTCACAGGCCTTCCTCACATAGCCTCCTTCACACAACCTCCCTCTCGGGCCTTCCTCACAGAGTCTCCCACATGCCTCCCTCGTGGGCCTCTGGTACATAGCCTCTCTCACATGCCTCCTTCACACAGCCTCCCTCACACAGCCTTCCTCACGGGCTTCCCTCACATGCCTCCGTCACAGCCTCCCACACAGCCTCCTTCACACAGCCTCCCTCACACAGCCTCCCTCACATAGCCTCCTTCACAGCCTCCCACACAGCCTCCCTCACACAGCCTCCTACACAGCCTCCCCCCCCCCCCCCCCCCCCCCCCCCCCCCCCCCCCCCCCCCCCCTCCACACAGCCTCCCTCCACCCAGCCTCCCTCACACAACCTTCATGACAGCCTCCTTCACACAGTCTCCCTCACACAGCCTCCCTCACAGCCTCCCTCACAGCCTCCCACACAGCCTCCCTCACATGCCTCCCTCACAGCCTCCCTCACAGCCTCCCACACAGCCTCCCTCACAGCCTCCCTCACATGCCTCCCTCACAGCCTCCCCTCACAGCCTCCCTCACAGCCTCCCCACAGCCTCCCACACAGCCTCCCACACAGCCTCCCTCACATGCCTCCCTCACATGCCTCCCTCACAGCCTCCCACACAGCCTCCTTCACACAGCCTCCATGACAGCCTCCCTCACACAGTCTCCCTCATGGCCCTCCCATACACAACCTCCTACACAGCCTCCCTCAGCAGGGATGGTGAGGAGGGGTTGAACCTCTAGCCTGGAAACAAGGGAGGCAGCTAGAGGAGGAGCAGGAGGCGGGAGGCTGGACAGGAGGAAAACGATGACTGCTCCCTGCATGTATATGTGCTCAGAATTTCCTGGAAACACGCCGTCCTTGAAAGAGATCAGGCTGTCAGACCGCGACACCTCCCCTTTTCAAAAGGTGACAGTCTTGATTTATGGAACGGACACAAATCACTCCCCTTCACTTCAGCGACCACCTTCCTTTCGTGTTCGACTCAGGCTTTGTTAGGATGGAGGAGGCCAGGAAGGGTTTTGGTTGCAGAGCCCTGCGGGCGGGCTGCAGAGGTGTAAGGAAAGCGAATGAGTAGAAATGGTTTTAAAAAAGGATTGTGGACTTTAGATGCTCAGTATCGTGAGTGAGATAGTCAACCTAAGGTCATGTCCAACAGAAATGTCAACAAAATGGAATGCAAAAAGAAAAAAAAAAAAAGCCAAACAAGCAAACGAAAATAAGGGTTGAGAGTCTGGTCGCTCTGACCTTGAGTGAGTTAGTGTCATGTGCTGCAAACCAATGTGAAGGCGAACGGCTCCTGTGAAAACAGCGTTCTTGGTGGGGTTCGGCTTCTCCGGCCTCTCCAGAGGTCTGGGCAGCAGACTCTTCATAGAAAAAGCCCCATGGGCCGCTCCAGTGTGGGCGCTGCCTGCAGCTGTGCCTGGCATTGTCTGCGTGGAACCTCCTGCTGGTGCCAAAGGTCCCGATGAGGCTGGGTGAGCCTACACGGTGCAGTGAGAATGGCAAGCACTGACGTGAGCATAAACAGTAGTAATGGCAGCGTTAGCACGTGGCCTTTATGGAGTGCCGACTTTGTGCCGGGCGCTGATCTAAGATGGTTGCATATCTTACAGCCGCCCAGTGGGGTTAAGCACGGCGATTGTCCCCATTTCTTAGAGGGAAACTGAGTCAAAACCCAGTGCCTTCCTGAGATTATACAGATGGGAAGTACAGGAGCCAGGATTTGAGCCAGACGATGGCCTCCAGAGCTTGTGTCCCCAGCTGCGAGACGGCCCGCACAGCAGCCTGTGGGATGGAGTGTGAATTCCCAGCTCTCTTCCCTAGGGGTCTGGGGGAAGTGTCTCTCGGATGCAGGAGAACACTCTTGCTTCCATCCCGTCTGACTCTTTGCGCAGTATGGAGTTTCTGTTGCCTTCCCTTACCTGACGTAGCTCTGGACCCCACTGGTTTGTTCTGGGAAGGGCTCCTCTCCCTTGGGGACGCAGGAAACCGCAAACTGCCACTGACTTCCCAGGCCTGTGATTCACGCTGTTCTTGGTGGCTTTTGCGGGGGAAGAATAAGCTTTAATAATTATAAGACCCCTTAGAGAGCATTGGTAGCCTGAAGGAATCAAACTATCAAACTCACTTTTCAACTTTCCAAACCTTACTGTCCCACCCAAGCATTTGGGCAAGTTAATTTTTTCCTTTAAATTACTTAGTAAAAATGATGCCCTGTGAATGATTTCTCGGGAAAGCCAATGTCATAGAAACAAAAAGTGTTAATTTTGGGAAAACATCTGGGGTTCAAACTGAAATGAAATTGATATAAGAGAGGCACAGTGGAGAGATTTGGCGTGGCTAGGAAAATAGCTTCTGTATTCTCTTTTTCATCTGTGTCCTGCTTGTTTGAGGCGAGCATAACAACCGTTTCACTCGATGCAATATGTCTATTTCATCTTGAAGACTGGCACTGGGAGTTAGCAGGGCCACACATGAAAGCCCTGCCCTGCACTTCGAGGCCCTTCTCATCTTGTTAGAAGTCGAAAGTCCTCAGCTCTGAGCTATTAGAGGATGTGGGACTAGGAGAGACATGAAATAACTCTGCACTTTGGGAGGATGGAAAAGCACCCTGAAGGAAGGAGGTAACGCACTCGGCATACCCGAAAGCTTGTTCACAAATACTTATTAAGTGTCTTCTGTCTGCAAACTCGTGTGATAGTGTTATGTGGAATATGACAATAATTACTTTAGCAACCCCTCTGCAAGGGAAATCCAACACATCAACACAAATAACCACGGCACATGGTGCGCAGTGAGGAGCAACACAGTAAGTGCAGGTTGTCTTTGACGTCTGAAGGAGGGAAACGCTGCTCCAAGCTCTGGAAGGTCCGAGAGCAGAGGCGGATGGGAGGGTGAGGAGCATCGGAAGGCGGGACACGGAACACAGTACAAAGAATGGGAATAGTCTTGACAAAGTCCTGGGGTTTGAATGGATAGAGACGGTGGAATGAGATTTGAAGTCACTGGATCAGAAAGGCAAATCATTTGGGGTTGAAAAGCGTAAGATGTCTGTGGTTACCGAATGAATGGATCTGTGGAAGACAAAAATGGGCAAGCAGGTGAGTGAGACAGGACCACACAGGGCGAGGTTGCAGAGGCCCCGGGTTCCCAGCACAAGTGTCCTTTACTAAGTAAGCAATGTGGAGGTTTTCCCACACACATGTGAACACACACGTGAACACACACACACACAAACCCCCATAGCTTTATTGATGTATAATTTGCCTAAAATGCACCTCACTCCATTAGAGTGTACTATTCATTGGGTTCTGATGAATGTGATGTCCTGTAACTACCACCACAATAACATTTCAGAATACTTCCATCACCCCCCAAATTCCCTCCTGTCCCTTTGCAGGTAATTCCAGCTCCTACCCCAGCCTCTGGCAATCACTAACCTGCTTTCTCCCTCGATAGCTTCACCTTTCCTGGAATTTCATGTAAAGAGAATCATATGGTATGGAGTCTCCCATGACTGGCTTCCCTCTGCGGCATTACATGGTAGAGTCACCCATGCTGCTGCATATGTTAAGAGTTGAGTTGTTTTTTATTGCTGAGTAATATTTCATTGCATGGTTATACTACATTTTGTTTACTCACCAGTTGATGGACATTTGGGTTCTTTCCAGTTTTTGGCTGTTATGAATGATGCTATTATGAACATTCACATAGAAGTTTTAACGTGGACGTATTTCTTCATTTTTCTTGGGTAGATGCCTAGAAGTGGGATTGATGGGTCTGTTGGTAAGTGTATGTTTAACTTAAGAAATTGCCAAAACTGTTTCCATCTTCTACATCCAGCAATAATGTATGTATATTATTTCATCAACTTAGCTAAAGGTTTATAAATTTTATTGATCTTTCTAAGAACCGTTTGTTGGCTTCATTGATTTTTAACTGTTGCTCGCCTTTTGTCTATTTCATTGATTTCCACACTATCTTGATGATCTGTTTTCTTCTTACTTTGGGTTTAATTTGACCTTTTCCTAGCTTCTTAAAATGGCATTTCATATCATTGACTATAGACTTTAAGCTGTTAGCAGTAAGCATACTACTTTAGCTATGTCTCACAAATTTTGGTATGTTGTGTTTTCATTTTCATTTTGTTCAAGATATGTTTTCCTTATGATGTCTCCTTTGACCTGTTGATTATGTATAAGCATTGTGTGTGCAGTTTCCACATATTTGGGGATTTACCAGAATATTTTTTCTGTTTTAATTTAAAATTCTATTCTGCTGTGGTCAGAGAACATACTGTTCATTATTTCAGTCTCTTTAAATGTACAGAGAATTGCTTTATCCCAGGATGTGGTCTATCCTGGTGAATGTTCCCTGTGTGTTTGAAAAGAATGTGTATTTTACTGTTGTTGAGTGGAATGCTTTCCAGATGTCAGTTGTTTGACAGTGTTGCTCAAGTCTTCCATGTTCTTGTTGGTGTTCTATCTACTTGATCTACGAATTATGGAGGGAGGAGTAGTGAAACATCTAGCTATAACTAGTTGTCTATTTCTTCTTTGGATTCTGTCAGTTTTGCTTCCTGTATTTGGAGTTCTATTGTTAGGTGCATATATGCCTAAATTATTATATATTTCTTCTACATTGGACATTTTATCATTATGAAATGTACCTCTTTGTCTTGAGTAATATTCTTTAGCTTAAAACTATTTGTGTGATATTAACATAGCCAATCTACTGCTCTCATATGTATAGTTTGCATGTCTTTTCACTTTTACTGTCTTTGTAGCTTTGATTTAAAATATGTCTTATGTAGAAAGCATATAGTTAGATCTAGTCTCACAATCTCTGCCTTTTGATTGGAGTGGCAAGTAAATTTATATTTAATGTAATTATTGATATGCTTACATTTATGTCTGTCATTTTGCTCTCTTGTTCTTCCTTCTTTTGTGTTAAATATTTAAGTAGAACATTTTTATATCTCTATTGATTTCTTAGCTATATTTCTTTGTGTGCTTTAAAAATTATCTGTAGTTGTTCTAGGGATTATATAAGTATTTTAAACTTATTACGATCTACTTCAAGTTGATACTGACTTTCTTCTGGTAAAATATAGGCACTTTGCACTCACATAGCTTCATTTTCTCCTCCCTTTCTTTGTGCTATTGTTGATAGACACACACGTACATATACATATGTATGTATAACGTATATGTGCATGATGTATATATGTATAAAATCTATACGTATACAATTAGAATTAAAATATATATAATATTACACATATGTATATACATACACACATATGCACACACACATTCCTATATGTTAAAATCCAACAACACAGTATATATTTTTTTGCTTTAAACACTCTCTAAAAGAAATTAAGAGATAAAAAGAAAAGTATATATTCTTGTATATTTATACAGATTATAACTCGTATTTACCATTTCTGGTGTGTTTTATTCTTTCCCGTGGATCTGAGTTACTATCTGGTGTCATTTTCCTTCAGCCCACAGGAATTCTTTTATCATTGTTTGTAGTGAAGTTCTAATAGCAACAAACTCTTTTTTTTTTTTTTTTTTTTTTTTTGACATGGAATCTTGCTCTGTCACCCAGGCTGGTGTACAATGACGTGATCTCAGCTCACTGCAACCTCCACCTCCCAGGTTCAAGCAATTCTCCTGCCTCAGCCTCTTGAGTAGCAGGGATTATAGGTGCATGCCACCATGCCTGGCTAATTTTTGTATTTTTTAGCAGAGATGGAGTTTTGCCATGTTGGCCAGGGTGGTCTTGAACTCCTGACCTCAAGTGATCTCCTGCCTCAGCCTCCCAAAGTGTTGGGATTGCAGGCATGAGCCACCACGCCTGGACTCTATCTGTTTTTTCATATCTAGGAAAGTTTTAATTTCATTACCATGTTTGAATGATAGTTTAACTGAATATACAATTCTTGGTGATAGTTTTATTCTTTTTGCACTTGAATATGTTATGTCTATTGGCCACATCGTTTCTGGTGAGAAATTAACTTTAAATTGTTCTTTGTTTTTCTATATGTGATATGTTATTTTTCTTTTGCTGCTTTTGAGATTTTCTCTTTATCTTTGGCTTTCAGCAGTTTGACTATAATGTGTCCAATTGTGGCTTTCTTATTGTTCATCTTACTTGGGGTTGGTGAGTTTCTTGGATCTGTAAGTTAGTGTTTTTCACCAAATCTGGGAAGTTTTTGTACACTATTTCTTCAAATAATTTTTTTCCCTTCTTTTCTCCTCTACTTCTGGGGCTCTAATTACATGTATGTTAGTATGTCTAACATTGATCTGCAGGCTCTGAGGTTGTATTCATTTTTCTTTGTCTTTCTTCTCACTGTTCTTTGGATTGAATATTTTCTGCTGATCTTTCTTTAAGTTCATTGATTTTTTTTTTCTTCTGCTACCTCATAGCTGCTGCTGAGCCCATCTAGTGAAATTTTTATTTCAGTTATTTTACTTTCCAGCTCTAGAATTTCTGTTTGGTTCTATTATATAGTTTCCAATATTTTGTTCTCTACCTATTCAGTCATGTTTAGCACATTTTACTTTGATCTTTTGGATGTATTTTCTTTGGAATTGTTGAGCATATTTATAATAGCTTTTTTACAAAAATCTTTGTCTCCTAAGTTCAACTTCTGGCCCTTCTTGGACTCACTTTATATTGATTGGTTTTTGTTTTTCTTCCCTGAGTATGGGTTATACTTTTATTTTCTTTTTGCATGTCTTATAATTTGTGTTTGAAAACTGGACATTTTAAGTACCACACTGAAATGACTATGAATTCTGGTTTGTTCCCCTGAGGGTGTAGACAATTAGCTTGCCTGAACTCAAAATGCAAAGTGTCTCCACTGTGTGTACAGCCACTGATATCTTTATTTTGTTTTTCTTTTCACTTTCTTTTTGGCCTGGCTCCCTAGTGGTCTCCCAGTGCCTACATAGGCTAGCAGTCAGCCAATGATTTGAGTAGAGGTCATGCTGTTCCATTCAGGCCAGGAAAGCTTCTGCTCTGCTATGTGGCTGTGTGTGGACTGCAGGACGTAGTCAAAGGCACAGCAACTTCACAAGTGTCTCATGCATGTGATTTTGACAGACTTTTCCAGCATCTTCCACATGCAGTTTGGCAGCAGTGACATGTGATGAGCACATCTCGGCTCTCTCATGGCTTGTTTCCCTCCACAACCTCCTTCTTATATCTCTAGCTGCTTTGCCACCCACCCTGAACATTGGTGAGGACACATGAATTTGCTGTCGGGTGTGTGTGTGAGCTCATGAGTGAGTGTGGGTAGAGAGCAGTGTTTGACTGGAAATTGTGGGACCTGGATTTTAAGTAATTTCTCATCTCATCTGACGACTGAACCAGGCAGTCAGAAGCTTATGCAAAAATTAATTCAAGATGGATTAAAGACTTAAATGTTAGACCTAAAACCATAAAAACCCTAGAAGAAAACCTAGGCAATACCATTCAGGACATAGGCATGGGCAAGGACTTCATGTCTGAAACACCAAAAGCAATTGCAACAAAAGCCAAAATTGACAAATGGGATCTAATTAAACTAAAGAGCTTCTGCACAGCAAAAGAAACTACCATTAGAGTGAGCAGGCAACCTACAGAATGGGATAAAATATTTGCAATCTACTCATGTGACAAAGGGCTAATATCCAGAATCCACAAAGAACTCAAACAAATTTACAAGAAAAAAACAACCCCATCAACAAGTGGGTGAAGGATATGAACAGACACTTCTCAAAAGAAGACATTTATGCAGCCAGCAGACACATGAAAAAATGCTCATCATCACTGGCCATCAGAGAAATGGAAATCAAAACCACAATGAGATACCATCTCATGGCCAGTTAGAATGGTGATCATTAAAAAGTCAGGAAACAACAGGTGCTGGAGAGGATGTGGAGAAATAGGAACACTTTTACACTGTTGGTGGGACTGTAAACTAGTTCAACCATTGTGGAAGACAGTGTGGCGATTCCTCAGGGATCTAGAACTATAAATACCATTTGACCGAGCCATCCCATTACTGAGTATATACCCAAAGTATTATAAATCATGCTGCTATAAAGACACATGCACGCGTATGTTTATTGCGGCACTATTCACAAGAGCAAAGAATTGGAAACAACCCAAATGTCCAACAACGATAGACTGGATTAAGAAAATGTGGCACATATACACCATGGAATACTATGCAGCCACAAAAAATGATGAGTTCATGTCCTTTGTAGGGACATGGATGAAGCTGGAAACCATCATTCTCAGCAAACTATTGCAAGGATGAAAAACCAAACACCGCATGTTCTCACTCATAGGTGGGAATTGAACAGTGAGAACACTTGGACACAAGAAGGGGAACATCACACTCTGGGGCCTGTTGTGGGGTGGGGGGAGGGGGGAGGGATAGCATTAGGAGATATACCTAATGCTAAATGACAAGTTAATGGGTGCAGCACACCAACATGGCACATGTATACATATGTAACAAACCTGCATGTTGTGCACATGTACCCTAGAACTTAAAGCATTATATATATATATGTATATATATATATATGTGTATATGTATGTGTGTGTATATATATATATATATATATATATATATATATGAAGCTTATGGTCAGAAGCTACAGACTCCATGGCTTCTGACTATAAAAGAAGGCTGCACACCCTCCCCACCTGATCTGGGGAGAGGTGGTGTGGGAGTGCCCCAGGAAGGAAGTCTGCAGGCTCACCAGTCTTACCTGGTGCATGCTGGCTTTCTGTAAGTCAACAGTTCTCAAGTTGTTACCTGCCTTTGGTTGTTTTCCAGTGCCTCAAAATGGATGTTTTTAATATTTTTTTTCCATTTAGTACATGTTTTCTATGGAGGGAAAATGTCTAATATTCTCAGACCACCATAGTGAAACTAGGTTGCTTTAGAAGTTGCCTGGATGGTGTGTCAGGGTGAGGAACGGGGTGAATGTGTGAAATGGGTGAGCCATGGTGAGAGGTGGGGGATGGGGCCACACAAAGAGCCGTCGAGGTCGTGCTGGAGAAGGTGGCAAGGTGCGGGCAGTGAGAACAGAGAGGGAGGAACAGACGGTGTGGTGTGACTGAACATGAACAAGTTACTGGAACACACAAAAGCTCCAAACCAGGTTGCTGCAAATTAAAAAGGCAAATATAAGAAAGCGATAGCAATAGCTAGAAGGGAAGACAGGGCAGCTGATGTATTATTTAAGATGAAAGTGACCTGTGCAACCTGGTAGGCAGAGAGGGAAGTTCAATGGAGAGGTTAAAGACAAAGAATAAAGAAAGCTGTATATGGGGACATAGTCGTGAAGTTGTGTTCACTTCATCTGGATATTACATCTGGGGCACAGTAGCCTTTGTTCTGGCTTAGATGGTGACAAGCCGAGAGGAACGTCTTCCAAACATCGCCCGATGATGTACACCTTGCCTCTTTGGTTGAGGGAGCTGGCACCATCACTGACTGAATAAATGGACAGTGGACACTCCTCCTTCCTATGAATGCTCACTTTTCTTTTTTGAGAGGAAGAAAGGGTATTTTTCTTTCTAAGACTATGGATATAATTGTGCAGACAGTGGAAAAAGGGAGAATGTGAATGGCCAGTTGGAATATTTGATCTGGATCAGTAAATGTCAACTTAAGGAAGTAGAAAAATGACCTATTATGTAGTTGACATTGGTGAGGACACATGAATTTGCTGTCAGGTGTGTGTGTGAGCTCACGAGTGAGTGTGGGTAGTGAGCGGTGTTTGACTGGAAATTGTGGGACCTGGATTTTAAGTAATTTCTCATTTCAGCCCAGCAGTTTTTTCATTTCCCCCAGATAAATTGTATTTGATGATATCTAAAGACTGGCACAGATACATACTTTATAATGATTCTTGTAGTCTGGTTGGGGAATATGTATTTCAACAGACTTCTAAATCTTGTATTAGTTGTTCTTTGGTGTATGTGCAAAAGAAAGGCTGCCCCATGATAAATTGGTGAGATTGTTTTATAACAAGACTTTTTTTTTTTCACATTTGTGACAAAGCTTGAGATTTAGTTAAAATCCTTATGGCAATAATATTGTTTGGCTCTGCATCCCCACCCAAATCTCACCTTGAATTGTAATAATCCCCATGTGTCGAGAGTGGGACCAGGTAGAGATAATTGGATCATGGAGGCAGTTTCCCCCATACTGTTCTCGTGATAGTGAGTGAGTTATCATGACATCTGATGGTTTTATAAGGGGGTTCCCTCTTCACTTGGCTTTTATTTCTCTCTTGTCTGCTGCCATGTAAGACATGCCTTTGCTCCTCCTTCACTTTCCGCCATGATTGTGAAGTCTCCCAGGTCATGTGGAACTGTGAGTCCATTAAACCTCTTTTTTATTTATAAATTACCCAGTCTCAGATATGTCTTTACTAGTAGCATGAAAACAGATGAATACAGACAATGTTCAACATGGCTTCTTCTTTTGCTGAATTCCTGCCTCTAATGAAGGGCATTATATTAATATTGGGGTGCAGTCCAACCGAGCTCATCTGTGAGTGGCCACAGAATCCTTCAGATAGGGGGATTTGAGTGATGGTACTCAAAAGGCTCACCTGCTCAAAATCATATTCCATCTCCAGGTGCTCTGGTACCTGGAATTCTACCCTGAGGAACACCTTCCAAAGGGTCAAGGCATTATATTTCCTGGATTCATTTTCAGAAACTCAGTGCTTCGTGGAAATAATGATAGATTACACCCTTGACACTGTAATGGAGTTGAGTTTATTTCACACTTTTTGGTCCCATGGGGCAATATCATGTTGTTGGTGACTTGAGTTATGCGGCGTGGAAAGGGGACATGGCCTGCAGGAAGTGCCTTCATGTGTCACCGCAAAGGTCCTCCTGAGCTGGGCCACCTGTGTCCTGTCTTCTTCCTTCTACTTTGTCCCACATACACTTGCTGGCCCTCTCTTCCTGTTACAGTCAGAGTGCTTTTAGTTGCAAAAACCCAGAAACCCCTTAGGCTAGTTAAGATGGGGAAGGGGGTTTATTTTAAGGAGCAGAAGAACTCATGAAAGCCAGAGACAGGGAGTGAAGGACAGCTGGGTCCCCTGGAAACTGAAAGTGGGGATCACACAGCCAGGAATTAAAACAACGGCTGCTGTTGTAACGTCTTAGTTGCATTCCTCTTATCTGGTAGATTGGCTTCCTCCGCTAAAGAATGACCTAAAAAACGGCCGGGCGCGGTGGCTCACGCTTGTAATCCCAGCACTTTGGGAGGCCGAGGCGGGTGGATCACGAGGTCAGGAGATTGAGACCATGGTGAAACCTCGTCTCTACTAAAAAATACAAAAAATTAGCCGGGCGTGGTGGTGGGCGCCTGTAGTCCCAGCTACTCGGAGAGGCTGAGGCAGGAGAATGGCGTGAACCCGGGAGGCAGAGCTTGCAGTGAGCCGAGATTGCGCCACTGCACTCCAGCCTGGGCGACAGAGCGAGACTCCATCTCAAAAAAAAAAAAAAAAAAAAAGAATGGCCTAAAATGGCCAGCCTGGCCCCAGTCTTTAAGCTCTCCTAGGCCTGGTGCCCACCTCTCACTGCCTGATTCCTTCTGTATTGATTGGCTCAGATTTCTTTTTTCTTTTTTTTTGAGATGGAGTGTCACTCTGTTGCCCAGGCTAGAGTGCAGTGGTGAGATCTTGGCTTACCGCAACCTCTGCCTCCTGGGTTCAAGAGATTCTCCTGCCTCAGCCTCCTAAGTAGCTGGAATTATAGGCGGGCACCACCATGCCCAGCTAATTTTTGTATTTTTAGTAGAGGCAAGATTTCACCATGTTGGCCAGGCTGGTCTTGAACTCCCGACCTCAAGTGATCTGCCTGCCTCAGCCTTCCACAGTGTTGGGATTACAGGTGTGAGCCACTGCTCCTGGCCAAATTTCTAAGAGACATACTCTTACGGACTCAGCTCAACTTGGTTGGGGGAGAGTCCTTTGCACCTGGTGACCCTTTAAGTTGCTGTGCCAAAAGGTGAAGGTCACAGAATCTGTTGATCCCTACCCCAGAGTCAAGCGGGATTCCTGCAGACTCCAGAAGGGTGGGGCGGCAGTTGTGGCTGCCTCTAATGCATGCTAACCATTATTCTGATTTTGTCATTCATTTGCACCAAAAACATTAAAAAAAATCCTTATTTCTTGCAAGACTGTTTACGACATGGCCCGCGGTGTGTCTCTCATCCCACTTGCTGCATTTCTCCTTGCCCAGTGCACTGCCCCCGTCTTACCGGCCCGGTTGCTGCAGTCTTGACGGCCCGGCTGCTGCCGCAGGACGTCTGCACTGGCTGTCTGCAGCCTCAGGGTTCTTCCCCTCCCAGCCGTCAGCCTGTCTTGCTTTAGCCCCCTCAGGGCTTTACTGAAAGACCACCTTCTCCTCGAGACCTCCGTGTGCACCCTATCCTGAGGTGGGACGAAAAGAAACACTGACCAACCCTCCATGGGGCTTTGTCTGGCCTCACTCGCATAGTCAAACTGGGTTATGCATTTTGGGGAAGAGTGTCCCCGGTCTTTGGGGAAGACTGCCTAAGCCGGTCTGACCGTGAGAGTAAGACCAGACAAACCCCTACCGTGGGACCGTCAGTATCTCTCAAAATGGAGGAGGACGTGAAAACCCAGGAAGGACTGAGGAACTGTCCCAGACCAGAGGCGGCAAAAGAGACATGTCAGTGTCATGACAGCTGCCCCAGAGAATGACATTGGTGGAAGGACCAGTGGCGCCTGGACGGTCTGGAGTTCTGCCAGCAATGGAGCAGTGCTGGGGCCCTGGTTGTCTGGTGACGTAAGATGTTAAGTCTGGGGGAAGCTCAGTGAAGGTACTATCTTTGCAACTTTTCTTTAAGTCTAAAACTATTCTGAAGTAAACATTGTTTTAAAAAAGCACGTGTCCATCCCCTTGACATTACTTTTGCATCTTCCCTGCTGCAGCTACCTGAGGGGCAGCTGCCTGCGGGGCCAGCACTGCCAGTGTGGCCAGCACTGCCAGTGTGGCCAGCACTGCCCGCCTGCCCGGGGGCTGCCTCTCCCTCCTGCAAAGCCCCCTGCCTTGTGTCGTATGTTCAACTCTCTCCTTCAGCTTCTGGAGCCAGTGCCCCTCCTTGATGAAGCTGCCCTGACCTTGAAACACAGGTAGCATTCTTCGTGTCCCCGGACTCCCCTGATTCTTCGTATCCCGGACTCCCCTGGGACCTCCTTTCTGCGGCCGGGCACTAGCAGCAGCTGCCCTGAAACCTCCTGTGCTTCTGATCGCCTGATGTCCCCAGCTCAGGAATGACTTGCGCTCAGTCCCACACTCCCACAGTGTGGGATGTAGGACACCATGGGTGCTCGCTGAGTGGATAAAGCCGAAGGCTCACGTCTTTCCTGCAAAGTCCCCTGCCCGTGTCCATTACGAGGTGGTTTAGGGGAGAAAAGGCCAAGACCAGCTTGGCGAGTGGGCTGGGCGTCCTGGATGTTGGAGGTCAAAAGTAAATGATGGACATGTGCTGAGACTGAAGCGTCTGGATCTGGATGAATGCTTTAAAAAGAGAGCGTGTGTGTCCGCGGGTGCTGAATTTCCACCCAGGCACCAGAGAGTGGCCAGAGGAGGAAAACGCCCGCCTGCCCGACGAGGGAGAACTTCCCGGCCCCAGCACAGCGCCAGGCTGCCCTGGCCTCCTCACTCTGGAATGTGTGACAAGCACCCGCAGCGTGAAGAAGGGGCGAGGCCAGCCCTGCAGACCCCATAGTCACAGCCAGGCCTAGGTGGAGCGTGACCGCCTGGTGGGTGCAGGCCTTCCCAGAGCACCGCAGGCCTGCACCAGATTGGCATGTGACGCGCGGTTTGTGGCTTTCTTCTCAGGCCTGTTCCAGAGTGTGGGAGGCCTGCCAGGAGACCACGTGAGCAGGAGAGAGGAGGACATTCCTTTTGCCCAACCATGGGGAACAGTGTATTTTCCATAGCCTGATGAACTGAAGGCAAATTCAGAGCCAGTGTGCATGAGCTGATAAAAGGGGTGAGTGGCCTGTTGATCTTGTAGTGAGTTTGTAAATACAGACATGCACACATCCAACCTGGCTGTGCTTAGAGACCAGGCGTCCAGAGGCCCCCATTCCCTGGGCGCAGCTACTGGGCAGTCAGCGGCCAGGGCGGCTGACCTCTGCTCACGTGGTGCAATGCAGACCTCAGCTGGCTTCTTGCAGGCACTGCCTGAAGCTCCCCGAGAGAAGCATTTCCCTGTGAGAACAATACAGCCTTATTGAAGAAACTGAACACTGGGGACCCAGGGGCCAGGTTGCTACAAGCTGAGTCAATGGCCACAAGGCAGGCGGGAGGCAAGGGGTGTTTACTTATCGCTTGGTGCCTCCCACAGAGACAGGATCCCCGCAGCCCCACCCGGCCGCTTCATTCTTCAGTCACCCTCAGTGCCTGGCACGGAGCTGGACTTAGGAGGTGCTGGGTGGTGTGTTTGGAAGGAGTGGCCTAGAACCACGCTGCAGGAGGGCCCGGATGTGTGACCCTTCCCTAGCAAGCCTTTCTTCCTCGAAGAGCAGAGTGTCGGTCATGTTGCCCCTAGTGTCGGTCACGTTGCCCGCAGCAGGGCCACAAACGTTTATTCTCCTCCCTTTCCTCTCCAGAGCTTGGGAGAGGTCAACGGTGACTTAGGGAGGGTAACACGAGGAAGGGCGGGGACAGCAGGTTTGACCAGGTCAGATGCTAAGTTGGCAAGAATTAGGGTTGCCAGGTAAAATCCAAGATGCCCAGGTAATTTGAGTTTCTTGGAACCGTAGCTAGAATGTGGTTCTCATGAACTTGGGATGTGGGTTGGAGGCCTGCAGGTAGCAGCCGGTCTCATGTGGAAAGACACGTTTTTCACAGCTGCAGACCCGAGCCCTCGCCTCCAATGCCTTCCCACAGACACTTGCTGCTGGACACTAGTTACGAGAGTTTCGGGAGCAGCTGCCCCGTCAGCGCAGCGCCATCTTCACGCTGCCAGAGCAGCCTGGTTTGGGATGAGCACGGGGGCGGAGGTGACGAGGACAAGGCACGGGTCTTCAGACCTCAGGTCCCACCTTTCCTGGGATTCTCCTTCCAGCTCAGGCACGAGTTACTCCTGTGACTGTACTTAGAGGGTCTGAAGTTCTGCGTTCTGACCTAGACTCTGTTGAGAATTATTGGAGGGAGAGCTTAGAAACCACACATTGTTACTGCTGAAAGGAGGCATCCGCATCACCGTTACATCGCCTTGTGCTGCAGATGGGGAACTGAGGCCGAGAAGGTTCAATGAAATACTCAATGATGAGTCTCACGGTTCTCCTGCCCAATCGTCCCCACGCTCAGGGACAGATGGGAGGATTGGTGCTATTGGAACATAGCCAGGGTCTGGCTCTCCTCAGGTTTGAAGCTGGCATTTGTAAATGTACGTGTAGGAAAACAATGATTGCTTCTGAAAGCTGCGAGACAGAGTGAGCAATGAGAGAAAGATGGCGCGGGCGGCTGTGTTTGAGAAAAGGACTTGGCTTTCACTCGAATACAAAGTGTTGATATCACCTTGAACGATACAGGGCAAATGAAATCAGCTGCTTGGAGATTACAAAGTTAATCAATACGAAGAAATGAATTACACCCCAACATCTCACATCCCCAGGGTGACAGCTTGCATGGACGGCCTCTAGGACTCACAGAATCCCATGGCTGAGGGGCCTAAAGGGCTGAGCACTTGGTCCAGCTTCGCTCGGACACTAGACGCTGCTCTAGTCAGTCTCTGCTCTAGTCAGTCTCTGCCTGAGCTCATTTCTAAGGGGGAAACCCATCCCTTGTTTTCTCTCTCTCTTTTTTTTTTGACAGTTAAAATATTTTAAATCAAAAAGAGAATAAAAAATGCTGACGAGGATATGGAGAAAGGGGAACCCTTGTGGCTGATGATAGAAATGTATATCAGTATTGCCACTGTTAAAAAACAACATGGAGGCTTCTCAAAAACCCAAAAATAGAATTATACTGTGATCCAGCAGTTCCACGGCTGAATATATATCTAAAGGAAAGGAAATTAATATATCAAAAATTTCTTTTTCTTTGGGTGGATACCCAGTAGTGGGATTGCTAGGTCAAATGCATCCCTTGTTTTCTAAAGCAGGTAATTTTTGTTCCCAGGCATGAGTAGGAGTTTTGCTTAATCCCATTGATGTGCAACTTACCCATTATTGGCAAGCCAGGAGACCCACATGCCTAGGGGAGAAAACAATATCAGTTACCCGATGCCTTCTTCATTCACACTTAGTTTGAGATGACAAATTCTCCAAGTTCCTTTTTGTTGAGAGCAAAGCATTTATTTCCTATCTGCAGGAAGCGGACCTGGCACCTCCGTGAGATACTCCTTAAGATTTTACCTGGAACACCCATTTAACTGAATTTTTCTTACAATGCTGTTGTTTTTCATATTTTGATGCTTTAGTTAAGAATATAGAAGTCACTTGGGGTTTTTTGCTGGGCTATAAAACCTATGGTGGCTAAGATGGAATTGGGCTGAAGAAAAAGAACAGATTCAGAATGAAGATTGTATTATTTTGGATATGTTGGTTTTACTTGTTTTGAGAAAAAAACCCATTTTATCCAACGTGGTGCTATTTGCATATTCATTTCCTTGACAAGTAACAGAGTTCTTGAAAACACCATTTCTTCGGGCCCTGTGATCACTGTGGCTTAGGAAGGTTGGAGACCTGCAGGCTCTGAACTAAAGACACAGATCTGGCCAGAAAATCCAGTTTTATTTAACTCAGCAAATTTGATTTGACTCAGGCTGGGTCACTCTTTTTTTTTTTTTTAAATTATACTTTAAGTTCTGGGGCACATGTGCAGAACATGCAGGTTTGTTACATAGGTATACATGTGCCGTGGTGGTTTGTTGCACTCATCAACCCATTATCTACATTAGGTATTTCTCCTAATGCTATCCCTCCCCTAGCTTTCCACGCCCCCGCGGGCTCTGGTGTATGATGTTCCCCACCCTGTGTCCATGTGTTCTCTTTGTTCAACTCCCACTTATGAGTGAGAATATGCAGTGTTTGGTTTTCTGTTCCTTTGTTAGTTTGCTGAGAATGATGGTTTCCAGCTTCATCCATGTCCTTGCAAAGGACATGAACTCATCCTTTTTTATGGCTGCATAGTATTCCATAGTGTATATGTGCCACATTTTCTTTATCCAGTCTATCATTGATGGGCATTTGGGTTGGTTCCAAGTCTTTGCTATTGTGAACAGTGCTGCAGTAAACATACATGTGCATGTGTCTTTATAATATAATCATTTATAATCCTTTGAGTATATACCCAGTAATGGGATTGCTGGGTCAAATGGTATTTCTGATTCTAGATCCTTGAGGGATTGCCACAGTGTCTTCCAAAATGGTTGAACTAATTTCCACTGCTACCAACAGTATAAAAGCATTCCTATTTCTCCACATCCTCTCCAGCATCTGTTGTTTCCTGACTTTTTAATGATTGCCATTCTAACTGGCATGAGATGGTATCTCATTGTGGTTTTCATTTGCATTTCTCTAATGACCAGTGAGGATGAGCTTTTTTTACATGTTTGTTGGCAGCATAAATGTCTTCTTTTGAGAAGTGTGTATTCATATCCTTCTCCCACTTTTTGATGGGGTTGTTTTTTTCTTGTAAATTTGTTTAAGTTCCTTTTAGATTCTGGATATTAGACCTTTGTCAGATGGATAGATTGCAAAAATTTTCTCCCATTCCGTAGGTTGTCTGTTCACTCTGATGCTAGTTTCCTTTGCTGGGCAGAAGTTCTTTAGTTTAATTAGATCCCATTTGTCAATTTTGGCTTTTGTTGCCATTGTTTTTGATGTTTCAAACTATACTACAGGGCTACAGTAATCAAAACAGCATGGTACTGGTACCAAAACAGATATATAGACCAATGGAACAGAACAGAGGCCTCAGAAATAACGCCACACATCTACAACCATCTGATCTTTGACAAACCTGACAAAACAAGCAATGGGGAAAGGATTCCCTATTTAATAAATGGTTTTGCAAAAACTGACTAGCCATATGCAGAAAACTGAAACTGGACCCCTTCCTTATACCTTATACAAAAAAGTTCACTCAAGATGGATTAAAGACTTAAACATAAGACCTAAAACCATGGAAATGCTAGAAGAAAACCTAGGCAATATACCATTCAGGACATAGGCATGGGCAAAGACTTCATGGCTGGATCACTCTTAATTATTTTTTTTATTTGAGACGGAGTCTCACTCTGCCACCCAGGCTGGAGTGCAGTGGCCCGATCTCAGCTCACTGCAACCTCCTCCTCCTGGCTTAAAGCAATTCCTGCCTCAGCCTCCCGAGTAGCTGGCGTTACAAGCACCTTCCACCATGCCCCGGCCAGGTTATTCTTTATGGGGCAGACAGACAGGTGAATGGGATGTTGGCCTGAGCCTTGAGAAACTGATAACGGAGGGTAAAAGGGAACATGAGACAGGGCTAGAAAGAACAGAAGAACCAAGCATGTTCCATGGGAAAGTGGAGAGAGACAAAAAGAAGAAAGATGAGAAAGTTCGATTCTGACATTTGGGGCAGCGGCCTTGGAGACCAGCATGAGGCCAAAGTGTATCTAATTCCACCACAATTCTCTGTTGTCTGCATTGATTGTGGGATTGAAAAAATATTTTGGAGCATGCCTGCTACTTTACCTTGGAGAAGATACTTCCCAGAGGCCAAAAAACAGCAATTTTCTCTGCTGGTCGAATGCATTATCCTCACCTTTGGCTTCCACATGACAGAAAGCAAACTGACATTGATTCTTGGTATCGATTTCCAAATATGAAAGCAGTACTTGGAATTTTCGAAGCTTCTAAACAGATCTGGTACAAGGAGGCGAGCCTTCTTCCATCTTCTTCCAAATGATCTTTAGAAAAAGATGAAGAGTTTTGAGCTAATATCAGACAACAAGCCAGCCCTATCTCCTGCTCATTCATTCATTTTGGTGCAATTGAGGTTTCTGTGTGGAATCGGAGCTTATCTGAGACCTGCCATTGGGACGTCTCATTGGCATCACACAAACTTGAGGCCTGCATTAGTGAGGATGAGCTTCCTTTTTACAGTAAATTCCTTTAAACCCAATACATATTTTGGTAAAAATGTGTGTTTTAAAATATATATAATGGGTGAGCAAGATATGCTGCTGGCTCTGAGGTTTCTTCCACGTCTGAGAAAGCAATATGAAGTTTTGGCAGAGGGAGTTGTCCAGAGGTAGAATGGATCTGAGCAGTGCCGTGCCATTTGCCACAGAAGAGTTGATCCAAAATGCACACACCAGACACTTTCGAACAGTGGAATTTTTCTACAAGAAGTAAAAAATGACAACACAGAGGTGTAACGTGGCGCTAGACTTTTTATTAAGATCACCATGTTCTTTCAGAGCAAAGGGAGCTCCGTTCAGGAAATACTGTTCTCGTGGAATGAGTCAAGTCTAAAAATTCTGGGTCAATGCCCCTCTACCTTTGGAAAAGACCTTAATAATTGTGGTTATTAGAATTCTGGGTCTCCATGGAGGAGAACAGAAAACACTTCGATGCAAATATTAATAGTTAAGTCTCATGCAAATGTGAGTATGGGACAGTGTTTCCAAAAGAATGGAAAGAGAGCAACCAGTCAAAACAATGTATGGACAGAGTGACTGGCGAGACACAGGTGGTATGCAGCGTGCGGGTGTGTGTGTCTGTCTCTGGGTGTGTCTCTGTGTTAGTCTCTGTGTGTGTCTGTGTGTATCTTTGTCTGCGTGTATGTTTTCCTGTGCCTATGTGTGTTTGCATGACTGTGTGTACCTGTCTGTGTGTCTGTGTATTTGTGTGTGTCTCTCTCTGTGTCTATGTGTGTCTCTGTGTCTATGTGTGTCCCTATCTCTGTGCATATCTGTGTGTGCACATACGTGTCTATATGTGTGCACCTGTATGTGTTAGTGTGTCTGTGTGTGTTTCTGTGTGCACCGATGTGTCTCTGTGTGTGGGTCTGTGTTTGTGTGTCTCTGTGTCTCTGTGTCAGTGAGTGTGTCTGTGTGTGCACTTGTCTCTGGGTGTCTTTGTCAGTGTGTTTGTGAGTGTCCTCGTGTCTGTGTGTACCTGTCAGTGTCTCTGTGTCTGTGCACCTATGTGTGTCTGTGTATTTGTCTGTGGGAGTATCTGTGTTTGTGTGTGTTTTCCTATGTCTGTGTGTGTACCTGCCTGTGTCCCTGTATCTGTGTGTCTATGTGCATATCTGTGTGTGTCTGTGTGTTGGTGCATACCTCGGTGTCTCTGTGTGTTTGTGTCTGTGTGTGTTTGTGTGTCTGTGAGTGCATCTCTGTGTGTCTGTGTATTTGTGTGTCTATGAGTGTGTCTATCTGTGTGTGCGTGTCTCTGTCTGTGTGTCTGTATCTGTGTGTCTGTGTGTTTGTGTGTGTGTGTCTGTATCTGTGTGACTGTAGTGTGTCTATATCTGTGTGTCTTTGTGTCTGTATCTGTGTGTGTGTCTCTGTGTCTGTGTTTGTGTCTCTATGCATCTGTGTGTGTGTGTCTGTATCTGTGTGTCCATGTGACTGTGAGTGTTCTGTATCTGTGTGTATGTCTGGGTGTGTGTGTATGTGTCTCTGTGTCTGTTTGTGTCTCTGTATGTATCTGTGTGTGTGTGTCTGGGTGTTTGTACATGTCTCTGTGTGTGTGTTTGTGTATCTGTGTGTCTGTGTGTCTGTGTCTCTATATGCGTGTGTCTGTATCTATGTGTGTGTCTGTGTGTGTTTGTGCATGTCTCTGTGTCTCTGTGTCTGTGAGTGTGTTTGTATCTATGTGTGTGTGTCTGCGTGTGCGTGTCTCTGTGTCTGTGTGGGTGTTTGTGTCCCTATATGTCTGTGAGGGTGTAGCTGTGTGTTTATGTGTGAGTGTGTCTGTATCTGTGTGTGTGTGTCTGGGTGTGTGTAAGTGTGTTTGTGCATGTCTCTGTGTCTGTGTGTTTGTGTCTGTGTGTGTCTGTGTGTCTGTATCTGTGTGTGTGTGTCTGGGTGTGCACTGTGTGTGTTTCCCTGTGCACCCCGCTTCCCACCGGGCCATCTGCCGTGCATGCGGGGAGCCGGGGGAGGGCTCGTCATCCGAGAGTGTCAGCAGACACCGCAGCCATCGGCAGCAAGCATCCACCTGCTCCGCGGGCGTCTTTTTCAAGCGAGTTCAGCTCACCTCTGCTTCTCTTGGTTTTCCTTTGCTTAATTGCAGGTGATGATTCAAAAAAGCCTTCACCTGTTTGCGCCTGGCTTTCATCTTTCGCAGACAAAGCAGGCTGGGGCCTGGGCCTTGATCTGTGGCATGCTCAGGGCCTGGGTATTAAAGAGGCTGGATCACCCTCAGGCTTTTAAGGGTTTTTTTTTTTGGGTTAAATTGATGAGCATGTATAATAAATTGAAGCTTTGTTGTTTGGCAGATTTTTTTATATTTGTTATTCTTCTATCAGTGCAGAGACTGGTGGTGGGGGGGTGGGGGGGTCACCTTCTCTCTCCTCTCCATGGCCCAGATTTGCCTTGGGACCATAATGGACAGATTTTAAGATTACAAATACTTTTGTTATGTTTCTGTTTCTTCAATAAGAGCCCTAAATGCAAGTGTCCAAGTGTCTAGATGTCCAGTGTTAATGCAGCCATGTCTGCACTGGGCTGCTGGACGTGGTCCCTGGAGGATTGACTGCTGCGCTCCCCACATCTTCCCGTACAGCATTTGGCCCCAAGGCGAGGCCGTCCCCACCCAGGCTCAGCCTCTCAGCACCCAGCTGCCTCCTGGTCTGTGGCAGGTGCTCAGCAAGTTCCTCTTTGTTGGACGTTGGCTGCTCGTTCATCCCTGTGTAGTTTTCTTGTTCATTTCTTTGGAATGTTATTTTGTCCAAAGCAGAACCAAAGGAATTTACAAAGTATAGGTATTTTGCTTGGAAGCTATTGGCCTTCGAGAAGCACATCACACCTTAGAAAGACAAACGTGCACTGCCCTCAAGCCGCGACATCTACCAGTAATCAATTTCAGACACGCTTGCCTGGATCTGTAGACAGACTGGACTGTAAGATTGTACGGCTCCTGTTTTCTGTGTGGAAAGGGGAGCGTTGAATATATCTCTGATGCTTCTGTTACATACCAGAACATAAAATGACAGGGGTGTGTGTGTGTGTTTGTGTGTGTGTGTGTGTGAAGTGCACGTGTGTACTGATATATTCATTTTGGGGTGGGCGAAAGGGAACATTTATCAAATACTTTCTTTTTCTTTTTCTTCCAATAAGTCAACTCTTACTCTCGGTAGTGTGTGGACAAAGTCACGGAATATACAGGAAGGTTGTGTTGACTTTGTTTTCAGTCCTCACCCCTCTTCTTGGGTTGAGGTGATCGAACTCTGCCCGTACTTGCTAAAACGCTCCACTCTGTTTTAATTCTTTGTAAATAAAACAGAGCTCCCCCTCCCCCGCACCGTGGCTTATTCCTGCAGTTCCATTCACTACCACGTTCAGCCTAATCACATCTCCTGGAAATAATATGAGAAAGTTATGCTGTTTTACTCCATCAGATTTAATAAGTTTGGATGGTTTCCAAGTACTAGGCATTAATCACACTTAAACCCGGGCCTTGATAGTTCATCCACCCGGAGTATTCATGTCAGAGACATAAAACAATCTGCTTTAATGCTCAGAGTCCTCTTGAAAACTGAGCACTTGCCTCGTGTTAATAAAACTTGCTTTCTACAGCGGGGCTGGGAGAGGATGGGGTATGGGGATTTTTATATCATGTAAAGCATTTCATGGGTGCATTTTCCTGCCCTTGTACTTTCTAAACCCAGTTTTAAAGCTTTGCAGAATTATATGAAAAAAATTAGGCAACAAGGTAAGCCTAGAATAAGGAAGAATTAGTCACACCTTGGCAGCACCCAGAGTTTGGTTTACATCAAAGCGGCGGAGAGAACGTTGTCCTTCCGACCTGACAGCTCTCCTCCGCTCAGGGTTTCCATTCTGGGACGACAGTGAAATTGGACGCAACATTTGTCCATTTTCCAGTGGGTGGGTGTGATGTGCCCTCTCTGTACAACTCTCCAGGACAGAAGGTGGGGGCTGCGGGGCGACAGACGGATGGAAACTGACACACACAATGCTTTCTTCATCGCCCATCTACGTTTGGTCTGTTCCTTAGGTTGGTTTGTGGGTTCCTTTGAGATGGGGTTCCTTTTACTGCCTCCCCTCCATCCCCGTGAAGAGAATGCTTTCTAAAACACTTCCCATTGTTTTGTTTTGAAATGAACATCTTCATGTCGTAGCAGGATTATTTTAATATTTAACCAGAGTGACAAAAGTTTTCACTTGTTAGTATTTAGCTAAAGATTCTACCGTGTCATGAAGATAAATCTGTTCATGTGGACAAAGAGTACGTTGAGGACATCTGGGTGCCAGTGGGTGGTGTTTGTTGATGCTGGGGTACCTGCTAAGTGCTTTTGATTCTCAATCTATAAAATGTGGCTGCTGCAGGCTGTGCCCACCTGGCTGTGAGACACAAACATCGGTTACACTGTGCACTTGGTCCTTAAAGCCTCTAGGACAGCAGTCCCCAACTTTTGTGGCCCCAGAGACCAGTTTCGTGGAAGACAATTTTTCCATAGACAGGGAGTGGGGATAGTTTTGAGGTGATTCAAGTGCATTACATTTATTGTTCACTTTATTTCTATTATTATTATTATTCTTATTATTATGTAATACAGAATGAAATAATTATAAAACCCACCATAATGTAGAATCAGTGGGAGCCCTGAGCTCGTTCTCCTGCAACTAGATGGTTCCATCTGGGGGTTATGCGAGACAGTGACAGATCATCAGGCATTACAGTAACATGATCCTGTCACGTGCAGTTCACAGTAGGGCTTGTGCGCCTGTGGGAATCTAATGCCATTGCTGATCTGACGGGAGGTGGGGCCCAGGCGGTAATGCGGGTGATGGGGAGCGGCTGTCAATACAGAGGAAGCTTTGCTCACTGGCCCGCTGCTCACCTCCTGCTGTGTGGCCCAGCTCCTAACAGGCCACGGACTGGTATTGTGGGGGAGCTGGGCACCCCTGCTCTAGGAAACACAAGATGTGGCCATCTCTGATACAAGATGGTATACATGCTAGGTGTGGAGGTAGCACCTGTGTGTTTCACATCATGAAACACAGGGCAGTGGCTACCAGCTGCTAAGTGGGGTGGGAAGATGATGAATTCGAGATGTTCTGAGAGTGACAGGCTAGGCTCGGAGATGTCCAGCAGCTGGAAAGTCTGAAAAGGAGGGAGGCTGTTCCCCACCCTAGTCTGATTTCAAAGTCCCTACTTCTTCCACTCTTTTCACAATTCCCTGATCCTCGCACAGGCCCTGGGCCTGGCCTGCAATTGATTCTCACATGCTGCTGCCACTAGAGGATTTTCTGGGAGGGTGTGTGTCTGCATTTTATTTTGTTGGATGAAGATTACACGTGCAAGGTATTCCAGCCTCAATCTGGGAATGCAATAAACACACAAACACAACAAATGAAAGAAACCTTAACATGACCTGGGCATTTCTATTCACATTGTGGTTGACTAACATGAGGTACGTTAGATTGCTGAGTAATTGTTTTTGTTCTTCTTCTTTATAATCCATGCTGAAGAAGAAGTCTGTCTTTAGAAAATAGGGCTCAGACAGAGATGGAATTCATTTGCTTCAATTGTGTGAACACCTGAAATTGGCACCTGTCTAGGTATTAGTGTTCCGAATTTAGAAGGTGTTTAGCTGGCTGTGTGTTTGTATACATGTAAATCCAGTACTGATTTGAGATACACGTGCACATCAGCAAGTCACGGTGGAGTTTGGTGGCACAACTTGCAATGCTGATGGGATGCTGGGAGAGAGGGCTTATGCCTCCCAGGGAGCTTGCAATTTGCATGGTAGTTGTAATCCTTCCTGAAAAATGTCTCGATTCACGTGACATCCGACTGGGCAATACTGTGCATTGTGTGATTCATCCCTTAGACATTGATTTAAGAAATATTTATTGAATGTCTGTGATGAGCTGGCCACCTTCCAGATGTTAGAAACAGAGGAATGAGCAAAACAGAGCAAGTCCCTGCTTTCACGGGAAGGAGGAAGACAGAAAATACTAATAAAATAGATAACTTATAAATAATATAAGTTAGGATTGACAAGTGCTGTGAAGAATGAGTGTAGGGTAGGGAGACAGGGGCAACAAGTAGAAGGTTGCCATGCACTGTGGTCAGGGAGGGCCCACTGGTACAGGACGCCCTGGCAGAGACCCTCACTTGAGTGAGTGAGGGAGCCTTGGAGGTACCCTAAGGAAAGAATATTCTAGAAGGAACAGTGAGTACAAAGCCTCTGAAGTAAGAGTGTGCCTGGTGTGTTCAGGAAACATCTATCATTCTACTTCAGTATACATTATTGACCATATAGATTTTTAAAATGTAACCAGAATGTTCAAGTGTAAACAAATTACCTTCCCAGGCAGATTTATAGCTATTTGAGGGCTGGAACTATATATTGTAAATGTATCTCGTACTTTTTAAATGTCTAGTCCAATGTTGAACCCATAATAGGTAATCATCAAATACATGTTAAATTTGATGGAATCAGTGATTTAAAATATGAAATTATTATTAACTGTAATGTAGTGATATGGAGTTGACATAGGGCATTTTCCCAGGAAAAGAAAAAAATTTAGCCATCTCAACCTTTCTTTTCAGTTGTCCCTAATGTTAAGATTTTATATAGTCTCCTCAGGCTCAAGTTAATCATCGAACACTGTCCTAGGAAATGGCCCAAACTGGATATTTGATATAATTTTTTCTGACTATAGAATATCTGTAAGATTACAGTTCTGTCTTCTGAGATTCTACAGTTTAGCAGATCAAATGGACAGTGATAACATCCTAATTATAGTGCAGTGACACACAATTTGCATTTTGGAAATTAATTTTGACATCACTGTAATTTTTATTATCATTTCACTATATATGAACATACACACCAACACATCACATTGTACATCTTAGATATGTACAGTTTTTATTTGTGAAGCGTACCTCACTAAAGCTTGGGGGGGCGGTGGGAAAGGCATGTTTTCCTTTGGAGAAGAGCTGTGCCCTGGAAAGGAGTGCATGTGATGATAGAAAGGAAGGAAAAGCTCTTCGTGCACGTGGGGATTTCAGGCTTAGAGGGAATCTGCGGTAAGTCACGAGGAAGCCAGGAATCCTCATGAGAGTACTCAGCCCCGGCTGATGTGGAAGCCGTGTGAGTGCAAGCTTGCGTTTCTCTATATCATGTAGTGCTGTGTATGGAAGAACATTCCAGAATGGTTGGGGGCACAAAGGCCCTGAGCTGGATGGTTCTCGGAACAATAGGGAATGTCAAGGCCACCCTCTGATATTCCTGCAGTCCCTGTTGTCCGTACAAACCCCTGTTCATCAAAGCCGGGCTCCTAATGATGGGCAGGTGGACATTGGGCCGTACAGCTCACACAACCACGGTATGCTGTGATGTCTCCAGGACCGGATGCAATCTGGAGGAGGCAGATAGTGGGGGCGGGGGGCATAAGGAAAGGTGAGGAAGGATTTCTGGCATCTTGACTTGAGTTTCCCCACGTGGAGCCCCTCAGCTGAGGATCTGAGTAAGCCTCCGAGATCTGGTAAGCCTCATGAGCAACCCATAAGCAGGGCCAGCGGCATGGTTTGCAGGGCCCAGTGCAAAGGAACCTACAGGACCCCTTGTTAAAAAACGATGGAAAATGTGGAGACTCTGATGGCAGAGGGTGAAGTCAGCTGACCCTGTGGATGGGGCTGTGCTTCTGGGTAGGGTTTGCTGCAGGCACTGAGGCCTAATCCCGTGGACACCCTGGGTGGACCACGCCTCAGGATGGCCCTCTGAGGAGGGGGTATTTATTCACAACTCTCATCCCTTCAGGGCTGTGGTTGAGGTTGTCTGGTGCGCTTTAGCTCCCTTGCATTTCTGGCCTGCCCTGCGTACATGGGCTGAGCATACTCCTGGGGCTGAAGAATATGTCGGGCAGACACACAGGAATGCACCTTGCCTGTGGACTGTCTGTGATGACCTCCAGGGTGGCTGAGGCAGGTCACCAAAGCACAGCTGTGGATGTCTGGCTTGACCGGCCCCTGTAAAGAAGTCACTTTGGCCCAGAATCTGCAGTAACTCGGAGCTCCTGTTCTGCTGCTTCTCCAGGATGAGCCTTCAGGCTGAGGGCATGAGCACATAGCCCAGCCCTGGGTGGGCAGAACGGGTTATCTGCTCAGAGCCCAGACCCCCATGAAGAGGGGCTGGAGAGGGGTGGAACAACCGCAGGAATCCCCAGACGAGGGTCAGAGAGAAAAGCCTGTGCGTGGAGGCTCGGCATGGAGAGAATGAGCTAAAAAATGCAAGAAAGAGGCCATCTGTGGCAGTCCTAGTCCTTGTTCTAGCACTCTTGGGAATAGTAAAAATACCTGCCAGAATTTCATTTAACATAAAACTACCATTCAGTAGCATTTTACTAGTTCCTATGAAATGTGTAACCCCAGACCCGAATGCCCCCAAGTTCCGAATCGTCTGACTATCCATTGCCTCAGTCTTTCTTAGAAGTAACTTGGATTTTGTGTATTTGAGGTTTAGAACGTGATGTTCCGGGATGCATGTAGATACACAGATGCATAGAGGTGGTACAGCGGCCCTCGTAGTGAAGCAGGTGCACACACCTGTCTTCGCACGTGGTTGCTTTTTGGTGGTAAGAGCAGCTAGAACCCCCTTATTTATGGAAAATACCTGACGCAATAGAATCGTCTCAACCGTCATCGCATACTGTGCCCTGGCGCTGTGTGCTCGGCATCCTGCATAGCTGCTGTTTTGTATCCTTTGACCTTGGTTCCCCATTCCTGTCCTTGCCCATGTGGTAACCCCTGCTTCGTCCTCTCTGTGCATCTGAGCTCGTTTTTCTTTATAGTTCGCACCTGAGTGAGAGCGTGCAGCATTTTTCTCTGTGTTCGCCTCTATCTTCGGTTCTCCCTGGAAAGGGGAATATTCTCTCCTTGTTCTCCTCCTCGGGGCAGGGGCGGTGCTGTGTGCTCGCAGTGGTTCCGTTTCTGGGCACCGAGAACGAATCTCTGTTGGAGCCAGGCATAACCTCCAGGCTGGAGTCAGGGACTGAGGGAGCCTGGCAGGCTTTCCCTGGTGGCTCGGTGGGGGCCACGCCTCTGGGCCCCTTAGACGATGGTGTCTCAGGTGGGAATCGCATTGTCCAGGCTGTGGGCATTTGCTATCTAACCACACCATGTCTTCCTCAATACCACAGCCCCTCCACCCATCCGCACACACGCACCCACTTGACACACTGCTGGGGGTCTGCCCTGAAGGTGCTCTCCGGCGAGGGCTTCTGGGATGAGCAGTCCCACTGGCCCGGCTCTCACAGAGCCTGTGTCCTGCTGGGGACACGAAGCCCAGGCAAGTGCACGGTGGGTTGGCAGTGGGGACAGTGAGCAGCGCTGTGAAGGAGCAAAAGGTGTGCTGGCGAGAGAGAGCCAGGGGCTGGTTTGGATGGGGGCTAGGGAAGAACTCACAGAACAGGCGCCAGTTGAACGGAGGTCAGAGCAGGCAGAAGGGGTGAGCTGTCAAAGGCGGGGAGCAGAGAGGCTTAGGGACACCAAGGAGGCATGAATGGGAAGGCCGGGACAGAGCAGGTCAGGTGCAAGCAGAGGTGGCCTTGCACGCTGAAGGCTGGGGTGAGGCCAGCGTGTCTGTCCTGCTGAGGGGAAGGGCCAGCCTCTGTCCCTTGGATCTGGGCGGTGAGCTGAGATAGGGAAGGTTGCGGGAAGAAGCTTGCTTTAAGCCAAGTAGTGGGTTTGGGTTGGCTCACCCAGGAAGGAAGCGGGGATGGAGACGGGTAGATGATTACGCTCTTGACAGAATCTCACCAGCACTAATTTGCCTTGTCAGTTTATGTTTTTTTTTTTTTTTAGGACCATCATTGATAATTACCCAAGAACATGATTGAAGTGTAATTATGAAAGTTTGGCTTGGGGAGAAAACATTTTATACTATTTTAGACCCAAATTCTGTATTAGAGCAACATTCAAGATTTTCTAATTTCTAAAGATTTAGAAAAAAATACTTTTTTGGTGGCAACTGTGTAATTGGTGTATGATGAGTAAGCGTTTTTAAGCATGTGCTCGTGTGATTAATGGGAAAGTTACACCCTGAAAGTTGCTATTTAAAAATGCAGCTAGTAACCATTATCTAGGAAGGCATCCTGCTTCAGTTCAATATGAATTTAAAACTGTGTCATGTACCTAGTAGAATATTAAAAAAATTCCGCATATGAAAATCCATTATAATCTCAAAAGGAGATACTCCTCTTATTGATCTTGGTCAGAGTGAGATTTTTCCAGCTAGCTGTTTAAGTTTGGTGAGGGTGTTACAACCAGACTCAAAAAATAGGTGAGAACCCCATGACCTAAAGCGAGGTGCAGGTCAGCCAGGCTGAGCCTGTTGAAAAATTAATGGGTGAAACCCACTCTGAGATGCCGCTTTATTGCAGATTTTCACCCTCTGTGGGGGGGAGGATTGGGAGACTGATGCTTCCTTTGAGGGTGGTGGAGCGTGGTGAGGGGAAGCAGTCTCTGCATTCCCCCCAACTCCCTCTTCAGTAGCCAAGTACAGTTTTGAGAGAACCATTCTGCTAACTTGACATGCGTCAGATGTCCCTTGCCAAGTGTCACCAGCATACCCAGGGTCCCAAACTGCAGTGGCTACCTGGGCTCATCTGTCCTTTAAGACATATCCTGGATCACTTTCTCTCTTCCATTGCTGCTCCTTCCTAATTCCGAGCTCTAATTGCAAAACACCAATTGCTTTAACAATAGAAAACGTGTGTCAAGCATCTTTCAGACATTTCATAGAATTTATGTATCTACCATCAACCTTTGACTCGATTGACAGAAATTATTAATTGGGCAATTCGAATGATCTTAATATTGATTTAAGCTTTTAAATGGTTTTTTAGACATTTTATCCTAATGCCATCATGAGAATCGGGGGCAAAAATGATTTTCTAATTCATCAAATTTCTACATCAAATGGTGTAAACCAACATTGAGACTTAACGCCTTTTACTTCTAATGCGTACTTTCACATTTCTACACAGTTCAGATGGACTGGGTGCTTTTACTGCTGACTGGCGATCCCAGTCCTGCATCCGTGCTTTCTGGACTGGCATCCAAGAGCCCTTGATTTAGCAAATTATGGGCAAGAATGTCGTGTGGATTGGGATTATGTCCAAACAGAAATAATCATTGCTGGTGATTTTCCTTTGGCATTTAGATGGGATATTATGAAATAATTCTATTAAATAAGTTTACTTATTCAGCTGTTCATTTTGTATGCAATCTACTAGCACATATAATACAAGACGCGCATGAAAGTTCTATAGGTGGGAACTTGGCGATATCACTCATAACAGATTAACTAGGTCATACTTCTTTGGTGGAGAACTTTAGCTTCAAGAAATCACTATGAAGCCACAAACACTGAGCCTGCCTAGGGTTTCTCGGGCTTCTCACCTCCCTGCAGGAAGGTGCTGCCCTCCACTTTGGCAAGGACACAAGCCAGGTTCCTGTGCCAGTGAAATAATCTTTGCCATCTACGTGGCTGAAAAATCTCTCATTTTGAACAGCCTTCCCTGTAACTCTTATGGAAGGCTTGACTGAAATGAGGATGCGTAAAATATACTTAAGGGAAGTGCTAATAATTTATATCATTCCCCATTGATATCTCCATTTTTCAAGATAGATAAGGCTCCATGACCTGCACTGTATCATTCTGACCCTGGAGAAGTAACTGTGCATAATTATGCTTTCACATTATGCCCAGAAGGCCAATAAAAGAAACAGCCATATGTAACTTAAATTTGCATTTCAATAAAACTTCCATTGATGGTATTGTTCAGAATTCCTTTGCTCACTGTCTCTCCTATAGCTCATGACCAGGAAGAACCCCAGCTTCACATGAGCTGTGTATTTCCTCCAAATATGGACAAAGTAACTCTAGTCTGACTGCTGGGGAGCTTATTCAGAGCAAAGTTTTGCATTTAATTTCTGCAACATCTATCTATCTATCTATCTATCTATCTATCTATCTATGATCTATCTAATCTATCCATCTGTCTATCCATCCTTGCATCCAGCCATCCATCCATCCATCCATCCATCCATCCATCCATCCATCTCATCTATCTATCTATCTATCTATCTATCTGTCTATCTATCTATCATCTATCTAATCTATCCATCTGTCCATCCATGCATCCATCCATCATCCATCCATCTGTCCATCCATCCATCCATCTCCTGTATTGATCTATCTATGTATCTATGCATCTATCTATCTATCTATCTATCTATCTATCTATCTATCTATCTATCTATCTATCATCTATCCTGTCCATCCATCATCTGTCTGTCTGTCTATCTATCTATCTATCTATCTATCTATCTATCTATCTATCTATCATCAATCATCTATCTGTGTCATCTATCTGTCCATCCATCCATCCCTCCATCCTTCCATTCATCCACCCACCCACCCATGTAAGTAGAAAGACATAGTGACCTTCCTTACCCCTACAGTCAGTCTTTACTTCCTTTCTTTTTTCTCAGTGTTGGTTAATTTTGGTCGTATCATGTCTATATTGTTGTAAGCCATCTGAAATCCCATTTGGATAGACTGTAAGTGAAACAGAACCCATTAGTTACAAATGTTGACGGTTGATTATGGTGTAATATTGCTAATCACCTCTCTGAAAATATATTTGAATTTTAGCATAGGCCTTAAATTTAAATAAATGACTCATGTTTGGATTTCAATCCCCGACAGTAAATGGAGGGGAGGTTACTTAAGAGTCAGGGAAGGATTTCTGCCTTTTCCTATGAGCCCCACTTTCAGACAACCTACTGCAAGGGAGAGAGAGGCTCATTGTATATTTTCATGGCCCATGCATGATTTCAGTTAACCAGATATAACTAGATAAGAAAACTGAGCCACTCACATAAGTCCTTGGTACCTATGAAAAAGAGTGTGTAAATTAAATCCAAAAGGCCCATAGCTGTTAGCTTTTGCAAGCTTTTATCCTGTGAATCTTTATTCTTGTGACAGCCTTGTTGATTTGCCTAGTGGACAATTAATAGGCACATCATTCATTTTTATTCAAAGAATGTGTGCTGAGTCTGTACTGTGTGCCAGACACCCCTGTAGGTGGCAGGGATGTGGCTGCAAACAAAACTTAGGTAGCCCTTGCCCTTATGAACCTCGAGTCAAGTAATGAAGGTGAAACATGGTTGCTATTGTCATAGAGAAGCAGAGAGTGTGGTGTGGCAGCCCTTGCCCTCCTGAACCTATAGTCAAGTAATTAAGGTGCAATATGGTTGCTATCATCATGGAGAAGCAGAGAGTGTGGTGTGGCAGCCCTTGCCCTCCTGAACCTGTAGTCGTATAATTAAGGTGCAATATGGTTGCTATTGTCATGGAGAAGCAGAGAGTGTGGTGTGGCAGACCTTGCCCTCCTGAACCTATAGTCAAGTAATTAAGGTGCAATATGGTTGCTATCTTCATGGAGGAGCAGAGAGTGTGGTGTGGCAGCCCTTGCCGTCCTGAACCTATAGTCAAGTAATTAAGTTGCAGTATGGTTGCTATCATCATGGAGAAGCAGAGGGTGTGGTGTGGCAGCGTGTAGGGGCTTGCCTGCCTGGGGCGGTGAAGGCCTTGTGGGGAGGCTGAGGCCGAGTGGTGGGGAAGATCGGGAGGTGCTCTGGCAGAGTCCTCCTGGATTCTGCAGCAGAGAGGGGCTGTTAGGGGCTGTGTTCAGGCAAGGGCCAGCCACGGTGCTTCTCTGCAGAGGCGCTGTTCTCTCATGAGAAGACCCTTCGCCCACGTGCTCCCCACTGAGCACATGCTTCCTCAGGACCCTGCACCATCCCATCCCCTTCCCTGGGCCCTTGGCTCCTCCCACAGCGCCACATCCTGCGTTTACACCACTTTGTGTTTCTCTGTTAATATCATCTGTTAGCTTTTGCTCTTCAGGAAGAGTGTCATTTTCATGATACTTGCAATAAGACCTGAGATATTCCATAAATACTTACTTAAAATAACTCATTATTTGAAAAAATTAGTACTTAATTATTAATAGCATGTGCTCTTGGTAGAAAATACAGATAAGCAAATAAGAGGTAATAAAATCTGCCCACAACTCAGCTATTAAGAGATAGACACATTGACATTCTGATGTAATAAATGAACTTCTGGGCTTCTGTCTTTCATCTAATTATTACTATAACATATAAATATATGTATGTACATATGCACATATATTGACATAAATTTACAGACCACAAATTCTGTTTTGTAAATGTTGCTTAATAATATATTATTAGCATCTTTCTATGTTAAAAACTATTTTTCTACAACACTGTAGAGTTTATTTTGATGATAAACATGCCTATGGAAAATTTTCAGGGGATTCAGAAATTTTAAGAAGAGAATTCAGAGCACTATTTGAGCATTCAGATGTACTATTTAATACCCAGTGTTTATTTCTTCCACGACTAGATCATAATTTCTCCCAACAAGTCCCTATTGTTGAATATCAAAGTTTTTATTTTTTCTATGAAAATGAACGCTGAGATAAGCAGTCTTGTGGCTCAATCTTTGCATACATCCTAAATTATCTCCTGAAAACAGATTCTTAGATGTGAAATTGCAAAGTCAAAGGGTAGGTCTAACCAAAATGCTTATTTGGAAAAAGTTTACATTTCCTTTTCTTGTTTTGAGACGGAGTCCCGCGCTGTCTACCAGGTTAGAGTACAGTGGTGTGATCTCGGCTTACTGCAGCCTCTGCCTCCTGGGTTTGAGCAGTTCTCTTGCCTCAGCCTCCCAGGTAGCTGAGATTACAGGCACGCGCCACCACGTCTGGCTAAGTGTTGTATTTTTAGCAGAGACAGGGTTTTGCCATATTGGCCAGGCTGGTCTTGAACTCCTGGTCTCAAGTGATCCACCTGCCTCTGCCTCCCAAAGTGCTGAGATCACAGGCATAAGCCACCACACCTGGCCAGAAAAAGTTTGAATTTCCATCAGAATGCTTTGACCCATCTGCACTTCCAACAGTATTTCATGAGCATGCCTATACTCTAGACCACTGGGTTTTTCTTTTAAAAATATGTATTATTAATTTTCTCTGATTACAAAATCAATGCATGTTTGTAAAAGCACCCATCCACTCTCCCTGGTCAGTATCTCAGGGTTCGAGGCACAAAGACACCCAACTCAGTGAAGCAGGGTGGAGGGGAGAAGGGGGTGGGAGCAATGTCGTCTGTGGAGCACGGGTCTGCACACAGCTGGGGCTGGAAAGGCGGGTGGCTGGCCAATGGCATGAGCCTCACTTTTAGGCTTTCTGAATGAGTATTCTGGATAAAGGGACACTTTGATTTCATGAATCTTTTTCTTCCTATAAGCACAGTAGAGACCCTGAGTTTAAAATGCCAGTTGAAATTAATCAGACGATTACAGTGTCTCTGTATTGTAGCCCCTGTATTCTATCTGTGGTGTTGTCTGGGCTTTCCCTCCAGCCCATCAAAATGTGGCACCGATGGGTACGCAGCTGTAAGATGCCTGCCAGGTCCGCCACACCAGCTCTGTGCAGCAGATAGTAGGGTCTTCATTTTATCCGCATGCAAAACACTCAGGTCATGAAGTTGTCTCAGGGCACATAGCTGATAATTATCAAAGCTGGGATTTGAATCCCACCTGGGGCTGAAACAACTGCCCACGTGTGTGTGTGGGTTGGGAGCCAGTGAACTCGACCCTGCCTGAAAATTATCCACCCAAGCTGGAAAATTATCAGCGTGAGGCACAGTTTTCACATACCTTAGTTGAAAGAAAATTTAAAAGAGCTGTCAGACAATCAGACCTATATATTTTGGATGGATTGGTAATATAAGATATTTGGATCCTTTGCAGTGGGAAAACCTGCTTGGAGAAAAGAAATGGCAAGATCATGACCTGGTTACCAGACTGGAACTGAGTGCTCCGTGGAACTGAGGCCTCTTTTCCTCTTGCACTTCTGCGGGATAGGAAGGGGATGTTTTGAGTTGGCTCGGCCTGTGTCTGCTTCCTTGTTTGATTGACATGGGCAGGCCATCCTGTTATATGTCCTTGCTCTGTTTGCTTCCTGTCTTTGGACCATTCAGTGATTCTCAAGTTGGGCTGCATGTGAGCATCATTTGGGATTTTTCTTTAAATTTCAAAGCCTAGGTTTCACCCCAGTACAATTAAAGCAGACTCCCCAGGGTGGGGCTCTGGCAGTAGCCTTTAAAAAACCCGCAGATAAGATTTGGTGATTCCAGTCCACAGCCAAGATTGTGGAACCACTGGTCTATGTCGGTTCCCTTCCTTATTGATGCTATGTGTTCCGGCAAAGTTGGGTGTAATGTGAATTTTGGGGAAAGAATTTCTTACACTTTGTTGTGATTAAACTCAGAACAAATAACTATAAAAAGTATCACCCACTAAACTGAGTTGACAGTCTTTGGTAAATGAGGGAGTTAAAGTCGGTGACATTCTAGACATTTTTGTTGCACTTTGAAAATGTGGGTGTATATCCTATATTCTGGGTTCTATTTGTTGTCCTCTATCTCTTCTTTCTCTTCTACCACAGAGTCATCTCCTAGATGAGTATCTCCTGACACTCACAGCTCTCTCTATTTAGCTTTTCTCTCCTCTTATGTATGGTTTGCACAGAATAAAGTCACAATATCCTACTTTCTTGGCTGGTACTGTCTTACTCTTAGGCATGATATTTTATAGCCTGAAAGTGTGTAAATTCTGGATCTAAGTTTCAATGTTTTTGTTTCTAATCCATTGATGATCGATTTTTGAGGTCTCTTCACCAGCACTCCAGCCTATGGGGAAGGGAGGAGAGGTGTGGGTGCTGGGACTGTTGGGGTTTTGCAGGGACCATCTGTCAGCCTCTCCACTTGATGACTGAGGATACGGAGGCCTAGAGAGATCAAGGAACTTGTCCAAGTTCATAAATCAACCAATTTCGTTACCCGAGAGTGGATATAAAGTATTGGTGACAGAAGGGTTTGAAATTGAACTTAAATGAGGTTTCTGGATTACCCGTGGACTTCAATTACCTGATCCATCTCTTTCTCGCTGTGGGACAGGTATTCTGTGATTTTACGTAATGAAGGTTCTTTTTGAAATGGGCTCGACCCAGAAGAAAATGGCAAAATGAGTAGCATGCTAATGGATTTTGTGGGTTTGTTTTGTAGATGAAAGTCTAATTTTGGGTTTTGGGATAACTATATCAACATGCCATTCTATCTCATCATTATCGCTCCTTGTTTAGAAAAGAAATTTGATAAATTGGGAATTTTAGGCTTGAAAGAAGCAACTTGAATGAGACAGAATACTGATTTACAAGTAACTTACATAGCCTGAGGGGGAAAAATCAGTAATGTAGAAATAAGTTAAGAAATGAGGGCTGGGCACGGTGGCTCACGCCTGTAGTCCCAGCACTTTGGGAGGCCGAGGCAGGCAGATCACCTGAGGTTGGGAGTTCGAGACTAGCCTGGCCAACGTGGTGAAACCCCATCTCTATTAAAAATACAAAAACTAGCTGGGCATGGTGGCACATGCCTGTAATCTCAGTTACTCAGGAGGCTGAGGCAAGAGAATCACTTGAACCTTGGAGGTGGAGGTTGCAGTGAGCAGCGATCACACCACTGCACTCCAGTCTGGGTGACAGAGCAAGACTCCGTTTCACAAAAAGAAAAGAAAACAAAACACAGACAACCAAGATGACATCAACATAAATTAAGAAATGATTATTTGTGTTATTACAGTAACTCTTGAATTACTGAAGGGCAATCTCTCCATGCTTCTGAAGCTGGGATACCTGGTACACTAGGGCACTTTGAGAAGCTGAGAGAGGACGATGGTGAAGGTTTGCTGAGTGCTTGCTGCCCCCAGGCTGTTCCCATCTCAGCTGCCTCCCGCACCTTGTTTCTTTCCGGGCTTCTGGGATTCTGGATGTTTCTGAACACAGTAAACCGTCTCCCGCCTTGGGGTCTTGGCACGTATGCCTCCTGGCCATGTGTCTTTCTTGCTCTCCGCGTGGTCTCCCCTCATTCCCTGTGGGTCTCCCCTCTCCCTTCTCAGTGTGTCTCTCCCCACCCTGCCTGGATCTACGTCATGCCCCCTTCTCCCTCCCCGTCCTGTCTCCCCTCTCAGAGAACGGCATTACCTAACACATGAAACCCAGGCCTCAGCACGGCACTTCCCATAGTGAGTGTATTACCACACCCTCTTCAGGCGACCCCTAAGCACCTCTCCAATCTGCTCGCCTCTGGCCTATACCTGAGTCTCTGCTCTCGGCATCTGTCATGTATGCTGGACAATTTTCCCCCAGCTGCTTTGCCTGCTCCTACTCTTCTAGAAATATGTGGATAATGGTGAGATTTAGCTGTTACTGCATAGAGCCGCTATCCATCCATTTGCAGCTGCATAACATTCCTTTGTGTGACTCTGCCACAATTTGTCCATTCCCCAACTGAGAACACCAGAATTGTTTCTTTGACTATTGCAGACTCTCCTGCTATTCACACACTGAATGCTTCTTCAGGTGCAGGCGTGAGGCTTTCTCTGGGATATGTACCCTGAGGTGGGATTGTTATGTCTAGGCAAACCCTCACCTTCACAACATGATAACAAGTTGCTTTCCAAAGAGGTTGTGCAGGTTTCTCTCTGTGGTCACTGGTCCACATGCTCTCTAAACTTTGGTATTGTCAGAACCCTTAACTTGCTTGTAGAGTAGACGCAGAGTGGGTCTCACTGTGCTCCATTTACATGCAGCTGATGACCAGCGAGACTAATGTCTTTTCCCGTGTGGACTGGATTTTCCCTATGGCCAGTTCTATCTTTGGAGTCAGTACTGGCTTTATTTCTTCCTTTCCAAGCCTCTGACTTTAACGCATTCCAGCTTCCTTATAGCGTTACCTCTGATGTCCAGGGTGGTGCTGACAGCAGCCACTGGGCCAGTCTGGCCTGGGCCTGATTTGGAGGGAATGTTCCTTCCAGGGTTTTCTCATGAAGTACGATGTTCATGGGAAGTATTTCATACACACTCTGCCAGACTGAAGACGTGTCCTTCTATTCCTAGCTTGGATGATGTTTGATGAGATCAAATGTGTTTTCTCTGTTTGAGATAACCAAGTAATACTCCTTCTCTCTCTCTCTTTTTTTCTTTCTTTCTTTCTTTCTTTCTTTCTTTCTTTCTTTCTTTCTTTCTTTCCTCTCTTCTTCCTTCCTCTTTCTTTCTCTCTTTCTCTCTCTCTCTCTTTCTCTTTCTCTTTCTCTTTTGAGACAGAGTCTCACTCTGTCACCCAGGCTGGAGTGCAGTGGTGTGATCCAGCTCACAGCAACATCTGCTTCCCAGGCTCAATCGATTCTCCTGTCTCAACCTCCCAAGTAGCTGGGATTACAGGCATCTGCTACCATGCCAGGATAATTTTTGTACTTTTAGTAGAGACAGGTTTTCATCATGCTGGCCAGGCTGGTCTTGAACTCCTGACCTCAGGTGATCTGCCCACTTTGGCCTCCCAAAGTGCTGGGATTACAGGCATGAACCACCGTGCCTGGCCTACTCTTCTTTAATCTTTTGATATGGTGAATGAAGTTCATGAATTTTCAAATATTAGAACACTCTTGAATTTCTAAAATAAATCAAACATGGCCATGGCATGAGGTATTTTCTTATTCACTGCTGGGGCTGATTTACTAATATTTTATTTAGGATTTTGGCATGTATATTCATGAATAAGGTTAGTCTTGCCTCATTTCAACAGGAAGTTTACACCACCCTCATGGAATAAGGCGGAGATAGTCCTCTTTTTATTCCCTAGAAGAATAAGATTGCATGAGATTGCAATGATCTGTTTCCTGAAAATTTGTTAGGACTCACTTGTAAAAACTATCTTGCTTTGTGTTTTCTTTCTAGGAAAACCCTTCACTATGGCTTTGGTTTCTTTAATAGTAAACAGATTCTTCAGGAATTCTATTTATTTTCAAGTTCTTCTAAGTTATACTATAAAAAGTTATCTTTGTCCACGTGTTCCCATTTTTGGCATTAAATCATTTTAAGAATTATACCTGGCATCCCGTTTCTTTATTCATGACTAACATTCCTTTGTTGTATCTTCTGTCTTTTTCTGTATCCATTTCTCCAGAAGTTTTCCTATTAACTCTTTCCAAAGAACCTGTTGATGGTCTTCAGATTCCTGGAGGCATTTAGGGAGAGAGCAAGTTTGGGAGAGGAGTGAATTCACCTGGGCTGCAGCCCACTGCTGAGGACAGACCCTCCAGGGATGCAGGTGTCAATTCCATCAATGGGCTGTTACCCACTGGAGAAAGGGCAGCATCAACCATTGGCCAGGCTGCGGGACCAAAGCTTACGATGGTGTCATCGGGTAAGACCTCGCCTGCCCTTGGATGCCTCCTGCCTCCCACAGCCCCTTGACCCCCAACAAGAAAGACATACTTGGTGGTGGCTGATGGCATCAGGCACCTAAGCTGCCGGCTGGAGGAGGAGCGTCGTGAACCGTGGAGCTACAGCAGGAGCCGGTGGCCACAGTGGCCTTGGTGGGCGGCAAAGGTCGATCTATTCAGGGCAGAGTTTTTGGTGTCTGGAGGGGACTGGGCATTTTAAATGGCTGACTTTGGGTGGCATTTGTTGACTTCAAGTGGCCAAAGCACTTCTTATTTCCTGGGACTGATTAGAAAATGTATAGGGCCCACCTGGGTTTTCATCCAGGGACAGAGAGTGTCCAGAGAACAGGTTTAAACGGGACAGTAGGAAACAAGGCAAAGCTGTCTCGGGTTACACCCAGCACACCTGCCTGTTCCGCATGCAGGTCCTCAGACGCCTCCACCTAATCACAGAATGACGGAGGCTCGCGTTTCCTCTCATGGCTGCCAATGCCGTGGGGCAGCCAACTTACAGAATGTCTTCACTTCAAGATGGGATACAGCCTGAAAACACGAGCAGCGAGTGTAAAATGGGTGGGAGAGGTATGGCTAAGCCTTTCGAGGTTGGTACTGGGACAGCAGTGCCACCTCCTCCTGACACATCCCCGAAGGTGAAGGCTGGGCTTCCACGGAGCATGCGGGTGCCTAACGTGGTGTGTTTTCTTACTTTTTCATGAGTGAGGTTGAATTTACTATTTTCCCTGGCCCACGCTGTTTCATTTCTGAGGGTGCTTTTGTGACAGTGTCTGTTACGGAGCGGTCTATCAGCAAGGATGATGTGTTATCTCTCCAAAAGCTCGGATGCTTGGCATATGTCTACACAATTTAAACGTTAGTAACCAATTAGCTGCAGAGAACCCATTTTTATTTTAAAAATCTCCTACCATTATTTCATTCTCTACTTTAGGAAATTTTGGAACTCCCAAATAAATAGCAGTCAGATATTTTGAATGATAGTGTCTCCGACAGGAAACTAGCCCTAGAAGTTCTTTACCCACTAAGAACATCTCTAAGTCACCCTGCAGACTCTGTTTCTATGTCTTAGAATATCTTTTCCCCTAGGGATTCTGCAGTAGCTTGTGACACCTTATTTGGAAGAAGCACTTGCCAGAAAGTGAACTGGGTAGGGTGCAACTCAATTCTCCTTCACCCTTCTTAGAACCTCATGTGTCCTGGAATGGAGTTTATTGGCTGTTACTTGGGTTTGGGATTCCCTTTTGAGCAATTCTTTATCTCTGGAAACTTTCAGAATCGTATCCTCTAGCCATCTAAACATACGCACACACACAAACACTCTTACACACTCATCATTGTGACACTGAAAGGGCTGTTTGACCACATGCTTCAAGTGTTCAAGATAACTGTCCCCACCCCAACCTCCCCCTTCTCTCTCTCTTCCTTCTTTCCTCCCTCTGTCTTCATCTCCTCTCTCTCTCCCCTCCGCTTTCTTTTTCTTGTTTCACTAGCCCAGCCATTATGCCTCTACTTGCCCAAGAGAGTGTCGTTTAAAACATTGTCAGTAAGGCCTGCACGTTATTACTTAATTCGGGGGATGTTACATCTTTTGCTTTAAGGGAAGTGTTAACTGATGTTACAGTGCTAATGATACAGGTCTGCCTCTCCTAAAATAATTATAGATCAATAAATTACAGGGTGAATTATAGAACAATTATAAAATAATTTACTACAGTGTTCCTTCAAGGGTTGATATAATGGATTTAATTTATCAAGCTTTGTTTTTTCCCTCTTTTCATAACTATTGAGTAAAACAACAGTAGCAGTCATGATGGCGAGTATTGTATTCCAGTGAATATCCAGCGATACCACCAATCAGTAATTCCATGCTTAACTTGTGGGGAACAAGCTATTCTCCATAGCAGCTGTACCACTCTGCATTCCTGCTGCACTGTGTGAGGACCCCCATTCTCCACATCCTCACCGACACTTCTTTCCCAGCTTTTGATTATAGCATCCTAGTGGGTGTGAGGTGCTATCTTACTGTGGCTTTGGTTTGCATTTTCCTGATGAGTAATGACATTGAGCATCTTTCTTTTGTGTGAATTATATAAAATTGGAATGGAAAAATAAATAAGAACTGCAGATGCAGCATTTTTTTTCTCTCTCTCTCTCTTTAAATTGATTCCCCTCCCTCTCTCTGCCTACATACACACCCCTGAGATGGCATACCTTTTGGCTAGAAGGGCTCTGTGGGGGTCGTTTAATCCACACCGTTGGCTCAGGGGGCCCAATTCAACACACATTTGTTGGGTGCTGGGCCCTGCTGGGCCCCACAGTGACGCAGAAAAAAGATAGGCTCGGTTCATGCCCTCATAGAATTGACAACCTAGTGAAGAGAAAGGCCCCCAACTGGAGTCACACAGATAAGGAAGGAGGTGAGTGTGCAGCACACAGGTCAGCCGTGGACCGGGGTGGGGCGCAGGCCTCTGTAGGAGCACATGGGCAGTCGCCTGGCCTGCCTGGCGGGTCAGAGAGTGCTGCTCTTGGGGGTAACTCTCAGGCTCTGACACCTCCGAGAGAGCTGGGGCTGGGGATGGGGGCAGCCCTGGCAAAGGTGCCAAGGCCCACAGCGGGCAGGGAGGACGTGGTGGGTGCTGGAGATACAAGGATGAGCTTGGCCGGCAGCCCCGAGGCTGGCATGTGAATCGCAAGACAAGGGGCAAGGGGAGCTGGCAGCTGGGGAGGGCGGCTGGGATGAACGGACCTCAGGCAGCAGGAACGTCTGGCCCAGGAGGCCTGCCTCTGGGTGGGCAGCATCCGGGGCTTCCTCACCTCCTGAAGTCACTGCCCCCAGGGTCCGCAGTGGCAGAGCTACCAAGCCCTGGTCCAAGGCCCTGACCTGGGAGGTCCTGGGTGAGCCACTGGACTCCCCGTGCCTCAGTTTCTTTACTGGGACATGAAGAAGTAGTTTAGGACCATTACAGCCTTCCCACCCTGCCATTCGGAAAATCTCTGAGGCCATCATCTGAAGCGTCACTATCAAACACAACTTTGTCACCTCCTATATCCTCACTTCCATCTCAGTCCTCCTGGCTTGTCCCTCACAGAAAAGAATTTTCTCAAGAATTCAGGCTTGGACAACATGGGATCCAAAGATGGATTTCCAGGTCGACTCGTAACTAAGATGAAAAAGCAGCAGCTCAGCACCTGCTCAGACTTTGGATTTGTGGGGATTTCTTTTCCTGTTTTTAATGGACAGATAGCCATATGTATTTACTGTGCACAAGATGTTCTGAAGTTACACACGTTATAGAAGAGTGAAATCTCGCCAATTGACAAATGTGTCCAAAGGTAGTTATCCAAAGGTAAGTGAGTTAACCTCACTTAGTTATCATTTTTGTTGTGAGAACAATTACTCACCCTCACCATTTTTCGAGAATGTGTCATCACTCCCTATGGTCACCATGCTGCACAACACATCTCCGGGGCTTATTCCTCCTGTCTGACTGTAATATGTATCCTTTGACTAACATCTTCCCATCCTCCCCTCCCCGAACCAAGCTGTCAGCTGGTTAGATTCTACCTGTGAGTGAGGCCATGTGGTATTTGTCTTTCTGCATGGGGCTTATTTCACTTAACATAATGCCTTCCAGGTTTATCTAGATTGTTGTAAATGGTAAGATTTCAGTCTTTTCATGGCTAAATAGTATTCCACTGTTTATCTATACCACATATTCCTTATTCATTCATTTGTTGATGGACACTTACAGTGATTCCAAATCTTGGTTGTCATGAACAGTGCTACCCTGCACACAGGAGTGCAGATGTCTGCTCAGCACACTCATTTCATTTTCTTTGGATCCATATTCAGCAGTAGGGTTGCTGGATCATATGGTGATTCTATTTTTAATATTTTGAGGAACCTCCATACTGTTTTCCACAATGGCTATACCAATTTACACTCCCAACAACAGTGTATGAGGATTCCCTATTCTCTCTACATCCTTGCCAACACTTGTCTTCCTTCTTTTTGATGATAGCCTTCCGAACAGGTGCAAGGCGATAGCTCATTGTGGCTTTGATTTGCATTTCCCTGATGATTAGCAATGTTGAGCATTTTTTCATAGATCTCTTGGCCATCTGCGTGTCTTCTTCTGAGACATATCTGTTCAGATCTTTTGTCCATTTTTAAAAATTGGGTTGTTTTCTTACTATTAGGTTGTTTGAGTTCCTTATATATTTTGGGACTAACCCTTTATCAGATGCACAGTTTTGCCATTATTTTCTCCCATTCTTTAGGTTGTCTCTTCACTCTGTCGATTGTTTCTTTTGCTGTACAGAAGGTTTTTAGTTCGATGCATTCCAATTTGTCTATGTTCGCTTTTGTTGTGTGTGCTTTGAGGTCATATCCAAGAAATCACTGCACACGCCCATGCCATGGAGTTTCCCCCTGTGTTTCCTTCTAGTAGTTTCATAGTTTTGGGTCTTACAGTTAAATCTTTAATCCATTTTAAGTAGGTATTTCACATGGCAGGAGACAAGGATCTAGTTTTATTCTTCTGCATGTGGCTATCCAGCTTTCCCAATATCATTTTTTGAAGAGACTCTCCTCTCTCCATTGGGTATTCTTGGCATGTTTGTTAAATATCATCTGGCTATAAATGCACAGATTTATTTCTAGGCTTTCTATTCTGTTCTATTTGTCTGTGTGTCTGTTTTTATACTAGCACCATGCTCTTTTGATTACTATAGCTGTGTAGTATATTTTGAAGTCAGGTAATGTGATGCCTCCAGCTTTGCTCTTTTTGCTCAGGATAACTTTGGCTGTTCTTTTGTGGTTCCGTATAAATTATATATATATATTTTCTATTTCTGTGAAGAATATCATTGGTATTTTGATGGGGATTATATTGAATCTGTAGATCACTTTGGGTCATATGGACATTTTAACAATATTTAGTCTTCCAATCCATGAACATGAATATCTTTTCATTTATTTCCTTTTTAGTGTTTTTCATCAACGTTTTATAGTTTTCAGCATAGAGATCTTATACTTCCTTGGTTAAATTTATGTCTAATTATTGTATTTTTTGTAGCTATTGTAAATGGTGTTGTTTTCTTGATTGCTTTTTCAAATATTTCCCTATTAGTGTATAAAACAGCTCCTGATGTTTGTATGTTGATTTTGTATCCTGCAACTTTACTGAATTCATTTATTAGTTCTAATGGTTTTTTGATGGAGTCTTTAGAGTTTTCCATAGATATGATCACGTTGTCTGCAAACAACAATAATTTAACTTCTTCCCTTCCAATTTCAATGTCTTTTCTTTCTTTCTCTTGCCTAATTGCTTTGGCTAGGATTTCCAGTACTACATTGAGTAGAAGTGGTGAGCATGGACATCCTTGTCTTGTTTCTGATCTTAGAGGAAAAGCTTTGAGCTTTCCCCTGCTGAAGTTTCTTGAGAAGGAGAGTGACATACATTTCACAAAGGAAAGCAAACCCTTGTGGTCACAGACAGGGATTCTGGGCTGGGAGTCCTGTGCGCTTCCCCACAGTGTTCTTGGGACCTGAGAGAGGCTGCCTGATCATGAACCTGCTGCTGGATGAAGCTTTAAAAATCATACATAAACATGGATGATGCCCCCCAAAGTTAAAAATGAGGTGGCCTTATAGGTAGTTGAAGACCGCAAAGCCTCTCAATATAATTTTCTGAAACCCTTTTTGTAGTACCCATGCTAAACCTTCCTGTTGTCTGTGCTTTTCCCCATGCAGGGACGTGCTGTGGACAGGGGTCGGAGATAGAAATGGGTTGACTTTGGCCCCATGACTCACTCACTGGGGAAGTTGTAAGCAGGTTGCTAGGAGGAGACAGAGGGCTTTGCAGAGAGAAAAACCTGGTGTGGATTTTTGGTGCTCTCAAAGCCATGTTGGATTCAAACTCATTACCCACTCTTCCCACCTCCTCTAGTGGAATCTGGCACCATGAGGGATGGACACAGAGTGGTTGCTTTTGGAGGAGAAGGAAGGTGGGATTTGGGATTCTCCTCTGCCTGAGTAGGGCATTGATGGTACCCTGAGGACACAAAGCATGGGTGTCTCCCATGTGGACCCTATAAGTTGGGGGATGGCAGTGTGCCCACTTGCTGTCTTCAGGTCCTAGGCCGCATGCCCTTCCCTTCCTGTTCTTCCTTCTTCCCTTCTCATGATCTCTCCTGGTCTCCATCTCTTCTCATTGTTTTCTTTCCTTCTCTCTCATCTGCTTGTGCATTCGTGCATTCATTCCATCATTGTTTACTGAGCACCTTGTACCAGGCAAGCATGCGATCTCTGCCCTTAAGAGCCTGCAGCCCATGGCTCAGGACACATCAATGAGGTTGATCAGGCGTGAAATAAGATCAAAATGGAGGAAGGAGCTGCTTGAGCTTGGCGGGGGGTGGGGGAGGCTGGCCCTGCTTAGGGACTTGGGGACACTCCTGGGAGGAGCTGGCTTTGGGCTGAGTCATCCAGATGAGTAGGAATCTGCCGAGTGGACAGGCATTCCAGAAAGGCACATTGCACGTGGGAAGCAAGGGAAATGAGCCAGGCCACGTCCTGAAGGAATGAGGTTTGTTATTCCTGGAGCAGTAAGCAGCTCTGAGGGTGTCAAGAGACAGAGCTCAGTGTGGCAGGAGCATGGGGAGTGGTGGGGATGAGCCTGTGGGCCATCCATCCTGTAGACCTGGGGCTGCAGTCTGTGGTTGGTTTATAGCTCAAGGGAGATGCCAGACCTGCTGTACAGACTAACAGATAACTGCCAGTGACCAGCTGCCTTGGGGACATTGCTTCTGATGTTCCTTGTATGGGTTTCTTGTAACCCTCATAGCAGCCCTGCACAGCGTGCATGATTGGCTCCATTATAGGAACAAGAAAGCCAAGGCTCAGAGAAGTGGAGTCAGTCGTTTGAGGTTAGCACCTGGTCAGTGGGTGATGTGAGACTGAGACCCCTGGCATGCTTCCTCCTTTATGCCAGTGCCCCCCTCTGTGGGTGGTGAGTTGCAGGGATTGTGTGTGGACAGTGGTAGTAGTGTGTGGTGTGTGGCTGCGTGGCTGTGGCTGGAGGGTGTGGTGGACTTGAAGTGTTGATTAGCATTGGCTGCTCTCAGCCTTCTCAGTTAAACACACACAAGCCTGCTGTCTGTCACTGATTGCCATCTCCACGAGCCTGTGCTGAGGTGTAGGTTCACATGGCCGCGCAGATGTGGGTTGCAGAGCAGGCAGAGCTGGGTGAGATTCCAGCTCCGTCATGTTCCCGCTCAATGGCTTTACCTTTTCTGCTCAGTTTCCTCATCTTTAAAGTGAAGGGAATAATAGCGTCTACCTTAAAGAGTTTTTAGATAAATCACTTAAAACATAGCAATTATGTAACAACTGCCAATAAGTATTAGTTATCATCATCGGACACTGTAAAATATTTAGTGTGCAAACCTATAAAATAGCTCCTAAATTGAATGATCTCACGGTCTAGCTGGGAAAATAAGGTGTAATTCAAAAATAAAAATAAAAATGTCAACTCTGTGCAGAAATTCCCAAATACATGTGTAGAGTCTACTATCCACACCAAGGAACGGGGAGAGACCACACCTTGGAGCCCCTGCAGAAAGTGTTTAGGGAAACAATGGGACTTGAATGGGAGCCTGGAGGCGTTAGGTAATGAGACAGGAAGGGAGAGAATATTCTAGAACGGAATACCAGGTGAGAAGGTTTATGATGTATTTGGAAGCCACCTCCTGTGCCAGTCGGGCTGAAATACTGGGTTTGTGTGGAAGAATATGGGGTGAACCGTGGAGAAAACTGATGAAACAAGATGGGTCAGCATCATCCCACAAGCCAACTACTGCTTGGAGAAGAGTTAACTCGGTGGCTGTCTGTACGATGAACTGAAGTCAAGAAGAAATTAGAAGCAAGGATGAAACAAGCGAAGTAAACCCTTCTATGTTTAACCACAACTTTGTAAACGTGTGACTCATCTCCATTCATGGGTGTCAGTGTGGTTCTGAGCATGCAGATGAATGTATCCAACCAGGGCTGAGGAAGCCGGGGTGACCCTGAGCTTTGGCCTTTTAGTTCTATGCCTTTGCAGGCAGAAACAACTAGGAAACAAGGCCCATATTTTGGGAAGTAAAAATATTCTGCTCTGAGATCTTTGCAGTTTTATTTCCTTAATTATTTTGGATAATCAACATTTTCAATTTTTTTTTCCAATTTTCAAATCAACTTTAGATTTAGGCCCTTAAATAGGTATTTTAGGAAGTAGCATCTTGTTGCCTTAGGAACGGTGTTTGAAAAAGTTCTTATTTGTGCTGTACATTTCAATGATAAAGAAAGTTCACTGGCATCCCCCCGTGGAAAATGCTTTTATCATTTAAAAAAACATATGCACATAGAAAGAGTTGGTAGAAGTCACTGTTGTAAGAGCCCAGGGTTGGTATTAGCAGAACTTAACGTATTCCCTCTCAAAATAAGATCATCGTTGGAAAAACTATAAATAATTTTCAAGTTTATTTTCAGATTGAGTTTGTTGTTAGTAGCACTTTAGGATTTACTGTGATGAAAGACAACAGTTGTGTTTTTAAAAAGTGTTGCCCACTTGGACTAACAAAGGGACTCAGCACTGCAGCCCCGATGGAAAGTTCTTTCTCCGTGCAGGCACCAGATGGCGCCAAGCCGCAGGTCCTTCACCTGGATTAGTTCATTATTTTAAAAAAGAATTTGGGAATTATGGCTGCTGGCATTCTGGGCTCACTAAAATTTGTGTAATGTTTCCAGCTGTGGATAGAAGTGTCAAAGGCTATGTTTAATATGTTTTTCTGGAATTTATTCTCATCAGTGGTTGGAACTGGAAGGCCATCTTCCCTCTCAATTCTTGACTTTGGAGGGAAGTGAGGGAAGCAGCTTTCTGCTTAGGCTGTCCTGGGCAAAATCTGGATATCTGCACCACCTGCCTTACAGTTTTTCTGTTGTGCTTCCCTTTAACCTGTAGAAAAGTGATTTACTAGGAGTAACTTACACTAAAGTGTCAGTGACTTACTTCACTAGAGGAATAGCCACAAAAAATAATGTCAGATGCAGAGGGTTAGGTTGCTACAGGATTTTTAACTCTCAGTGACAAAGCAGTTCAGAAGCTATGTTTAAGATTTACATTTACTTTTTTACCTCTAACGTTACTAGTATTGTTTTTATGTGAACAGATAATAAGAACATATGACATTTTGTATGATGAATATTCCTTACCAAGGCAAATTTGGTTTTGGTTGTTTTCACAAGAGTAGTAAAATTAAGATTAGCCATGCTGAGCTGACAATGAACCAAAAAAAATAGTTTTTGGAGGTTTGATTTGAACTCTGAGAGGAACAGCGTAAGAAATGGAACAGGAAAAGACCTCCGAATATCCAGGAATGTTGTAATTGACATATTTGAATCTGAAAACACTGTTTATCCTTGCGGCTAATGCAGGGTAATATACAGTGCCAATGCTTCAAACAAACGGGGTAAATGCCACTGCTGAAATTACAGCTTCTGCTTACATTCTTTCAGCTTATCCTTTATTTTTATAAAAATATTCCTCTTGCTGAACATATATTTTGAGATTAAGAAGTGTCTTTTCTTTCTCAGAGAAGAATATTTCTCAGCCCTCCATTCTCAAGACAGATGAGTGCTTTAGAAAGAGGACTCTGCAGCGGCGAGGAGGCTGGAATGACAGGCAAAGCAGGTAGGACCAGGAGATGGCTTCGTTCCCTCAATCACTCATCCAAAGACGTTTAATGAGCACCTACTGTGTGTCAGGCATTGTACTGGGCAATGGGGATATCATAGTTGGTGATAAGTGAGGAGAGATGAGTTCATTTGTGAGAGGCTCTGACCAGTGGAATCAGAGGAAGGGAAGGCCCAAGGTGGGCCAGGTTCAAAGACATTTTGGAAGTAGAATCTTCAGAACGTGATGATCTTTTGGAAACAGGGCAGGGATGTGAATGAGCACGTAATGTCCCCATGGGTTTGTCTTTCCGAAGGTTTAAAATCCTCAAGAATAAGGAACATAGGCATGTGTGCTAATGGTCTCCACGGTGGGGGAGTATTATGTCAGTGCACCTGCATGTTAACTCTGCTCATGTAGAGGCCACGTCTTCACCACCACAAAGCCTCAAGCATGCATATCTGGTCCCTCCTACCCCCTCCCTATTGAGGTGCAATAAAGGCCCATGTTTCTCCTAGTATGGGAACAGAACTAAGTCCTTTGTTCTATTATTTGACATGTATTGACTCAATCATTCGATGAGTATTGATGAAGGGTGTTCTAAGCTTGTACCAGGCTAGGTCTTCTACTGCAATCCCCATGCTTACAAACCTTGCCAACCTGTGCCACCTGCAAGCTTTCTGACCTTGGGCGTCCTCATCCCTTCACCTCCACTGGTAAAGATGAGCTAACTGGTAAAGATGAGCTATGGAAAGAATGTGGAGTAGTCCTCGGCACATAGTAGGAATTTAGTGAATACCAGTTCTCTTCATTCACAAGCACTTAATACGCCAGGTCCTGGAACAAAAGACAAATCAGATGGAAAGAGGCTCATAACGCATCCCCGGCCTGGCAGAGTGAGAGCGGCTCCTGGAACCAGGATTCCACGTCAGCTTTCAGCTTTTTTTCTGCTTTTTCCTTCTTTTCAGGCCTTTTAGGATTTGGTTCTTGTTTTAAAGCTTCTGAAGGAGAGAGCCAAGTAGCCTGTCCTTACTCTATGGGCTGGAAGCAATGAGTGATTGCTAAAGAGGCTTTTTCTCAGCAAAGGGCAGAGGCAAAGGAGAGAAGAAAGGAAGGGCCCTGTGCCGCGAAGGAATTTTCTCATTTTCTGCTGCTGGTGTTTGCGTTGGTGTCTTCCTCAGCATGCAGGGGAGGCCCAGAAAGGCACTGCTACGGGTTCCAGACATTCCTTGTATTCTCACTGCCTGGCTCTGTCCTCAACCACTTACTTCCGGTGTTAGCAGTGAGTCTCAAAGGAACATTGTGCTGAACTGTTCTCCATCTCAGCTACATGATCCTGCAGCCCTCGGGATGAAGGATTTCGGTCTTTGATTCCGGTGTCCTGGAGTCTTGCTTACCGTCAACTCCATGCGGAGAACTGTAGAAAACAGGATAAAGACGGAGACTAGGCCGAGCCGTCCAAGGCAGTAAGTCCACAGTAAGTGGGGCGAGTTAGGCCGTTTCCGCACTGCTATAAATACATACCTGAGGTTGGGTAATTTAGAAAGAAAAGAGGTTTAATTGGCTCATGGCTCTGTAGGCTGTACAGGAAACATGGTGCTGGCATCTGCTGGGCTCCTGGGGAGGCCTCAGGAAAGATAATCATGGCAGAAGGCGAAGGGGAAGCAGGCAGGTCTTAATGGCAGGAGCAGGAGCAGGAGCAGAAGAACGGGGAGCTGCCACACACGTTTAAACGACCAGATCTCGTGAGAGCTCCCTCACTATCACGAGAACAGCACCCGGGAAGGTGCTAAACCACTCATAAGAAACCACCCCTGTGATCCAGTCACCTCCCACCAGGCCCCACCTCCAACACTGGCGATAGCATTTCAGTGTGAGGTTTGGCGGAGACAAACTATAGAAAGTGGACAGGATGGCTGGAGCGGTAAGTGTGGGGAGATGAGGGAGGGTGTCTGAGGGCACTGGAGCCCGCTGGAGGGCAGCCACGGATGAGAGGAGCTGAGCGGGGCTCGTGGAGGCGGGGCTTCTGTTGACCCGGATGGAGCGACTGAGCGGGCGGGCGGGCGCGGCCCCAGCCATCCCTGCTAGTCCGCTGAACTGTGGCCTGGGGAGTGGCTTTTCTGTTGGGCCACATTAGTGGTATTGGGTTCAAGGCTGAGAGCACAGAAAGAATCCTGAGAAGCCTTTTGTGTGGCCCATCCCGTCCAGGGCCTGTGCATGAGCAGCTGTCATGTGCATGCCATGATGACCGTCGCTGTCAGGACCGAGACATCCTTGTGGCCCCACAGGTCGCCACCCTTCTGGCACAGCACACCTGCCAGTCATTTGGGCTTTGCGCTGGTGTCTCGTTGGGACCTACAGTTCAGGTGAAACGTCATCACACAGAAACCACTGCAGAGAAATTTCACAGAGTGCAGTGCCCCTCCAGCTCAGTGAACAGTTGATGTTAGATGATCCTTGGCAAAAATGCTTCATCTTAATCAGAGGACACCTCATTCTTACAAGCTCTGTATAGCAGTTTACTTTGTAAGCTGGAAGGGCCTTAGAGCTGACCGATTGTTGCTGAGTTTTGTGATTTTTCTACTCTGCTATCCTGACTTTGCCTCTCGCCACTTTAAGAATTCCAACCATTCCAGCCAGGAAAACTCACTTCAGCTCCTCAGCTACCAACAGCAAAGACACACATAGAGCTGCCCTCAGATCCCAGAGAAGGAGAAACGTTTGCATGGTGCCCTCTTGTTCTCCTGGGTACAAAGTGTTTCATTTTAATTACTAATTTACTGTAGGAACCCAGGGATTCGTGTATTGCCTCTCTTTGTCTTGTAGATCAGGAATGTGGTTTTAACAGTTTATTTGTTACAACAAAATTCCATTTTAAGAGAACCCGTAGAATTTTTTTTTGGTTTTACTTGTAGGGATTCAGACCATATAATGAGTCCCTTTATAAATGGGTTCAGATAACACAGCGCAGGAGTAGCCTTTGTCTCCAACAGACTGGAGGAATAATAAAATGTAGTCACTACTAAATTATGTCATGGACTGAAGTAGATTTTTACCATTAATTGGATCTAGGCCCTCTGACCTTTTCGCAGGAAGCAAACTAAAGGTATAATAATTTTTACAAGGATGAGCTTTTTGCACTTCCAGTAATTTTTTTTTAGAACACCGAAATAATTTCTGGACATTGAAAGAACTCTGACATACTGTTCTCGAGATAAACAGAGCTTTGAATTTCAAGGTTGTCACGTTTTTCTTTCTCCATACCCTCTGCCCCCACAAAGTGAAGATAATACAGGTAAATGAACTCAAAGATAACCCTCATTCAGGAACAAAAATCTAATTGAATCACATTTATATTTCTACTGGTAAAGTTTTAAAATGATCTCATTCAGTGTCCTCCCAAGAACATGAAGATAAATAGAAGCAGATTACAACATTTGACAAATCTAAACGTACATATTCAGTGGCATTTTTTTTCTTCTGAGATTAAATACTTTTTATAAAACTCAGAAAACTCTGAAACTAAAATATTGAAAGGAGTCTGAAAAAATGGGAAACTCCTGAAGGGCTTTCCAGGTAATACAGGGTGGAGAAGCAAGGGAAAGTTGTAGATGGGTGTTACTGTTGATTTCATATTTCAGTTTATTTTTGCTTTTTCACTTCTGTCTATTTTGCATGTTCTTTGCCCCACATGTTGGTGGGGCCGCTATTGTTCTTACCAGCTCTGCTAAACACTGTCCGTTGGTTCAAGATTTTTATCATTTTTAAAATGATGCTTACAAGTCAATTGATAGAACGGAACAAATACCGTGGGTGATTCACAGTCTGTCATTAACATGCTGAAAAGGGAGACTTTTCTGAGTTTAATAATAGGATGGCTGGGTCAAATGCTAGGTCCATAAGAGCTGCTTAGTAAAATTTTTTTTTTTTTGAGATGGAGTTTTGCTCTTGTTGCCCAGGCTGGAGTGCAGTGGCATGATCCCGGCTCACTGCAACCTCCACCTCCCGGGTTCAAAAAATTCTCCTGCCTCCGTCTCCGGAGTAGGTGGGATTGTAGGCATGCGCCACCACGCCCGGGTAGTTTTTGTATTTTTAGTAGAGACGGAGTTTCACCATGTTGGCCAGGGTGGTCTCAAACTCCTGACCTCAGGTGATCCACCCGCCTTGGCCTCCCAAACTGCTGGGATTACAGGCGTGAGCCACCACGCACGGCCTGCTTAGTAAATTTTTTAGTGACAGTTTAACCCAGCTAAAGACTATACTAAGAATAGAAACTTTCCCAGTACTGTACACTGCATCCTGCTCTCTGAAGGTGGAGAGGGTGTTGGAGTTTCAGTTTGAACCACTTGACAGAACCCATCAGATCACTGTTCAGTATTTTATCAATTTAAATAAGAAAACCAAATAATTTAACCTTTAGATGTGAAATAATTGCCTTGGGATAATAGTATAGAATCTCTCATTTAAGGACTATTGTATGAAAGGTTAGAGCTAATCATTTTGTTTTAGAATTTAATATGCAAAAAGTATGTGTCTCTTGGACATATACTTATATCCATGTATTTTCTGAAATTATTTCCAAGACATGGATGCATCTTTTTTCTGTGCCTTCTTTGTGCAGCTGCAGAAAGATAATTAGCAACATATAGAAAGTATTTTGAAAGTAGAGACGTGACAAGCAATCACTCATACTTCTGCTGAACTGTCCCAGGCTGTTTGTAAGTGGGGTCAACAACATGTTGACGACATGGTTGAATGCTTTATTTGAAGTAAAGATGTGTGATCTTTGAATGAAGTTATTAATGATGTGACAGAAATCTTGAAAACCTCTCATTTCAATGGGAAACAACAGTCAAAGCCTTGTACTAACAAGTCAGTTGCCAGGACACAGCTTGGAGCACAAGATATTGCGCCTGTGGATGTTGGCTGCACCAATATGAAGTAGGAAAAGCATTAACGCTGTGAATCTCAGTCTTTCTGCCTAGAACCTTATCAGGGTAATGTAGTACATGGCTAATGGTTTTCCTAATCAAGTTAGAACTTTCTTTTTCTAGTTTTGCACTGAATCAGTATAGATACGATTGTGCTAGAGAACGATCAAAAGATTTCATTTCATGCTGTCTTGTTCTTACCACTCCCGTAGTACGGGGGACCTGATGGAGAAAGGGTAGGCGCGGATGTGTGGGCCAGGCCGAGGGGACTAGGCAAAGCTGGGGTACCTAGCAGAGTCCCCAAAGGTTGGAGGGTGGCACAAAGAGAAAATAACCATTTATTCCTGAAATTCCAGTATTCTTAGATAGTATTCTAGGCCCCACATCTCCCTTCAAGAAAAACATTTCAGGTGGACTAAAAATGAGGGAACCACTCCCTTAAAACAAAGTTTCCTCCCAGGAAGTGATGTGGAAGCTCCGTCCACCGAGTCGTGGGTGGCAGCTGGACAGTGAACAGTGACTGGCCTGTTAGTCCCGGGGTCACTGCAGGAGGAACAGAGGCTCCTCCCTCTTCTCCTTCTGCTCTCTCGGGCCACAGTGTCACTGAGAGTGACTGTCCTTATGTTCCTACATAATCAGGTCATGCAGGTAATAGGAGCTCTGGTCCTTTTAAAAATAATTTGAGGAAAATGTTTTTAGGAGAGGATTGGAACAAACGCTTCTTGGGTTTCTTCTAGTTTACTGCACAGAAACCATTTACTAGCAGCTTAATGAATCCCGATTGATCGCGAACTGTCATGTCAGGGTAACCGTCCTCATTTTCTCTGTTTTCAGATTTATTTTGGTTACTCAGATATTTACCTCTGCTCCTCAGAGGTAGTGAGCTGATATTGTATTTTTCATCAATTTAGAACAATGCATGAGAAAGCAAAATTCTGGCTTCCCCGCACCCTCTCACTTCTCTGATTAACATCCAGAAACAATTCACTTCTGAGCAAAAAGGCCCTGCTCCCCTGTCATTTTTTGCAGCACACTGTGCTCCCTGAAGTTGCAGGTATGTCCCCTGTTGTTGATGGGATAGCCTCATCTATGTTTATACTGTTTAATTGTGTGAGTTCCCTGTAATCTGTAAGAAGAGAGCCGCCTGTCCCGGGCCATGAAACGCCTGAGACAGCCGATCATTATGCTCCGGTTCAGACTGTTAACGCTGTAAAAACAACAATCTCGGTTTGAAGGGAGATCAGCGGAGCTTATTCTGATTAAAAGGAAGCAAAGTATTTTAAGTGGCTGGTGGGTGAGGGGAAGTCAGGTACAGCCGCGGTATCTGATAGGTGGGGTCTTAGCCGGTGTTGACAGCTGAGGTTTAGGAGAAAATGCTCGGACTAAAGAATGCCATTCTCTTCCCAAACATCCAGCTATTTGTTTGAATATTATCGGCATTTTCAAGAGGGGTTTTCAAACACGTGCAGAGCTTCAAATATGTAGCCCTTCAGTTCAGCTTTTTGAAGCCTTGGGAAATGCAGTGTAGCAACCACAGTTGGACATTTTGTTACAAAAATGACCTGCAAGTAAAATGTAGAGTGAAGGTGTTTTTCCCACTAACTTTTACAACTATGTTTTAATGCTAAATTTGTTAAAGACTCTTTAATACACACACATATACACACACATGTATTCACTAATGTGCTTGTAATCTAGAAATTGTGACCTCGTAATTTATCATAAATAGGGTAAATAGGTGCCGTGTTGTTATAAAAGCCATTTTATGCTTAGCTAATTATGTTTTCCTCTGCTTGATACACACATCATATGGATTTCTTTTTAACAACATTACCTTCACATAAAGGGGAACAATCAGCATACACAGATTTCGAGTTTTAGAAAAAGCTAGTATTTCAGAGAAAATACTCCTTTTATAATCAAGCTGGATGTAGGTTTCATTCATTCACTCACTCACCCACTCACTCAGCAGGTACAAGAGGTGGGCACAGAGCACCTGCTGTGTGCCAGGCACTGTTCGGGTGTTTGGGAAATGTTAAACTTAACAGAGATCAAATCTGAGCTTTAATAGAAATCACATTCTCATTTGAGGAGACAGACAGTAAATAAGCGAATAAGTTCCATGCCCATTAAGTCAGCTGGCCATGAGTGCTGTGGAGAGAGACCGAGGCAGGGAGGGCTGGGTGGGGTGGGGGCCGAGGGTGGCCTGGGCCTTGCTGGGCAGAGGACGCAGGAGCGTGGGCATTCCTTGGCTCTGGGGAGATGTGTCTGCCGGGTGGCTGCAGGTGCTGTGGGAGAGGCCCACATGTCGGGGACAGAGGGAGCAGAATGTGCCCTTGGCCCAGGCCAGTGGGCAGTGTCGTGATCACAGAACCGTGGTGAGCAGGAACCCTGAGGGTCATGCCCAGCAGAGACGGGGCTGATCTGAGCTTGAAAATCATGCTCCGGCTTCTCTCTTTTTTTATTGTGGTAAAATATGCACGACATAAAATTCACCATTGTAACTGTGCAGCAGCATTAAGTACATTCACACTGCTGTGCAACCATCACCACCATCATCTTCACAACTTTCTCATCTTCCCAAACTGAAACTCCATCCCCATCCAGTTACTCACTCCCAATCCTCCCGCCAGCTCCTGGCACCCACCTTTCCACTTTCTGTGTCTCTGAATTTGAGGACTCCGGGACCACACACGAGTGGATCAGACAGTGTGTGTCATTTGGTGACTGACTTTCTTCACTGGGTATTGTGTCCTCAGGGTTCATACCCACTGTGGTGTGTGCCAGGATTTCCTGCCTCTCTAAGGCTGAGGAATATTCCCCTGTCTAGATGGACCATGTCTGGTTTATCCCTTCATTTGTTGATGGACACTTAGTGGCATCCACCTTTTGTCTGTTGACAATAACATGGCCACAGACATGTGTTTGAGTCCCGGCTTTCCCTTCCTTGGATGCACACCCGGAAGTGGAAGTGCTGGGTCCTGTCATGACTCCGTGTGATACTCTGAAGGATTGTGACACCCTTTTCCACAGTGTTGCACCGTTTTACATTCCTGCCGGCCGTGCATAAGGGCCTGGGTATCTCCACATCCTCACCGATGCTTATTTTCTGTTTTTTTTTTTTTTTTTTTTTTTGATAAACTGCCTTTCTTTGGGACAAGATTGTTGGGCCAAGGGCCAGGGCAGGAGGAGCCGTCCAGGTGGGAGCAGAGGTGCTGGGTGGCGGTTGTGTCCTGGGATGGTGGGAGGTGGGGCACATGCGTTGCTGCTTGGTTAAACGTTGGGTTGAGAGAAAAGGAAACACCGGGGAGGAGTCCAGTGTCTTTGGCCTGAGCAACAGACAGGAAGGCATTTCCTCTGCTGTGAGGGATGTGGAAAGAGCAGCTGGGGACAGGAGGGCCGGAGGGCTAGAGTTGGATGCATACTGTCTGAGATGCTCTTTGGCTGTGGATGTGGTGGGGATGGGTTAGGGCTGAGTGGCAGGTGGACGGGCAAGACTGGGCTCCGAGGGAAGTTTCTGCTGCAGATACAAATGCAGTCTACTGTGAACCGTCTTCATCGTCTGGCTACGAGATGAGGAAAGGGGTCTGCTGTGACCTGTGTATCTCTGGTCACATCCTGACCCAGGTAACAAAATGACACACAGAAAGCACCTGATGGGATGCAGTGAGGGAAGGTGAGAACAGCCACTCAGCAGCAGCGTTAGAAAAGGCTCCTCCTTAGAAGGGCTGTGGCATTTGTCTTCTCGTCCTCCCCTGTCCTCTGCACCTCTCGGTCTTTCCTCTGTCCTTTGAGCCAGCTCCCTCCTTTCCCCCTAATGTCCCCTCTTCCCCCAGATGACACCTGAATCCTGAGGGCCAAGAACTTCCTCTTGTAGGTCTCACAGAAACCTTTTATTCTCAGGTCACAGTGATTTCCATTTCATATCCCAAGCTGCAGCTAGAAGCCACCGATTCTTAATTATGGAAACTCTTATGCAAACCTGACGAATGTTCGTGTCTTCTCGTCAGGCCTATGTTCATGGCCTGATGGCTCTCCGGGCGTCAGCCATGTGGGAACGAGAGGAACGTGGTGCAGGTCCCACGCGGAATCTGCCCATGTGATTTCCTGGCTGGAGCTCTCCCGGGAGCTGGAGAAGCCTCCAGCCCCCCCTGCATCCCCCCAGTGTCTCCTTTTTGGGCCTCACTTCGGCTGTCTCCCTGCATGAGATGATGTCATGATAACCGATTCTTCCTACCTCTTCCCCGTGCTCCCACCACCACTGAGGTTCTTCCCAGGTTTCCAGGGCACTCCAAGACCTGCCCCCTCCATAAGATCCTTTCTCACCATCACAGCCTGTATTCTTTCCCACTTCTCTGAAATCTCAAAGCTCTTTTGTTCTTGCCGGTTTCAAGCCATCTGATCACGTAATCATGTTGTTTTGTGGGAAGGTCTTGCTCTTCTACTCTGACAGGCAGAGCTTCTGAGGATAGAGGTCACGTCTATGATTCGTTTGGTCTCCTGCTGGTTTTCTGGCCCCGTGATGGGCAGATCAGAACAGGCTCCACCAGTATTGTTGAAGGAGAGACAGAGCCTACCCTTCATACACCTTGCACGTGAGGGTGTCTCACGGTTTCTTCCACATAAATAGATGGCTTCTTGTAGGGCATTACAGGGTAAACAACAGCAGAAGCAAGATTACCCTGAAAGATGGCCCATCGCTTTTGTGACGGTGGTCATCTTTCTGCCAGTAGTTCAATCTGATGTCAGTACAAGTGTCTGGATGTGAAAACAAAGAGCTCCTTCTGGGAGGCTTTAACCTGGCCCCGTGCTCCCATGGAGATCTGGCCATGAACTAGAGCTAAGATGGGTCTGTGCACTTTGGAAGATAGCAGAACTGGCTCCATCCTACTCTTGAATCTTCACCAGGATCAAATGTTTGGGGACATGGGACGTTGGTGTGTTGGAGAAATGTGTGTCTTTGGTTGGCCCAAGCACTGGGGAGCTGTATCTCAGAAGCCCGGTGCGTGCTCCAGATGTTTGGGTGAGACCGTGTAGTATGAGGGCAGGGAGAAGCACCTCTCAGCACGGCACTGGGTGTGCACCTCCATCTCAGGCCACGCAGGCCACTGCAATGCAGCACCCAGATCTCCCTTTAGGAAAAAGGATGAATTCCTCCAGCTCCCAGGAATGCTGCCAGCAGACAGCACTTACCGTCGGCATTCCCTGGGAACCGCTTCAGGTGAGTGGACAGACCTGCCAAGTGCACATCTCCTCAGAGAAACCCACATTCAGTGACAGAGAGAAGCAGGTGTGCAAAGGCCTGGTCTCTCGCCCCGTGAGGGAGAATGCCGATGGCCGTGGGTAGGTGGAGGCCTCCCTCAAACCGTAGTCCTGCTCTCCTCCTCCCTGCAGGCTGAGATTCTGGAGGCTGTCCTGGCATACTCCCTGTGTGCCAGCCTCCTGTGCAGGGTTTGCCTCCTGTGGAACCCACGAGGACAGCTCCAAGGCGTCTTGGCTGTTCACTCCCCAACAGCACCTTGCATTAGCCTTCGTGAGTTCCATCAGCACCACCTTGGCCTTCAAGGCTGCTCTCCCCCAGGAGTAAGCATGGGGTGCTCAGATGGAGTTCATCTGCAAATCACCCTGGATGCTGCAATTCATCTAAATTAAGTAACATGTACACAAAACCGGGTCTCACAGGGGCCTTGCACATGTGCACATGTGTTGTGAGTCCTCTGGGTTTGAGATGCTGCCAAACATCTTTAACACTCCCCTCGCACACCCTATGCTGCAGCATCTGACTGTCTCTTCCTGTGCCTGTCAGGGGCAGTGGGTGAGCTGGCAGCCCACTTTTTGTGTCCTGTGAACTCCGTGGCCCCTTGTCTCAGTGTCCCTGTCTTGCGTGGCTCCATCTGCAGCATCTGACCGTCTCTCTGTGGGGAGACACTCTCAGGGCGCCCTGACTGTGTTGTGCGTCCCATCATAGTAGCTGGTGTCTTACCCCTTTCCATTTTATTCACAAAGACCCAGCTCAGGGCTTTTGCCTTTCCTATTTGATCTGATGCCATTTAATCAGCTAGAAGTCTTTTTCCTTTAAATTGATGAGCAGAATTCTTCATGAAGTTTTGTTACACTATGAGTTCCTTGCAGCAGAGACTGTGTTTATATACCCGAGTATGTCCCTGGGCACCTGACTTTCTGCTTAGTCCACAGCAGGCGCTCAACCTGCTTCCTGAAAGAGTAAGAAAATGCTGCCCAGGTTGGACTGCACCAAAGCTCCCAGCCTGAGCTTGGCAGGTAGAAATGCCTTCTGTGGTTACCAAGGCAGGTTAATGTTCAGTAAGAATTCCTTTCAAATGCCTTCTAGTCTCCTGGAAATTCTATACACGAACAGTAACCTGCCAGGGATCGAATTGCAAGCCAAAAGTCATCCTATGAGAGTGAATAGAGTTCTCAAAGTTTTATTTAGTAACCTCCCTTTACAAAGCTATTTTTTTTCCTAAGTGAGAAACAAAACCAGAATCTAACTCCGAGTTAAACCTAAGCAAACAGTGGTGAACACAATGGATTATGGAGCTGTAACCGGAGCTGGGCCCAACCCTGAGCAAATGGTGCAGCCAGCGAAGTGTGTCTTGATGCCCTCTCCTTTCTGTGGGTTCCACCTGCACCCTGATCTGGGCTCCCTCACAGGCATCTCCGTGAACTTCAAAGCTGGAACTCCACCCACAGCTGAGCTGCACCCAGACAGAGATGCGGGCGGAGCTTTCTAAGGAACCCAAATTTAGCAGCTCATGGACGCAGCGTTAATTTGCTCTTGCTGCTGGCTGACTTTGAACTTAGTATCTCAGTTTTCTCTCTGTGTCACCGGCTTTGAACTTCAATGCTTTGGTGCCTGCATTCTCTTTATAACCAACTGTGCCCCGGGACCTCAGAGGGCCCCACGAACCCCAACCACCACCTGCCTGGACTCAGCCTGCCTCTGCTGCTCAAATCCTCACCTGCCTCAGCACCCCAAGACAGACACCTCGGGCCCACATGGGCTGGAGACATTTATGGCAGTCCTCATGCACTTCTCTGACCTTGGAGGGCTCTTTTGGTTTAAGACTGAAGCCCAGGACAGAGCAAAAGGAGATGGAGCTGAGAAAATGCGATCATCCTGTGACTATCCTGGGATTCTGGGCTGTTCTGTCCGTTAATTCACCGAAGGAGGAAACTTAGCTCCCTGATCATTCAAAACACTTGTGCCTTTTCCCCTCAACTCCTCATTTTCTTTTCCTGACCAACCTCTAGTTGTCTGACAAATAAATCAGTGTGACTTGCCAATAGCGACAAACCCTGTTGTAATGTATGTAGCTTCCAAAGTAGTGGGTGCATTTCCAGAAGGTGTCCCTTTATCCACCCAGGCCTTGTTTTCACAGGGACTTCAGAACAGAAAATAATTTTGGTGGCTTTTAGTTCTTTTCAAATGATAGGCACACAGCTAGCTACCAATTCTGCCTATGTAAGGTGGGCATCCAGAGCTCAGTAGAAATGAGGGCTGAGGAAACACACACTTGGAGAACTTTAATCACAAAATAAGAAAAATAAACATAACTGCAACTTGCAAAGGGAATGAAAATGAACGGCTACCTAGATTTCCCCTGCAAATGCCACACATTTTATGATTTGAAAACCAAGATATAACCAACATCCCAGAACTCTTGGGCTAGACCTGGCTCCACCCCCTCATGTTAAAGATGAGGAAACTGAGGTGCTGAAGGGTTAAATGCCCAAGGTCAGGGTTTGTGGCAGTGGGTGGCAGGCAGGCCAGGTGCTGCCGGTTTCTGGCCCTAACTCCAGGGCTCTCCAGGGCAGAACGGGGTGGCGGGGCTTTATCAGGTGGTGCTGCAGCTGTCCATAGCCCACTCTAACCTCAGTTCCGTTCTCCCACACGGACTCCTTACTCCTGACACGTGGCTACTAGAATATAGCACACGCGAGGGTGGGTTATTTGTTTTGTCCACTGATGGATTCTGGCGCCTGGACTCATGCCTGCCCCAAGTGTGTTGGGTGAACATCTGGGGGTCTCTGAACACATCCCGTGTCCTCCGGACTCCATGGCTTCAGATGGGCTAACTTCTCATCCTTTCCACCTCTCCAGAAACCTATTCCCTTCTTGAAGTTTCAGCTCAAATGCCCTTTTGTGCAATCATCAGTCTGAAATGTTTCCTCCTCTCCCTCTGGATTCCTGTGGCATCCCTGTGCCTGGTGATTTGAAGTTGCCTTATTCTCACCATATGATAGGTGCTCAGAAACATGTCTCACGTATCTAAGATGCTGCCCATCAACACCTTTCATTGGTTGATTAGCCCCTGTCAAGGAAGAGTTGCCCTGTTTATTGGTTGGTTGCCTTGTCAACGAAGAGTTGCCCTGTTCATTAGTTCATTGGCCCTGTCAAGGAAGAGTTGTCCTGTTCATTGGTTGATTGACCTTGTCAAGGAGAGTTGCCCTGTTCATTGGTGATTGACCTTGTCAAGGAAGAGTTGCCCTGTTCATTGGTTGATTGGCCTTGTAAGGAAGGTTGCACAGTTCCTTTCTCTGGAGGCCCTTAGGGTTTTGCTTCAAGGGTGGAGGTGGTGAGTCTCTGGGTCTCATGGAATAGACACTTTGCCTGGCAGGGGCAAGTGCTGGAGGAGAGACTCAACAGCAGCTGTGGTGGAAACTCACGACAGGCAGGGGAGACTACTTCAGTTCCTGAAGGGAAGATGGACACTTTCAAGGCAGTAATTCAAGGCAATTTCAAGGCTGGGTGCTGGCGGAGTCTCAGCGTTTTGGGCTGTGGCAATCAGTCCCATGCCAAAAAGGACATAATTAAAAAGAGCCAGGATGTGGATCTCAAAGAACTGAGAAGAGCAGAACTGCCATGCTCCAGACGACTGGGCTGGAGGTGGGTGCGGGAGAGGGAGTGAAGCCACTTGAGTTGAGGCAGGATGATTTGGGATGGTGACCTGGCCAGGTCATTCTATTAACAGTTTCTGATTCTTCTATATTTCTTAGTATTAATTTCAATCCTGATGACTTTCGTCAATGCAGTGACTCCTAGTGATCAAGAGCTCTTGAAAATCATGGGTCCTCAGATGGAAACCTCAGAGCACACAGACATTTTCTGTGCAGTGTCATCTTTATTTCCATGGTCATCACAGAAATTCCTGAGTGGATGGTCAGCGGCTCGCCAGACCGAGGGCTTGGAAAGAGGGCTCCATCTGCCTCCTTAAAGCCCAGGCCACGGTTTGCCCTATGGAACTTACAGCCGAAGGTAACGCCCAGGTGGTTCCCTCCTTTTGCTGAGGAGGCCGTGGCTGCAGAGGGCCAGTGTCTTGTTGGAGACCTCATCTCTTCTCACTGGTGTTGGCGACTTCTCCTGAGGTCCAGCTCACCTCCTGTTCGGGCTCCTCTCCGGCCCTTTCTTCCTCTGCCCTCCCTGCCTGATGCTGCCCTGAGAGCTTGGCCCTGGACTGGTGGCACACCCAGCCCCGTCCCTTCTGTCCGCTGCAGACCTTCCCCGGGCTCCTCGTTGGGAATGCTCCCCTCCTCTGTCTGAATCTTTGTCATCTCGGAAGGTCTGGCTGGTGTCATTCTCCCCGGCGTATGTTTGCTTATTTTTCATGTTACCCCACACAGATTTAGAGCATTAATAACTCCTATTCCACCCATCATCAGTGGCACACCCTGAATTATTCCTTGATTAATTTCTTAATTAATTAATTAATTTGTTAGCTGAAACATCTCCGTCCTGAGGGCAGCGGCCGCACCTTCTTTTGAATCCTGGTCCTGTCTATTCAATCAATACCTGACTGATACTGCAGAGTGAGCTGCCTAAAGTAGTAGCTGAATTTTCTCTGTAAAATATTTTTTTTTTTTTTTTTGAGACGGAGTCTCGCTCTGTCGCTCAGGCTGGAGTGCAGTGGTGCAATCTCGGCTCACTGCAAGCTCCGCCTCCCGGATTCACGCCATTCTCCTGCCTCAGCC